>NC_056582.1:21123548-21438548 GCF_018340385.1 Cyprinus carpio | reverse complement strand
GTCACACCTCTGTTTATCAATTTACACTGGCTACCAATAGCTGCTCGCATAAAATTCAAGGCATTGATCTTTGCCTACAAAACCACCACTGGCTCTGCACCCCTTTACCTAAATTCATTACTTCAGACTTATGTGCCCTCTAGAAGCTTACGTTCTGCAAGTGAACGTTGCTTGATTGTGCCATCCCAAAGAAGCACAAAGTCACTTTTACGGACTTTTAAATTAAATGTTCCCTCCTGGTGGAATGACCTCAAGAGCAGCTGAGTCCTTAGCCATCTTCAAGAATCGGCTTAAAAACACATCTCTTCCATCTTTATTTGACCCTCTAACTTTATCACTCACTATTCTAATTCTATTCTTAAAAAAAATATTAAAAAAAAAAAAAAATATATATAAATAATTAATCTTTTTGTATTCTATCTATTTTCTTTTCATTTATTATACAATTATAAAAAAGACCTCTAACACTAGCTTGCTCTATTCTTTTTCTATTCTATCTGTTTTCTTTTTATTTATTATATTATTTAAAAGCCCTTGCTATGTATACTGTGTTTTAGGCTAACTGAGACTTGTTATAGCACTTGTATATCATTGCTCTTTTGTTGTTTTTGATTGCTTCTATTGTCCTCATTTGTAAGTCGCTTTGGATAAAAGCATCTGCTAAATGACTAAATGTAAATGTAAAATGTATATATATATATATATATATATATATATATATATATATATATATATATATATGTATGTATATATGTATGTATGTGTATATATATATATATATGTATAATATATATGTATATATATATATGTATATATATATATATATAAAAATACACACACATGCATGTTAAATATACTTAAATGTTAAATAAAAGTATGAACTTACATTCTGCAGATACCTGAAAATAAGGTTCTGAAAGTAAAATTAAGGAAACAAACAAATACAACAATAACATTCTACTGTCATCAAAATATGGCTCATGAACAATTTTGAATAGATTTTTTTTTCATTCATTTATAAGTAACATAACTGATCAGCAGCGGGACCAACATAAACCTGATACAAACACTGATCAAAGATGCTGCATTTCTTAAGTTTTATATAATCATATATAATATATATATATATATATATATATAATCATATATAATATATATATATATATATAATCATATATAATATATATATAATTTCTAATACAATGTGTAATAAAATAGAACATTATCAGTATTACGGAACCAAAGCATATCAATACAATGGAAGTAAGGTTAAGTGATTCAGTTCTGCGCTCTGAAGGATACGATCGGCTGCACCATGACCTTCTGAACCTTCTGTCCTTGTCCTCTGTACGCCATTGTCCCGAATAATATTCAGATATTCTTTTAGAAAAAGGGCGATCTTTGTAAAATTAAACGCAACAGTTATTGGCGCGGCAGCGAAAATCTCACGTTGGTTACTGCTGCTTCAATGGCGGAGCAATTCCGGAAACAGGATGACGCAGATAAAATGACGTGTTGATTATTTGTATCGCCGCTTGTGGCCAGGAGACACATTACAGACACAATGTTTTTATTGTCAGAACGTTACATAATAAACGACAGTAAAACAAATTATATATATGCATATATATATAAAAACAATTATATGTAATCGTCTAATAATTATATACGTTTTTACATCAGCGTGTGCTGTCGCTAGTTAATTTTAAATGTCTCTGCGGTGTTACATTTGAATTTTTAAAAGTACAAATATTTCAAGTTAAGTTTTTTATTAGTATTAATATTGCACGAATTTTTAAGCTAACAATTTATTTTATAATATTATTAAATTTGACGTACGCATTTTGTGTGGTTTACAGGACGTAGTACACAAATTGTGTGACGTAAAACGCATGTTTCTGCTCGAGTCAATTGTTGTTGTTTTAAAGGCGCTCAGTGGTGAGTGACTTAGCATCGGGCCAGCTCCAAACTACCCGTGATTTTTTATTAAATAATACCATATTACCATTTCACTTTAGAGGATGTTTTTATAGTGAAAGAACTGTGGAATTTAAGGTTATTTAATTCTATATCAGCTGAGTTTTTGTAACGTTATCGTTAGCCTGGCTAACCTAGCCTAGCTTAGATTATTGTCAACATTGTCTTTTATATTACTCTCGCATAGGTGAGAATTACATAGATTTAAATTAGTAATTATATATGCATATATTGTGCTTATTCTTTTGTTTAGCTGCAGAACTTTTGTTTTTGCCCAAGTACACATTATAACCCATTACCTGTAGTCATATATTTGTAATAACTCGATCATATTTCTCGTTTAATGGTTTAATTACGTATTCATGTAAATGCGTGCACATTTTTTTAGCTGTCATTCAAAAGAAATTGTCATTGCTTTTTACTGACGATTTATCTGTATTTTCATTCTGATAGTTTTATTGTAGCATATGGCCCTATTTTAAAGGCCAAATGTAACTGCTTCTAACTTACTAATACAAATTTGATTCACGCAACTCTTCTGTGTTCAGAACTGAACAGGTACAGGATGCTACGTCTGCGCTGCAAAGCCAAGAACGGGACCCATCTGATGCAGGGCCTTACACACCAATCTTGTGTTCAGGAGCTTAAAGATAAGATTGAGGAGCTGACAGGAATACCATGTGATGTTCAGAAGATCATGGTAGGTTATCCACCATCCAGCCTGGATCTACGCAATGGTGAAGCCCACCTGAAAGACTACCCTATAAAATCAGGTTTGACTTGCTTTGCATTGTATGATCACTTCACTTTATTTGCAATGTGCTACAGGAATAGTTCACCCAAAAATGAAAACGTACTCATTTTTAACCCGTTTTTTATGTTTGATTTGCTTTGTTTGCAATGTGCTACAGGAATAGTTCACCAAAAAATGAAAATTACTGACCGATGTTTTAGTGCACTTCCTGCAAATGTGGAAAAAATAAAGGGTCTCAATTAATATGTGCAGTTTTACATGATTAGTGCAAATTGTCACATGGCCAGAGCAGCCTATTTCCGGTTTGCACCTTGAGAATATGAAGACTACATCAAAGCTCCAAAACTAAAGGCTAGTAAAGTGTCTTAACATAATATATGAGAAAGATTTTTGGTACATGTTCTTTAGGGTGTCTAGTATTATTATATGCATTCACATATGTTTAGTTTTGTTGAGGGTGGTCATAGAATGAGTAAACATGTTGATGGTCACAATAGTGACACCCAAAAATGAAAACGTACTCATTTTTAACCCGTTTGGGATAACAGTGAAAATAACAGTAAAATGTTGCAATAACAAAATATTGCACTAAATTAAAAAATCAAATGTTAGATAAAATGTACAGTAATGATGTGGTAATACTCTAAGGATTAATATAAAAATTTTATTTTATATTTTACATTTTTTTTAATTTATTATTTATTTGTGTTCCTATCAATGTTGCATACGTTTTTTTTAATTTTTATTTATTTTTTTATTTTTAATTTTTATTTATTTTTTATTTTTTCTGCATAATAGTAACCCTAGAATGTGATCAAACAGTTTAAAATAGCTGGGCTAAAATATCTAACCATATTTTTGACTGCAGAAATATGTTATTTCAGTACACACATTATCACACCGATCACAATTGTACCTAACATAAAACACAATTTTTCACACACTTTCCAAAAAAAATTCAAAAAAGAATTATTGATTATTTCAAAGGGTTACTTATGATACATAATTTGGATATTTTCATGTTTGGGAAAATTTTGGGATTAAACGGATTCAGCCATCCAACATGTAGATGAGTATGTTTCCTCATTGGAACAGACTTGGAGAATTTATCATTCCATCACTTCTACCTGCTGTGAATGGGTGCCGTCAGAATGAGAGTCACAACAGCTGATAAAAACATCTATATAATAATCCAAAGTAAACCACACCAATATTATGGATAGAGGACTCATATGTTTGCCAGAAACAATGGTTTGAAGTTAAAAACATTGAAACGTAATTTAATCTAATTAAAATTTTTTGGGTGAACTACTCCTTTTATTCTGTGTTTATAAAGCCATTCATGCACTTTTTGTTGTTGCTGAGTTTCCTGTGTTGGTCAACCATATTTTTGACTGCAGAAATATGTTATTTCAGTACACACATTATCACACATTATGCTATGTTTACTGTTCCAGGAGACACGCTGAAGGGCCCAGTCTTGACCTGTCCCCGGTTCTAGAGCGCCACGTGGTCCCTGCCGACAACTCTTGTCTGTTTACCAGTGTGAACTACGTTATGGAAGGAGGTGTTTACGACCCAGCCTGTGCGCCTGAAATGCGCGGGCTCATTGCACAGATTGTAGCTAGTGACCCCACAGCGTACTCAGAGGCAGTATTGGGCAAGACTAATGAGGACTATTGCACCTGGATCCGTCGTGATGACACCTGGGGAGGCGCCATTGAGGTTTCAATCCTCTCTAAGTTCTACCAGTGTGAGATCTGCGTCGTTGACACTCAGACTGTGCGAGTCGACCGCTTCGGCGAGGATGCGGGTTACACCAAACGAGTGCTGCTTATTTATGATGGTATTCATTATGACCCACTCCAGAAGGTGGTGCTAAATTCAGATGTTCCCGCACAGACTGTTTTCTCTACTACCGATGATGTAATTTTGGCCCAAGCTCTGGAGCTCGCGGATGAGGCGCGGAGGAAGCGTCAGTATACGGACGTCAACCGCTTCACTCTGCGCTGCATGGTGTGCCAAACTGGCCTGGTGGGGCAGAAGGAAGCAAGAGAGCATGCCAAGGAGACCGGCCACACCAACTTTGGGGAGGTGTGATGCTCTTGGCTCTGTTTTTGAAATCCCCCCCCCCCCCCCCCTACCTTTACCACTGCCACACCACCTGACATGGTACCCGCTCTTTCACTGCTGCCTGTTCCGGCTTGGTACAGTCCTCTACCTCACGTCGTCTAGCATCTTCAGAAGACTTTCACTTGTCGAGTTCTCAAATTATTCAGTATTCTTTTAACTCTGCTTTACTCTTGAGGTTGAAGTGTTAAATATGCTTGTGTTTTTAGTCCGTTAGCCAGAAATGATAACAAAGCTGTATCTTCAAACCAAATTTTAAAGGGATTATCCACTGACTACTTGTTTGTTATAATGATTATAATACTAGTATTAGGGTGAATTTCGCAAAACACATCCAGGTCATATTTCACTGCAAAATCAAAGAAGAAAGTAAAAATAATTGTGTGTGAAATCACAATTCAAATATAATTACTATAATATATTATAAATATTAATTTAACAAAAAACAAAACAGAATATATATATATCTCATCATCATGACAATTAGGCTCATTTCTACCCAAAATTCTAGTTTAATATTAGTAATATATTATGATATTATAAATTATGAAGTATTTATACATTGCAGTATTGATGGTAGGCTGCTTAGGATGTATGCTTATTAATTTTATTATAGTAATTTTAACTGTAAAATTAGCTATTATATTACTTTTAATAATTTAGTATGAAAATGTCATGAAAATAAAAAATCTTAATGCTCTTAAAATCCTTTTGTTTATGCTAAATATAATATCTTTTTCTTTTAGTTTCGCAATTAAATGTGACCTAGACATGTTTTGGTCACGTGAGATTCACCCATAACCTCATGTAAACACTTTTCTGTTGCCTGCAGCTCAAAGATGTGTGAGTAACAACTGTTTGACAATGCTAGATAAACCCTTGGTGTATTACCTAACAAATAATGAAACTTTTAATGAGTGATCGCATAAGGCATACTTATTGTTCATTTTGTTTTTAACAAATTAATCATAAATGTTAATCTTTTCACACATAAAGTGCTTCTGTGGCCAGAGTAGTATTGAAAAAAAAAAAACACCAGTGGAGCACAGCTAAAAACATGCCTTTCATTAACTCTAATTTAATCATGGAATTACTGTATTTATTATATTATCTGTCTTTTTAAGGTCATACGCACAGCTTCTGAACAATCGATGGCACTACATGAAGTCTTAAGTTCACTGGCTCCATTGTTACTGTTACTTGAAATAGTCACATAGATCAAGTGTCGACTCTGAATACTCTACTCAAAGCAGTTTTTACACATTTTTCAGTAAGCTAGCCAGGAAGAAAGCGTGGGTTTTAAGTTGAAGTGGACAACAATGGTGCTGATAGTAGAATCTCACTGAACTACTTTGTGAATCTAGATTTTGTTTTTCTTTTAAGGGCACTTGTGTAATTTCTGCAAATGTCCACACAAGATTGTTTTATGCAAAATGTGTTTATTCTCTCTCAAGTGACCATGACATATTGTTAGGAAGAGTGATTGTAGTGACATTCATTTGAAATTTTAAGTGATGAAATACTGAACTTTTTCCTGTGTACAGGGCCGATTTGTGAGGTTTAGTGTAGCAAAGTATCACAGTATTAAAGTGTGGATGAAATTTAGAGAGAACACATCTTGTAAGGCCTGATGATGATGTACATTCTCAGTATTTTTCAGTCAGGTAATATCCACACTGTTGTTTACTTGTTTGCAGCCTTTTTATTTTGAAGAAATGGTGCCATTGTAAGTCCAAAGGACTTTTTTTTATTTTGCAGTGATTTTTCTAAATGGCCGTGATCAGTGTTTTATCTACACTAAGGTAACTTTGAGTGAGAAACTGCATGGACAGCACTCATTGCTGCAAAATCACTGGTTACACTGGGTAATGATAAATAAACTTGAATTGAGATATAAATGTCCTTGTGTGATTTATTTATTATTTACTTATTGGTTATTAGTTTTTAACTAAATGTTAATAGTAGTTAGTTACTGGTGTTAACTACTGCCAAAATTGAATGTTAGAGACAGTATTACATTTTCCCATTCCTATTGAAACCGGAAACCCAATGTTGACATCATAGAGTCTTGAATGCCCTAGCAACACCCAGAACCCCTTAGCAACCAGCCACTGTGGCCAACCAACCTGTTGCATTGTGTGCTGACAAGTACCACTCCATATTCTTTAGTTTATAAAATGTAAACATCTCGTTTGCATGTGCCTTTCAACATTTATTTATTTAACTAGTATCTATTTTATGTTACCAGTACTTATTTTAGAATTACCAATATATAATCTGTATCTCATTGACTAGATACTATTTATTATTCCTTAATGGTGTTTCTCAAGTTGACTAAATGGTGAGTAATTTAATATATACTATCAAATCGAAATAAGAACTAATGAATAGTTAGTAGCATAGGTACTAGTGCCATAAAAACAACTAGTTAGTTTAGTTAACGTTACTAATCACGACTGGACTTCTTACTAGCACATGTAGCACCATACAAACTAGGTCGTTTCGAGAAATAAATGATAAAGCTGGTCGCATGTATGTGGTGTGAAAACATAATGAATCTCAGTCAGTCAAACAGGATCAAATCAGTTCCAGTTGAAGGGGATTAAACTAATGTTATTTTAAGAAACCCTTCATAACGCGATTAACCAGGATTTGCTGGTGATCCTCTCGAGACTTTCTGTCATCGTGTGTTTGTCATTCCAGGCGTGAATATGTAGTGTGTAGTTAAGTATGTTCTTACGCATCTTGCATGTATTTTCCAGTCACTATACGAGTATTCTGATACTAACTTTTTTTTTTTTTTTCACTGGTCTGTTCTCTGATTGGCTGCTGCAGGTAAGAAACGAAACTGATTGGTGGAAGATTTCTTTATGTACAGTACTGACAGCTCACTGTACCTCACAGCACTGACACTGCAGAAGCACGTGAACCTGCTGGGCTCCTATCTCGTTTCTGCACTAAAGGTAAACTTTTATTAAGGCATGCTTCGGGTTGCCTATGTTTATTTATTTCGGCATATGATTTTAATTGAAGGGTTGGCAAATAATTATAGAATATAAAGCAGAGGTGAATCGTAAATTAATTATGCCATTGTAAATAATGTGCTGAAATGTATCAATTCAAATCAGATTTTACATGCTCTCATGTTTTTAGATTGTTCAGTAATATTTCTTAGTATATTATTAGTCTTACCCATGTGTTAAACACTGAATTCATTTCTAGTGTAGTCTGACAGATAGTTTCACAGACCCTTAGAGTAGATAACATAGATAAGTGTGCTTTCTTGTGTAATATAGGTCATATGTGCATAATAAAGTCATTTCAGTGTTATTATGATTATAGATGGTATGATTTCTCTAGAACAGCATAAAAGACATTTCAAAGTGCATATGGGTGATGCAATTACAAAAAGAACTAAGCATTTTCTTAGTGTGTTATTACGGTTATAGATAATATAAAAAGGCCAGTGGGTTAATTATGTCTGTGGAAATGGACCTTGTTTTTACAGTTATTTTTATGGCTTACTGATTACTGTTCAATATTAAAGTTCAACTTTTAAAATACAATGATAATTTGAAAACAAATGTCATACTGTACTGATGATGGTTTTATTTTAACTGCCCCATTCATCTCTCCACAAAGAAAACCTGTTGGCTGTTACATTTGCATTATCACACAATACAATCCATCACTGAAAGAAAAAAAATGCGTTATCATCATTCACGTCACATTCAAATTTACAACAGTGAGAGCCTTTTATGTGACAACTAATAAAACAGAGTGAATTGACATTGTTCTTACTGGTCTTTCATAAGGTGTAAGTGGAAGCTGGAATAAATGCAACCATTTCTGAAGCACAAGATACTAAAGAATTAAACTCTGAATTGGAGGAAAAAGCTGAGTTTGTCTTTAAAAAAAAGTGCTGATTCGCTATCTTCCATTCATGCTGGACTTGATGTAACTAGAAAAGCTCAGTGTAACATCTGCTGTAATCTCATTCACATGATCTGATCATTATAACGTACTCAAAAAATACAAATATAATTGTTGGCTCTTATGTGTTTTTTGGTATAAGATTGTATTTAATTGATCTACAATTTCCACTATTATTACTATCACTTGCAAATGGTACATATCAAGACACATCATTAGGATTTTTTATTCTACTTTTAGGGGAAATGCAGTTTCATCAACACTGTTAAAGAACTTTGAATTCATATCAGGGTGGAGGTTTCCATAATTTGCAAATGCCGATAAGTGACATGTGGCAAGATGGCAATGGCCTCGACACAATGGGCGAGATTGACAGTAATGGCAGCTGTGACAGTGTGGTCAGCTTCAACTCATGCTTTGTAAGATATACTTTTTTTATGAAGACATACTGTACATAATGTTATCAAATACATTTAAATCTACATCTTCAGTTGTTTTGATGTACTGTAAAATGTTGATAAATTATATTAAAGAATAAGTTCACCAAAAATTGAAAATTCTTTCATCATTTACTTCATGTTTTTCCAAACCTGTATGACTTTTTTTTTCTTCTTTGGAACATATTTGGAGAAATGAAGGGTTGTTTTGATCCCCATTGACTTTATATGGACAGAAACATTCTTCAAAATATCTTCTTTTGTGTTCTAAAGAAGGCAGAAAAAATAATTCACTCTCAGAAAAAAGGTACAAAACCTGTCACTGTGGCAGTACATTTTCAAAAGGTTACACCTTTGTACCTTATTTACCTCTAAAGTGTGCATATTGGTACTTTAAAGGTACATATTAGTATCTAAAGTGTACATATTAGTATCTAAAGTATACATATTTGTACCTTTTGAAAGGTACCACCCCAGTTTTGTTACTTTTTTTTTTCCTGAGAGTGTAAGTCATTCAGGTTTTGACCAAAATAAGGGTGAGAAGATGATGACAGAATTTTCATTTTTGAGTCAACTATCCCTTTAATGAGCACACATTAAAGCTTAAAGTCCACAAATACGAACAATTTATGTTTCAGAGTGATGCAAGTATGGAGTATCTCTCTGCTGAGGAGAGGGCTTGTCTCATGTACCTAGAGGAGACCATTCAGTCACTGGATACAGAGGATGACAGTGGCCTATCCAATGACGAGTCTGATCAGCTGCCAGCTCGAGGAAATGTAGCTAACAAAGCAGCCCACCTTTTCTCATTGAAAGGACTCAACGAGCTCCCTAGTCAAGGTGTGTTGATGCTCCTTTAGTATTTATAACTCCTAACTATTGCTGATAATGCTATAAAATATTATTTTATTGTTTGTAGATGTGCCCAAAAGCCAATTTGAAGGTCCATTGTCATCTAGCAGCTTGGTGCAAAATGAAATTCTGAATTATATGGTTCCTACTCCATTTGTCCTTGCAAACCGCAACTCACGAATCCAAACCAAACATGAATTAGCTGCATCCCAGAAAAAGACGGCACCCAAAGTGGCTTGTGAAAGTAACCAGCTCCATGAAGAAGCTCCACGAGTACCCTCAGAGGTCAATGTGATAGTGATACCACCTCCATATAAAATCAATGGCAGTAAAGATACAGCGGAAGAACAACAAAATAAACCTCAGCCAGAGAATGTGGCACGTAGAGGACCACTTTCGTATGAAGCACTGGTCCATCTGCGCAAGAGTGCTTCAATGCGGAGAACCAATGCAACTGAAGCCAAAACCGAAGAACAGCAGGTTTCTACAAATAAAAATCACGAGGGAAGCATCTCTGTAGCCCAAACTCATACCCAGAACTCACAGGCCATGACAACTAGGAACTCCAAGCCCACTCCTCCACCTGTGGCCCCTAAACCTAAAATGAAAACCCCTCACAAAGTCCCAATGAACCAGGAAGGAGACTCCAACTCCAATATCAACTCAACCATGCCTTGCCCAGGGGTATTGTCTGTAGAGAAATTAATGAACCCAGAGAAAGTAAGAGCAGAGGCTCTTTGCAAGCTGGGTCTCCTTAAGGATACGAACCCAATCTGTCAACAACTAAAGCATTCACAGTCCCCAGCAAACAAAGAGCAAAACCAGACCACAAGTGAACGTCTTGCTCCAAGTGTTCCTGCAAGACCTGGAGAACAAATAAACCAGCCAGTACAAAGTTGCAGCACTCTCCACCAAAGGTGCGACCTTTCTACAGCTTCATCTCATCCGCAACATGCTGATATGACTTCAACTGGGACATCTGCCACACTGAAACACACTGGGATTGTCCTGACAAGTTCTAACATCACAGTCTTGAATGCAATTTCTCAGAACCCCCAATCAGGTTCTTCTACAGTAGGAGCCAAAAACCACTTTACAGACACTCAAATGGATTCTAATGAATTGGTATCCACAAAAACACAATTGCATACATCATCTCGTTTCAAAGGCTTCAACGTGCCGGTTCCCAGCATTGGAAGAGATCGGAGAGAGGCATTACGAAAACTAGGATTGCTGAAAAACTGAAATTTGCTGAATGTATGCTCTCTGCAAGTCATGATGCATCAAACACTGTTTCCGGGTCCAAACCTCCTCTCCATTTAAAGGAACACTCCACTATTTTTTGAAAATAGGCTCATTTTCCAACTGCCCTAGTGTTAAACAGTTGAGTTTTAACATTTTCGAATCCATTCAGCCGATCTCCGGTCTGGCGGTAGCACTTTTAGCTTAGCTTAGCACAGATCATTGAATCTGATTAGACCTTTAGCATCTCGCTCAAAAATGAACAAAGAGTTTTGATATTTTTCCTATTTAAAACTTGACTCTTCTGTAGTTACATCGTGTACTAAGACAGGGAAATGAAAGTTGCGATTTTCTAGGCCAATATGGTTACTATACTCTCATTCCGGCGTAATAATCAAGGAACTTTGCTGCCGTACCATGGGTGCAGCAGGCGCAATGAAGAGTCAAGTTTTAAATAGGGAAAATATCGAAACTCTTTGGTCATTTTTGAGTGAGATGCTAATTGTCCAATCTGATTCAATGATCCATGCTAAGCTAAAACCCGGAGACCCGGAGACCTGGAGATCGGCTAAATGGATTCGAAAACGGTAAAACTCAAATGTTTAACTATAGTTAGCTGGAGTTGGAAAATTATATATTTTCAAAAATAGTGGAGTGTTCCTTTAAGTAAGAATATGATTTCCTGCAATATGAGCACTATTTTTTAACAGTGTATGCTACAATCTCTTGCCTCATGGTATCCCGGACACCAGTATTTTAAGAATTTTAAAAACATTAATCACTCACTAGTCTGCTAAGATTCTGGTATGGAGATTTTTTTTGTATGCTTTTGGCATCTGAAGGAGCGGTTGGACACAGAAACTGTGACACATGACGTCAGACTTAACCGAATAATAAAAGTATGCAATTTTATAATGTTAAAAGCCATTGGTAGGCTGATTCTTCTGAAACCTGTAAAACATCCTGACCAACATTAGGTTAACCAATGACATGAGTTTCGGGCATTTGATGGATCAATGCTCATTATTTTTCAGTTCGGTAGCACTAGTTGCAAAGAAATAGCACAGTTCCTTTCAGCAATTTAAACACACAGTGTTGCAATTTACTTTAAGTTGATTAATTACTGAATCTAAATAATTGACTATAACACATGGATGCCTTTGCCTAATTTAGCACTGAAGATTAAGATGATACTGTATGTTTAATTTTCCAGGTGAACCTAAGTATCTTTCGATACTTTTCGATACATCTAAGTAGATTAGCAATTAGCCTTAAATTACTCTTTGATCTTGCCATTGGAAGCCTGCTCCTAAGAATCCTGTCTGTTTTGCTAATCAGTCGCTTCAGAAAATCACTTCCTGTTGTTTTTTTAATACATTGGAGTATGTCTGCTCCACCAGAGACTGTTGAACCTGAGGAAGCTAGGCTCCCAAAGATCAGCTATCAGTCAAACTCCTCAGTTTACACGCCGGTCAGTGAGATCTGACACAGCACTTCAGTGCATTAGCACATTATCTTGGGTTGCAACCAACAGACTGGTGTTCATGTTACCATGGCCTCTCAGATTCATCTGTCATTAAAGTTCTTTATCTCAGAATTTGACCTAGTTCATGACTTACACTGAGAATGGTTCCTTCTGTTTGTATTGACTCAGTTAACAGTTGCCCTTTCACAGCTGGTCCCTAACCAAATCCACACCATAATTCACATGGAAAGCAGCCATAAATTACAGTAATGTTTAACCACAGAACACACACGAATAAAGCAATAATTTCAGCATGATTCAGCAGGCTTATTTGGTTTCAGGTTTGTCTGGTTGCTGTGCTGCTGTATGTTCAGATAGCAGGATATTATGCTTAAACTGTATCTAAGTCCAAACACTGTGCTTTGATTAACCAACTATTTAAACCTTTGAAACAGGTGGTATGCTTATGGTTGATAGCAAAACAACAGTGAAAAATATAATGGGCTCAATCTCAATGTGATTAGATTAACAAAACGTGAAAAAATATATCAGGTGATGGGCTGCTGTTAAATGCATTGTTTTATATATTGTGAACAATGTTGTGAAACTATGCTGCAAGAGGTGAAATCATCAAAATGTGCACTAAAGGGACACATTTGATTTTGCAAATAAAAAACAGAATTTAAATAACATTTGCAACCTACTTTATATTGCTAATGTGATGTATGTTAATACTGGCTCATAGGAACAAATGCAGTCACATGAAACTGTACTTTGTTTAACATGGTCCCCATGTTGAATTTGATCAGCCACATCCCCAATTATTAGACACTTTCAATTTACAATGAATTTAGACCAGTTTTTAAGACAAAACACAATGGTAATTCATACACAATGGTAATTCAAAGTGCTTAATTTTTTGAGACAAATCCCCAATTATTAGACAAATTATCATAACAATAAAAAAAAGGAATTTAAAACTTTTTTCAAAAAGACAGCAGCAACAGACATTAAAAGACCACAAAAAGTATGTTTTCTGTGCTGAAATCTCTCAGTTCAAAACAAAAACAGTGCCGCACATTAGGTAGCATGATTTCGGTGAACTTCAGGTAGTATCAGTTAAAATTCCTATGTTTTACACAGCGCTTACATGCCACGTTATATGACATTCAAAATTGAAAGTGGTTCGTCATTAATAAACTAATACAACAAAAATATGCCTTTATATACACCAACAAGTGAATAAAAAACAGATAGAAGCAGCTTAAAAAGATATAAGTTCTAGGCTTTTATACTAGGGATTTGTAAAGCCGTGTCCTGTCAGTTGCTCTCAGTTGGGTGAGCGTCTTGCTCTTCTTAGTTTACTTTGCCGAGTGCAGGTGGGACTCCAAGGGACTCCAAACGGAAGGGGCTGGGAGGAGAGAGTAATTCATACACAATGGTAATTCAAAGTGGTAATTAGTCTGGTGGATAGGACCATTTCTGATTGAACCAGAATAGTTCACTGTGAGAAAATGATTAGAATTCGCATCATTTATAAACATACAGCAGCTGCATGAGAGAAACAAGTGAATATGAATATGTAGTGGTTTATATTAAATCAGTCTCTCGTGTGTGTTTTTAATAGATTCTCCAGCCAACAGCTGACTGGTCCGTTTTGGCTTGAAGTAGTTAATGGCGATATGTTCGCTATCACTGCGGTTCAGCATTTTCTTGTAGCGGTGCTCCTCCTCTTCCTGCTAAAAAGAGATTTGGACTCATTTAGACATGAGACTAAGCTATGGATGTTTCTCATATTCATAAGAAAGATAAGATAAGGCTTTTCAGACTACACTAACCCAGGTTAAAAACTGTTTTTACCCTGGGTTGAGAACATTTCAAACTTATTTTGTAGTTTTAATACCACTTTTAACCCTAGTTTATTATTAGAGCTTTTACAGTGCTAACACCAAACTGCACTGCATTAGTGCTAGAATGTTAACCAATTATAAAATAAAGAATGATTACTTCATTAAATATTCATGCACTTAAATATTTTGAATGTACTTGTACTTGATTCTTACTTGACAATACTTAAATGTACGTGTTGTTACATAAACTTCACGCTTTGTTTAGTTTCAGTAAAGCATTATACAATGTCAAATGGTGAAAGCAAAATTAGCTAAAATTAACTGGAGTAATGAAAAGACTTATTAAATATGCATATACATGCACATCATGAATACGTTAACATAGGATTGCTTTAATCCAGGTTTAAAGTGTTTAAAACCCTATTGCTGACTGTGGCACATGAATCTGGTATTGGGATACTTGTATTGGGATAACTCATGTTTGAATGGTGTTAATTCACTCTCTGAATACCACAAAAGGGTCAGCAAGGTCTGAGGTAGAATTCCTGCGTGCTGAAAGTCTGCCATGGGCAATGGCACTTGAAGGAGGGCGTGTAGAGCAAGAAGAGAGAGAATATGCCTTTAAATCACATTAGAAAATAATTTATAAAAATGAACTGCAACAAAATGGACTGAACAAAGATCATAAAGAATTTCTGACATTTCACATCATTTCACCTGCAGGTAATGTGGTTTTCTGCACCACCACCTCTGGCAGTCTCCAGGTCCCTCCCTCTTCATCCCACACCGCCTCCTTCCGCGGCTGGTCTGGTTTGGTTTGGTTTAGTTACGTTCGCTGCGGGGGAGGGGCACCATACGCTCCAAAATTCCTTGCAGGAGCTGGCCTTCCCGCTCCAGACAGCGGATGGTGGCCAGATGATCATCTCTCTCCATCTCAAACTATGCCTGAAGATCCCTAATTTCCAACTTGGCAGCTTTTAGCTGTTCATCATATAAACAGATTATGCTTGGCAGCTTTTAGCTGTTCATCATATAAACAGAAGGTTGTATAGTTTGGATTGGTTTAATTTTGATAGTGAAACTAGAAATCTAATCTAAAATTAGGGAAAAGAATAATACACTTTTATAGGCTTTTTTAGATCATAGATTCTGTGCGATTAAAACATCAAAAGTAATGGAATAAAATAATATACATATTTTATTAATAAATATAATGTAAATATAAAATACATATTTTAATTCTAGATATCATAAATCCTTTTGATTTATTATGTAATTGCTGTACCAAGAACAGCAGAGTTGTTTCCACAACTTTGACAATTTTTGCATGGAGACATGTAAGGTAACAGTCGAGTGTTGAGTGAATAACTTTTTGACATGTAAGGTCTTCTCCAGAATAATACTCGTATGATGTTCTCATGAGTGAATAACTAAATACTATCCAAAGCTCTTACCTTCTTCGGTGTATTCTTCAGGTGTCTGTTCTTGGCATTAACTTCCTCCTGAATGGAATCATATACATTCAGCAGCACTTTGGCTCAGAGCTTCGATTAGCTGCTTCTTCCTCTGGTCAGCCATAGTCTTCCTCTGTCTGTGTCTCTGCTTCAGCTCCACGTTCCTCACCTGCTCTCCACCCACAAACTCTTGCTCCAGCTGGTGCAGCCTTTCAGCCAACAAAAAGTAGAGACAGCTTTTAAGTGCATTGCCTCCATATTTATCCTCTGTTTATCAATGCCATCATCTCTATAGCTATAAAGGTGAATTCAGGTAAACTGGGACACATTTTGCCATTGAGATGACTGGGAAAAATGTCCCAGTTAACCTGAATTCTACCATCTCAATAAATAAGTCTGCTTGTCTTTGAAGTCTATTTCAGTGTCACTGCATTACACATATCTGTATGGCTTATTTAACCAAGTTTTAGGTGAAATCAAAGCACCTCGGGTACAGTGTAGTCAACATTCGCCTGTTCCTGTGAAGCCGCATGTGCAGTGGTGGGGGCTTCTTTATGATGGTCCACATGAGGGCCACCTGATTAAGGAGAGATAGCAAGAAGATTCAACCAGATTAAAAAGCTATGCAGTTAAACATAAAGGACACTGTAGTTTCAACATTACCAGTGGCATGTGTTCGACTAGCTCTGGACCTCTCCAGAGAAGAGAGTCTGGTCTCATATGATGTTCTCAAGGCTGCAATGTCTTCCTGGAGTTTGGCTTTGGACTCTTGTTCTGCATCGGCCTGTAGGCTTGACAGTTTCTTCTCATATTCCTAAATTTACATGTACAGTTACATGTATGCATTTGGCAGATGAGTTTTTCCAAAGTGACTCACTCTGCATTCAAGGTACACTTTTATCAGTTCTTGCTTTCCCTGGGAATTGAACCCATGAGCTTGGCATTGCTAAAGCCAAATACTCTATTGTTTGAGCTTCAGGGAGGAGCCAAATACTCTATTGTTTGAGCTTCAGGGAGCTGTTGCTGTTGTTCGGGGGGAATGTAAACCGAAACGAGCAAAACAAAAACAGTGGCAAACAAAAAAGACAAACTGCCATGTTTCCGTGAATACAAAATGAGTCTGTTGAAAATGATATATTGTTTGAGTTTCAGTGATTATTTAGTATAGAGTGGCAAGAAATTAGGAGTGATGTTGGATGGTTTAGTGATTATTTAGTCTCGCGTAGCCAGACTGACAGGTAAAACAACCAATCATGTTTCATTTTGTGCCGCATCATGTTTAGGGGTGTGGAAATGTCACCACAATAACCTAATGTTTATTTTTGTTTTTGTTCATGTTTATGTTTAGGGGTGTGGAAATGTCACCACAATAACCGACCAGTTTGTTGTACGTATTTTAAAGAGTCTATGCTGTGAACTTTAAATATTTCACATACTTTTGAAAGTTTAGTTGATCCTGAAAGTTTTGTTTCTTCTTCCATGAGGGGGTTTGGCATCACAGCATCTTTGTTTCCAGGCGGACACAAAGAACACAACACACACGTCTCCCAGAAATCCTGTATAATTCAACCAATCTGATGGCGACTTCAAAACTCCTGAAGCACTTCTAATTTTGTTTGCCACATGATTCAGACATTCAGCCAATGGTTGGGACTAGTGATTATTTATTTATATTGACAATATAGTGCTGCAGGGATGACATATGTTTGCAAGCTAAAACCCAGGAACTGGCTTTTCACTATTTTGACACACACAGATAGCACGCTGCATTCTAAGAGGATTGGATAGCATACTGTGGGAGGTCGGGGACGCGGAAAATCGTGCTACAAAGCACACGCTCATATCGTGATTTTATGACGATTTCGATTAATCTCACAGCCCTAGTTTCTTTCAAAGTAATGAACATTAAAACTAAACAAGAAAATGAGACAAAATGACAGTATAATCAGTCAGTTTATGCAAATCGCAAAGACACAGTTTACATTGGTGCAAAGTTAATAACAGAAAACATGTGCATTTATGAGGTGCAGTGTGCAAGAGTTACAAAACATTAAGATAACAAAGCCAGCCAAAAAAAGAGAGAAAAAAAAATAATTCACTGGATGTGTTTAAGTTATCACTAAAAAGACATAAGACATGGTACATGAAACACACAGTCTGCACCTTCAAAAAAGTTGTCAAGTTTACATTTAAATCTGACATTTACAGGAAAAACGGAAGTGCTTGTTTCTTAGAAAACAAATTTCAACCAAAAAAACAACAACAATGTGAGTGCTTTAGATGGGTTAAGATTATTTCCAACAGGCAAAACAGGAGTATCCCTTCAATATATATAAAAAAAAAAATGTGCCAGTGATTTAAGATCCTTGTTAGGAAGGTTTACTAATGTCAGCAGCTCTATAAAATTTAAAAACAAGTAAAATATAGAGTTTAAAATGTTTTTTTACAAAAAAAAAAAAAAAAAGATTATATAAAAAAGTTCATACAAGACAGGACTCAAACCCAACTTTGGTTTTTAACTGTGCCTTTCTTGTTGTCCTGCAGTGAACGTGAACTCTTATTCACAATCTCTTCCCAATCGTAGCAGTGGTTGACGCGGGCGCAGCTCAGAGAACATTCCAGCTCCTCACTGAACTCTGTGTAGTACTCGATCAAAGCAGCAAGGCTTTCAAAGTCATTATGGCATTTCTGTAAAGGAAAATTAAACATTTACTACAATTTAGTTCTGACACATGATTTAAGAGTGGAGCACGAAAAACAAAATACTAACGAAAAAGTTTCCATCTTTTCTCACCTCGAGCCGGAACTTCCCCTTGGAATTCTTAATAGAATGAGTTACCAGTCCTGAGGGAAAGCGGACTATAAGAGACCCACGGCTGGGCTTTTTGGGATGAGGACATAGCAGGAAGGCACCCAAGACATCATCTGCCAGAAGTGAAGAACTACAGTCGCTGTAAAGGACATCAGAGACTCAGCTGACTACATTAAACAATACAAATACTAGATTAAAAGCAAGGAGAATTAATTCCTTTGATGTGCTACCTAGCTTATTAAGAGAGAGATTAATTGTAGATATCTTTATATGCTGTAAAGGTATATCACCCAAAAATCAGGAGATTGCATTTGAGCCACCACCTTGATCTGTGCATTTTTCTCTACGGACTCAGACTAGATGACTTTCACTACAATAAGAATCCTCTATACATAATATAAGCAATATATGTAGGAGATTATGTATAGAGGATTCTTATTGTAGCTGGAAGCAGTTTAAAGTTAAAAACTTGATGGATTTGTTTCTCAAAAACATGCAGCCTTCAACTTCACAAGATATCAACTGACAGATCCACGAGTGGATTACTTGTGGATTATGGTGATGTTTTTATCAGCTGTTTGGACCCTCATTCTAATGGCACCCATTCACTGCAGAGGATTCATTGGTGAGCAATGATCTAACTTTACATTTATCCAGATCTGTTCCCATGAAGGAACAAACTTATCTAAATATTGGATGGCCTAAGAGTGAGTAAATATTCAGCAAATTATTTTTGGGTGAACTGTTCCTTTAAATTTTCCAGAATAACAGACTTCATTGTCTTAGTGCACCAATACTGACCTAGACACGCCAGCCCAGCACCACACTGCTTGAGCGAGAGCTTCTTCTGTCTCGGCCAAACTGGGAGACTTGCATGCTTTTGCACTGGCCTGTTCCTTTTCTGTTTCATAAAAAGAAAAGATTCTTCAGATTCCCACAGGAATCAAGTTCTCAAATGCTATGTCCATGTTTGTTGTCTTTGGCAAAAGAAAACAGTGCAGCAATCTTAGTGTGGACTGACCACAAGTTCAGTCTTATTTTAGAAAATAATTTTTTACAAAAATATTTAAAGTAGCACACATATTACTGTCTGGAAAAAAAGATATACATGTATAAGATTTAATAATGAAATTAAATAAATAATAAAAAAACACTGATCCATATTATGGAAATCCCCACCACCTTTTTGACTCAGCAACCACCAAATCCAAAGATAAATGATCAGTATAATAAATTAACCCACTGTGTCTTAAGCCAGCCACCTTAACTAGACGTTTGCATTACCTAATGAACTCTTTCACTTTCGAAAGTGTTCTATGAACACTTATCCCACCTTGTGGTGCACTCAGTTTATCCTGCAGGTGGCGCTGTTTTATGGGAGTAAATGTAAAAGAGCGATACGCTCCGGAGCGCAGCCCTTTAGTTCGAATCGCCATTTTACGAACTAAAGTCGGAGAGGAAGTGGGGCCCTCTTCAGGACTGCTGACTTGCTCCGTGCTCGGCTGCGAGAACACCTGTTGAGGGAAATCGAGATGAACACACTGCAGAACAGTCCAGCATTCGAACTGTTGGAAAACCTCAGGAATCTATGGATTTTAAGTTTATACCTTTTTTTTTCTTTAATGAATATAAGCTTCAAAAGAACAGCATTTATTTGAAATGTAAATGTCTTTACTGTCACTTAATCAATTATATGCATCGTTGCTGAATAAAAGTATTAATTTCCTATGTAAAAAAATAAATAAAATACTTATACTGACCCAATACTTGGTGCATGTTTGTGTGCAATCAAATGTGACTGCTTATTGACATGGTTCTTTGTTACTTATATTGTTCAGAAATGTGCATATTTTAAATAGTGCTTAAAAGTAACATTTGTTGCTTTCAACAATGTAAAGTCCTGTTTGACACCTGTCTGCAGCTAACTGTCTAACCACTAGAGGGCAATACATTAGTTTGTCTTTGTACTGTAATAGCATGCTGTGTCTGTATAAGATGTTACTTGTGACATTTTAGACACCCTTTAAAAATGTAAAAAGAAAACAAATTTTTATTTGCCTATTTTTTAGTTCTTTTACCCCATTGTGTTGTATAAGTGAGTTTTACTCATATAGCCCAATGAAACAAACCGTATAACTTTTCTTAAAAAGTTAAAACAAGCTCTATTGACAGTATCTGTGGGTCATGCTATCAATTTAAAAAAGGTATATGTATACATTTTTTAAATGAATAATAATAACAATAAAAAAAATATGATAATATTAAATAAAAATAATTACATTAATTTGTATTTAAATCTTGAAGCTCAAGTAATTTTTTTTGTCAAAATCGCAAGCTTCAAATTTATGCCTCAATTGGGGACAAATAAAAAATTTCTATAATAAAATAACCAGTAAACACAATATTCCTTTAATTAGTGTCAAATTAGTGATTGTATCAACTGCTTTTTATGCCATTTGCATCAATTTCCTTTGAAAGCTTTTCAAGGTTATGATAATCTTCATAAAGCAAAATATGTTAAATACAGTGAGAACCAACCTTTGCCCCCGGCAGTAGGCCTTGAGTTGGGGCCCTGCGGAAGGACACCAAGGCACTAACACTGAGAGGGAATCCTTGATTAAGCAACGATGGTGTTCGAGTTGGTTTCTTCCCTGAACACTCGTCCTGTGCTTCCTCTGGGTGCTTCTCCAGAAAATACAGCTGAAAACAGCGGCAAAGCAGCAGGTTCAGGAACTGGGCCTGTATTTGAGGAAAAACAAGAAATTAAAGACTAAATTCTTACAGTGGTTGAGGAGTTGTTCTTATTTTTAATTTAATCCTATCTATTTGAGGGTATATAGCGAAGCAAGCAGATTATAAATCTTGGCACTAATAAATATCACTACTGTGACTTGATTCTAGAGCCGACATGTGCAATATTACAAACACAATATGACGCATTATAACTGAAGTGATTAACACATCAACCACAAAACCTTTGCTGGGTTTCGTCATGTTAATGCTTACAGCTCGGGCATGTCTGGCTCTGAAGAGGTGGCAATAGAGTTGGGCATCAGAATTTCCAGGATTATGGGAGACAAAGGCAAACTGGGCATCAGACGGACGGGAGGTGGATAGCGAGACTCGACACATGGCGTGAGCCATGAGGAGCGTCTGAAGAGATACATAACAAAAGAGTTCAACCATATGACATATGCAAAGAGGAATGTCAGAAATCCTAAAACGATCTTACCGTTTCATCTTCATCATAAACTTTGACTCCCTTTACAGAGAACCTCAGTGAGACTGTTCGCTTGCTCTTGCAGTACTGCAGACACAGAGGTTTATAAATCATATACATTATGATTATTCTCCACATTTTATGTCATTTAATTAAGCTGAATAAACACTGAGCTAGATCGAGCTGAACGGTTTAACAGCTGAAATTCTATTCATTTTATAATTGAAGACCTTTGCAACATCAAAGGATTAGTTCAGACAGAAACAGGAAGACATACACATCTTGGATGACACAGGGTGAGTAAATTATCAGGATTTTTTTTATTCTGGAAGTGAATTACTTTGTTTATTCCTGTGAAGCTGCTTTAAAACAGTCTTTATTGTATAAAGCGCTATATAAATAAACATTTTGACATTGTACAATAACAGCCAAAAGTCATTAAAATGATGAAATACTCAGATTAATATATGTGCATAATTTATATTTGTCTATAAAACTAATTGCAAGCACATAAGCATATGTATTTAGATCAAAAGGCTTTCAAGAGCATTAAAAAACACATTTAGTCAAGTGTCCAAACTTTTGTAAAAACATGAAAACGCAAACATATTCTTGAGGTTCATTTATATTAACTGCACACCAATTACCTTGAAAGACTTCAGCTGAGTGTGCAGCTGCTGAATCTGATCATCCAAACAACTGTCATCCACAGGAAATGAGCCAATATACTAGACAAATGGAGTTTTTACACAGTAAACAGGACTGTGAGATGTGCTCAAGATGCAATCATCCCAATGTGTGGGATGAAACAATGATTCAATTTCAAAATCAACGCATTTGCACAATTACATGGACAGCATTAAAAGATTTTCACCTCAGCAGATCTTGTAACAATCCCATGCTCCTTGCCAGCTGTCTCACCCATGTCTCAATCTGAGCCTGTTGTGCTTTGCCTTATCTACTGTTTAGAAAAAGAGAGATAGAGAGAAAAAAAAATAGGTCAACATGTTTGTCAAAATAAGATAAGCCACACTCCTCCAACATTTCAATGCAAGGAAGAACAGCACAGTACAACTAGTGAAAGTAAGATAAAAGGTTATTAAAGCAACACTCTCTTAACGTTTACAACGGGAATTACACACATTCCTCAAAGATACAAGCTGTGTATCTCAAAAACCAGCTGTACAGTGAACAAGCTGGTCAAAATGAAAGTGTGTTTTGAGACACAGCCAACCCGTTTTCACGAAAAAAGGGGAAAAAGCGATTTTATTTCTACTTGAACTTAATGACATAACAACGCTTTAATGCTCGAACAATACCGTGAGGATACAGTAACAGAAAGCGGCTGAAATAACAGTAAAACAGACACATGAAACAAATCCAAACTTACAAACATTTGTCCACGCGACTGAACCTGGCAGGGTGGGTCAATTATCCTCCGGGGTGTTGCAATCCTGACTCACCTTAATCCTCTAAATCCCGCCTATCCAGAGCCAGAGCCAGACTGGATTCATCGGAAAAGATTTGACAAGACTCTCCGATGCACAGTTCATTCTCTTCAAGAACTCCGACTCTTTGAAGTGAGTCAAACTGATTCACTTAGTCTGATCTCCCGAATCCCGACTCTTTTAAGTAGAAATTATAATCATAATTAGTTCATAATAAAACCAATATATATATATATAGATATATATCTATATATATATATCATATATATATATATATATATACTATATATATATATATATAAAATAAAACTGCGATCGCTGGTTTTGTAAAACCTTTGATTTTGGTGAATGTTAAGATACTGTAAGCACCAAGTCAAGTCAAAGCAAGTCACTGGATACGTTGTTTCATGTAAACATTTCAATGCTCAGTCTACTGAATTAAAGCATTCTTTAAGTGCATGTTAGAACAAGATTAAGATTTTACCATGAAGAATTTCACATTAGTATATACTGCTGTGATAATGAAACATACCTTGTGTTTCTGAGCTGAAGTCATTTAGTGCTGGTTTATCATTGACCTTAACTGAGTATTAAACCAAAGAAAAGAATGGCCAAATAATGAAGTACAAATATAGTCACTTTATTAAGGACTACAGAAAAGTATATCAGTTATATGCATGCACGGTAAGGTGAGCAATACTCATAAAATTACATCTAACCCCCCTGATAAACTAACACACAAGAGTATGACCGGGTTAAAAGTGTGTCAAATGCTTTAAACATCTGCTCGGAAAATCTTTTCAACTTATATTCTTCTTCATAGACTATACAGAACAAAAAGACAGTTGTGGATATGGATGCCAACGTTTCTTTAATGCATCTTAATAAATCCAATTTTGCATTCAGGTAGACCGTTCAACTGAAAGTTAGGCATCAATAATCATTCTTTACTTTGACTTACACGAAAGATCCAACATCAACATAATGTTTTTTTGATTACAACAGTAGCTAAAGACCTAACTTCACAAAACATGACCGAAATAAAACTTACAAAAAGAGGTTTCTTGAACACTGATGAGAAAGGGGTGGCTGGAAAACTGAAATGCTTGCCTCTACAGAAAGACTGAGTACAAGAACTTTAAATAATTGATTTTTTGTTGATACACAACTGAGAAAAGCTCCTTCCCGACATTCTCATAATGGTGACCTGAATGAGCATCTTAACACAAACAGTAGTATTTCTACTCTATATCTTTACCTGTAATTTATAAGAATATTGAACATAAAATGCCTGTATTTAAATGGCAGAATAACTCTGAAGAGGTCCTATATTCATCAGAAGCCCCAAGACGAGGAGAACAGAAGTTTCTACAAAAATAAGAGGAGAAAATAGCCAGCACTGCAGTCTACGCAGCTACAGTTGATCTTTGCTGCCATCAGTAAGCGCAGGATTCATTTCCGTGCTCGGAGCGACTTGCGGGCGGCTGGCTTAGCCTTCACAGCAGATTCAGTTGCCTCCTTCTTAGCTGCTTTGGGCGACGGCCGTTTGGACCCCCTGCTTGTCATCTTTTTGGCTACTGGTGTTTTCGGTTTACTGGTCGGGGCGGCTTTCTTGACTGGTGTGGCTTTAACAGGCTCTGGTGCCTTTCGAGACACTGCTTTGCTCGCAGCGGCTGGTTTCTTGGCTGGTGGAGGGGCTTTCTTCGCTGGTGGAGGGGCTTTCTTGGCCGGTGGAGGGGCTTTCTTGGCCGATGCAACTGATCTCTTTGAAGCAGGAGGTTTTCTGCTGACTTTTTTAGCCCTTTTATTTTGACGAGATTTAGACGCAGACGTTCGGTTTGCATGCTGGGTCCTGCGGACAAACAAAAAGCATGTTTAGCTTTGCCCAATCCAAATGTCTCCATGACATTCTAATCTCTAGTACAGTTTGAGTATCAGAAAATGTCACACTGATACTGTTATATGATATTCTTCACCTCTTTCTTCGAGGAGGCTCATCCTCCTCGGATTCTTCCTCTTCAGATTCTTCCTCTGCCGATTCTTCGGATTCTTCATCAGATTCATCACTTCTCTTGCGTTTGAGCTTCTGTCCTTCCTTCTGTTTAAGTTTTGCCATCATTTCTGGAAACAGAACCGCCGGACTGCAGAGAGGAGAGACAGATAATTACTTAATTCAAGTTTATTTATTTTTATCATCTCATAGAATGCCTTCAATCTCAGATTTGTGACACTTGACAAAATCAACAAACCTCAAAAGCTACCTCAAGAAACAATTATGCGCAAACAAACCAAGTTCACCCCAAACCTGTATGAGTTACTTTTGTGTAAAACAAAACAAGATATTGTCTCAGAAGAGTTAAAAATGAACCTGCATTAAGGATTGCAAGTGTGAAAAGCCCAAAAGTACACTTTGTTTATGGCAGTGTTATTTTATTACTGTTTATTCTATAATTCATTCTATACTTTGAATCAGCTTTTATATTTTCAGTTTAATTTTAAACTTAGTAATTTCTTATGTGCTACAGTCATTTTTAGTAGTTTTCCGCATTTCTATTCAGCTTTAAAGGGATACTCCATCCCAAAATGAAAATTTTGTCATTAATCACTTACCCCCATGTCGTTCCAAACCCGTAAAAACTTTGTTCGTCTTCAGAACACGATTTAAGATATTTTGGATGAAAACCGGGAGGCTTCTGACTGTCCCATAGACTGCCAAGTAACTTACACTGTCAAGGTCCATAAAAGTATGAAAAGCATCGTCAGAATAGTCCATCTGTCACGCCATCTGCGTACAGCTCAGAATTGTCAAAATGGCACTACGCTGATTTGGAGAGACACAGAGGAGACGAATTGTTGAATAAAGTTGTTATTTTTGTTTTCTTTGTGTACAAAAAGTGGCAGATGGACTATTCTGACGATGCTTTTCATAATTTCCTGGACCTTGACAGTGTAAGTTACTTGGCAGTCTATGGGACAGTCTCAAGCCTCCCTGTTTGCATTCAAAATATCTTAAATTGTGTTCCGAAGACGAACGAAGCTTTTATGGGTTTGGAATGACATGGGGGTAAGTGATTAATGACAAAATTTTCATTTTGCGGTGGAGTAATCCTTTAATTTTTTTCTTTAAGTTTTAGTTTAAGTACTTAAACCTTCTTTTATTTTTATTTAAAACTACTTAAAACGTCTTTCATTTCAGTTAGCTGCCAAGGCAATATTTTGTTAACTACTTATTATATTTCATTGTATTTCCTCTTATTTCAGTTACCAAAAACTCTTTTTAACAATTTTAGTTTTAGTTAGCAATAATAAGCTGGCTTAAGGCCTGTTCACACCAAGAACGATAACTATAAAGATAACTATAAAGATAACGATATTAGCGTCCACACCAGCAAACTATATCGTCTGTTTATTCTAAGCGCATGTGCGTCTGCCGCTTTATATTCTCGAGCTCGTTGTAGCAGGATTGATTCTGGTTGGATGTCAATGTTTGTATCATTCATCAGCTGGAAAAAAATTGTTCTGAAAATGATTCCAACGATATCGTTTCTCTGTGCCTTTATCGTTATAGTTATAGTGTGGACTCTGCTATTCTTTAATATTGAGAACGATTTTTAGAACTATATCTTTATCGTTATCTTTATAGTTATCGTGCTTGGTGTGAACGGGCCTTTAGGGTGAGCAAAACTTACCTTGGATAATATGGATAGCTTAGCTGGTATGACCCACTGAGTCCGTGACCAGAAATCTGCTCCATCCATCCCATCATTTTACACTTCTGCAAGGTTCTCTTCAGGTTTGACACTGGCAAGAAGATGGAAAATAATTATAAAGATTCTCCATAACAGCAAATACAGACAGATGTGAATGGTGTCTGTAATATAAACAAGGACAGATCAGGAAAACTATTTCTGTACCAATGTTCTTGTGAACGACTCATTTGGGAATAACAATTAGAAGCAACCCTAAAACAAAAGCAAACTTAATTCAGTCCTCAGAGACTGAAAACGCTCCCTAGCCTGTGATAAGTGAGAAGCTTGTGTACCGTACCGACAAAATAGTTATTCTGCGCCTTCTGTCTCTCCACCAGGAATTTGCGCAGTATGGTGATGCTGCAGGTCTTGGGCTCATTCATGGCTGTGATGGCGGCCACTACGGCGTCTTCCAGCAGTCCGCCACCCAAGAGCACTTTATTCCCAGCTTTCTTCAACTGTCAAACGCAAATGTAGATTCTGATCAAACCTGCTTTCAGACGCTGAGCAATTCAGACTGTTAACTAACCTGGAATGTTCCGGAGGCTCCCTTGCCAGTGATCTGCTCCAAGTAGCCCTTTTCCACAGATTTTTGCAGGCAGTTCTTCAACACCTCAGGTTGGAGAGATATAGAGAACAACTCAATCCTTCAATCACTGTACAACTGTTTTCAACATTGCTAAAAATAAGAAAGATCTTTTTGAGCAGCATATTAGAATGATTTCACAGTATTACTGTTTTTACTGTATCTTTGATCGAATAGTTGTAGCCTTGGTGAGCAGATGAGACTTCTTTCCAAAACACTCAACAATCGTACACACTCCAAACTTCTGAATTCAGTATTTGATTCCTAATGTTAAGTAAATTCTTTCAGTTTCAAACTGTAGTCTTGTTATAGGATGTCGCCCTAAACACAAGTCAATAATGACCTGCTATCCACGCTGAGCTGTGGGAAGTGTTGCTCCAGGTACTTCTTGATCAGGATGTAGGACGCCTCCTTGGGTTCACAGAGGCGGGTGATGATCAGAGGCAGAGACTCTCCCAGCGTCTCTTTCGGCCCTGCAGACGAAGCTAGCTTCTGCATTGACAAAATGAAAGATTAAAAAACCTAAATACTCAACCTCATGTGCCTCAGCAATGTTCAACAACTTAAACAACAAACAATTAACGTGTGGATACCTTCCCAATGGCGAAACTTCCAGAGAAGCCTTTGCCCTTCAGCTGTGTGTAAAGAAGACGAGACAAAGTTTGCTTTTGACTTACTCTACATATAAAACAAGAAATATGCATGTATTAAGTTGCAAATGACCTGTTTGACAGTGCCCTTCTCAACCATTCGCTTCAGAGCCCTCTTGTAGATGTTTTTGGTCTTTTTGTCCATTTCCACAGATGGATATTTCTTCATGACATATTTCATAATGGTGATCGTAGAGATACCACTCCGCTCTTTGCAACTCTGTAAGTAGATTGTAAAGATGTACATATGAGACGGCAATTTTTAGATTCTTCGATTTCCAAAGAATGGAAAACCGAGTCCTAAAACAGAGCAATTCTTGCACTTTTGTTTTCATCGTCTTGAAATCATTGTTTTTGTTTAAATGGGTTTTTGGTTAAATGGCTGAAATAAGATCTGTGGTTAACTCAAACGAAAGAGATTTTCTCATTTTATTATTCTACAACATAAAATACTACAGTAATACCTCACTCACAATTTTTTTAAACCCTGAGGTTAAACAGAGGTTGCCGGGAAGCTCAAAAGAGTTCTTAAAGATGCTAAATGATGGTCATGTTAAAGACTGTGATGTAGTTTATTTATAGCCTATGTTTAACTTTCCACTTCTGCCGATTGTATTTAGGCTTCAAATTTCATAAAAACTGTGTTCTTTTGTCAGGATTAACAAAACATGTAATTATCATAAACATTTGTAGTTCACAGAGCCTATTTTTTTCAATTAAACAAAAGCCAATGGAATAATCCTATTGTGTTTTTTTTTCTCAGGGGAACCAAGTTGTTGCTAACTTCCACATTGACCTACAAAAATGTCATCACTGCATACATTTTAACAACTAGAACCTTTAAAACAACTGATTAGTGGACAGAAACACATTGAAAAGTCAATCAGATCCTCTCTAAAAGGTAATGGAATAGTTTGATTCTGAACCAGACCTCAATTGCTTCTATCATGATTTCTTCAACTCTGGGCTGGGAAAGAGAGGTTGAAGCCAGCTTGTTGGCGGAAATGGTCGCCCAAGCAGGAATCTTCTTTTTCACCTTTTTCCCTTTGTCATCTTCCTTGTCACTGCAACATTTGAGCAAAAGTCAGAAACATGTGGTATTTATCAAATGCTTAAATAATACATTTCTTTTTTGTACGACAGCCAGACTTACATTTTGGCCACAACGTCCTTGACTTTTTTCTTCTTGCTTTTCCCTTGTTCAGTTGCAGCTTCTTCAGATTTTTCCCCCTCATCAGGCGTCTCTCCTTCATCTTTGGCCTGCTCCTCATCATCAGCCGTTGCCTCCTCTCCTTCATCTCCTGCTTTCTTTTCCTCCGTGGTTTCAGGTTCTGTAGGTGCCGAATCTTTCTCCTTCTCCTTCTCACCTACAGTTGCAGACCCTTCAGCAGGAGCATCTGAGGAACCGAAAACAATGAGATGCACGGAAATGTTCATGCAAAATTCATACCACCTGTGCATTATTTTATAAACCCTCCTGAAGCCATATAATTCCAGGGAAGGATTTCAGTGCCAAGCTGCGTGTGTTCCAGTATTATTTCAGCATATAATGACAGACTTTTTTATTTGTGGGTGAATTATTCCTTATGAAGTGCTTTTGTCTATGTGGACTATCATTATTCCCACTCAATATGGCTGATGTACCAGGTAAGGGGCAATACCTACCTCCCTCAGGGGCATTTGCAGGGGGTGCATCCTCTTTGGGTGGGGCTGCAGCTGATCGGCGAATGGGCATGATTCTAACCTGCCAATAAATATAGACTCCATGAATTATATTATATTATACACACATATATATATATATATATATATACACACACACATACAAGCTACCGGTCAAAAGTTTGGGATCAGAACAATTTTTAAGGTTTTTTACAGGAGATTCTTATGCTCATCAAGGCTGCATTTATTGGATCAAAAATACAGGAAAAAATTTTATATTGTGAAATATTATAATAATGTAAAATAACGTTAATATACATTAAAATCTAATTTATATCTGTGATGCAAAGCTGAATTTTCAGCATTATTACTCCAGTCTTCAGTGTCACATGTTTCTTATGATGTTTTTGTGATTATTATGTTACTAATCAGTGCTGGAAACTGTTGTGCTGCTTAATATTTTTTGCAATCTGATACTTTTTTCTAGGATTCTTTGATAAAAAAAAAATTAAAAATAAGAGCATTTATTTAAAATAGAAATCTTTTCTAACGATATAAACTACAGTTCAAAAATTTGGGGTCAGTACATTTTTTTGAAAGAAATTAAAACTTTTATTCAGCAAGGATGTGTTCAGTTATTAAGAAGTGATAGCAACGATTTATATTGTTAGAAAAGATTTATATTTTGAATAAAAGCTGTTCTTTTTAACTTTCTATTCACCAAAGAATTCTGAAAAAAGTATTGCAGTTTCCCAAAATATATTTTGTATGTATTTGTGTTGACAACTTTTGTAATTATAATAATAAATCAGCATATTAGATTGATTTCTTAAGGATCATGTGACACTTTATACTGGAGTAATGCCTGATTAAAATTCAGCTTTGCATCAGAAATAAACTATATTTAAAAAGATATTAAAATAGAAACCATTATTTTATATTGTATATTTATATTGTTTTGATCAAATAAACGCAGCCTTGATGAGCATAAGACACTTCTTTAAAAGAGCCTTACAAGTCTTACTGATCCCAAACTTTTGACCGGTAGTATATATGGATTTAATTCATTTTGCAAATGTTGTACGCATCTAAGCTGGGAATGCAATACAAACATGTTGCATTGTTTATTACGTTATAATGCACCGCAATGTAGAGATTTACAAAATTACAGGATTTTTATGCACTGTTTTGGATACCTGAAATGAACGACTATGACCTCTGGTCAGCAAATGGAAGCTCGTGCATAGAAAAACACGTCGACAAACACACGCTGGACATTAAGGCACAGCAAATTAACAAGAAAGTAGCACCATTCTTATTGTTTATATGCTCCACATATAGTCTTTATTGATATATGCAGCGAATAACGTGCATAAAGGCACACCTGCACATATTTGACTAATGCACAAGAACAGAACTGCACGTAAAACACAATAAAATCGAAAATGGCCATTTTGTCCATTTTGCCCTGTACAGTAATGGCGCTGCGTTGGGATGAAAATGGTCAATGCACGAGGATGCAGATTCAAAAGATAAAACACACATGCCTGCAGAACGTCTAAAAAAATCTGAAAACTGAAGATGCACAATTTCAGAAAGAGCTTTTTAAAGCATACCTTAGTGTACTGGTTTGTCAGTTGAAAGAAACACTCCCTTCCTTTTTGGAATTCTCTGTTTACGTGCCCCTCCCCCTCGTGTGTACGCATAGCGACGTACGTGTTCACGCATGCGTGCGCGTACCAGGAGCAGGTCGGCTTTTGTGAGCTTCAGAGAGATTACTTTTTTTGCTTAGGCTTAAACACTGCTACGATGTTATGAATGATATTACAGAATGACTTGTTTATGCAACATTTACTTAATGCTTTTGTTCCATTTTGTGTAACGGTCTAAAAGGGTATTGTTTATATAGGCTAATTTTTTTTTAATATGTATTTATATATGCATACAATAATTTAAATTGTTTAAATTATATTTTAAAAAATAAAATATGTTTCCTGTTTTGGCTTGGATTATTTGTTATTTGCGAATTAAATCATTTATATTTCAACACAAGATGGCAGTATTGGCATTTGATGCATAGAATTAAACTTTATATTTTTAGAGCTATGTCTTTGTTGAACTGTCTCCACATGTAGTGTTACGAACACACCCTTGTATTATCCCTCAGTGTGAAAGGGGCTTTATACACTTTTATACTATAAAATAAACATATTAAAAATACTTTCAAAATTAATAAAAGGTATGATATTATGTGTTTTGGAACATAAAACAATGTTGTTTTAAGCACCTTGGAGTAGGCTACCATGTGAATGTCATGCTGCATTATTTTGGAAATGTGGTTGCTGACAACTATTTTGAATCACCTTGTTTTAATAAAAGCTTTTAATTTATATTTAATCTATGCCTTGAATTACAGTTTGTTTGAAAAAAGGTGCTTAACGTTCAAAAATATTATTTATTCTCTTCAGTAGGTTCAACTTTATAATACAAACCATTTTGCATTATTTATTTTATATTAGGTTTGCAACAATTTATTTTAATATTTTTTAAATTATATTATTAAATTATATTATTATATAATATTTTTAATAATATTTTTAATATTTTTTAAATTATATTATTATATATATAATCAGCTTTTATTTGTTTTCATTATAACTTTTATTAAAGTTTTAGTAACATTTTCAGTGTTTTGTAATTTTTTTTTTTTTTTTTTTTTTTTTTTACATGTCCACTATTCATATATCAGAAGCATACAAGTATATATCAGAAGTATCATATATGATATTATCATTGGATACTTTCACTGTCTTTAAAATGGTATACTGTTGCAGCAGGTTTCGTAAGAGAATGCAGAATAAATGCATGTTTTCTCTGTTGCACAAATGGAAACTATAAAGAGGAGACAGTGCAGAACACAACCTGTGGGGTTTCATGCAGTATTAAAACAGCACCCACACACTCTGTGTGTTTTCAAAGTCCAGCATGTGGTGTCCCACACAATCATCCACCCCTGCAAAACCCACTGCTGCAAAAATACAAGATCCAAAGCTTTTCCAGCTAAATCACTTGTCTATCAGGTTCCTAAACACAGAGATTAGATCAATAATGATTTTTATTATTATTTATTTTATTTGGACATTTGTATTTGGTGCCTGGTTCCATAAAAGCAATGAGATTACTATGTGGTTACCATGCCAACACAAACCTTCATCTTTTTAGAGAGATAGCCCGCTGTTGCCTTGGAGACAAAAGTCCAAAGAAATTGTTGTACAAGTAGAGCTGTTTTAGATCTAATAGTATCGGAATGCTCTTTTGGCATCATTTATATCTAAGTGTGTTAATCCTGAACAAAGTTGCATTTGTCTCAGTTGCTCTCAGGGAAACGATAAACAGAAGAATCCTGAATCCTTTGTGGAATCATTTTAACTTAATAGCAAATATATAATAAAAGTCTGCAGTAAGGCTATTTATTACTGACGTTTTTAAAGAAACAGAACAAACAAACAAACAAATAAATAATAGCACAGTTACAAGTTACACAGTTAAAAATTAAGCGCTTAATTAAATCTATAAAGAGGCTACCAAATGATGGTATGTGGTTATTGATAAACTTATATTTCTATAACTGAAATATAGCTATGTTAGTTGTTTATTTTTCATGAATATTTAATAATAATAATTTTATGTTATAGAACATTAAACATTCTAACAGTATTGTCGTTCTAAACAATATATTAGTATGTGAGTATTTATTACTTGATAAAACAAATAATTGGTTCTTGCATGTAACGTCAACGCGCCAAATTTGAACGTGAGGAACTTGAGTGTGAAAGCAGAAGGCTAGGTTTTCCAGTGGTGAACATCTTTACTGGGAGCTCGTTTAGATGTCAAAATTGTACAGTGTGTAAGTAAGTCAAATATAACATTTATACAGAATGTTATATGATAATGCACATATCAAACAAGAAGTAAACAAACGTAAAGAAACATCTTACAGTAGTATTATAACGTTTATGATTTGACTGGCAGCACATATTTAGATCATTCCGGTGGATTAATGTGACAACTCTAGTTTCTGTTTGAAAGGAAAGAGCCAACTTGTACAGCATACTTTCATAACAAGACTTAAAGGGTCATTTCTGTTATAGATATGCATACCCCATTATCATACAGTATACCATAATACATTGGGTAAATGTCAAATTCACAATTTTCAAGTGAACATGGTGTGAAAAAACTGGCCTTGCCTAATTAGACGATAATCTGATAAATACTTTAGTTGAAGGACAGCCATAGTGTTGCTTCCTGGAGAAGACCACAAGGCTTCCTGGACTGAATGAAAGTTGAAAGGAATAATGAGGTGGTTTTGTATATTAGGGAAGTCCTTGTGTAATGAGGAGCGCAGAGAAGCCAGCAGTCATTGAAATGCTTATTTGCCTGCCCTTTTGAATCCAGAACACTAATTGCACTAATTACAACAATTTTGTCATTTGGTTCTTCCTGGTTCACCCTATGGTTCACCCCTATTTGAGCAAGCCTTCCTCAGCTGGGAAATAGCCTAAATATGAGGAAACCTCCATTCAAAAGATTGATCCTGTTCAGCATGCAGCAGATTTTTATTTTTAGGCCTATTATGATTATTCAGTTTTAGAAGCTGCTGTCATATGTTTTTGTTAGCTCTATGAGGAGATGCATATAATGCTTGAGTTAAATTAAACATGATTTTATATGTTTACATTATATATATATATATATATATATATATATATATATATATATATATATATATATATATATATATATATATATATAGTAACAATTAAATAAAAAATATAATAATAATATATAGATGTATATCAATTTCCTTATTTTTATAGATGCTTTTTATTTTTTATATACAACAGCATGCATATATAAACAGTAGCGAGAATTGTTTTAAGATGTTTAGCTGATATATGGAAGACACAAACATGCATGTATTCTAAAGTAATGTTGATACAGTGTGAAAAGTCTCCATGCTGAGCCCACAGGAAAGATTCATGTGGTGGCAGAAATTGGTTATTATGGCTGACAACTCGTACTTTTGACCACTAGATGTCGCCATTAAAGCGGTTTTCTCTTTCTTTGAGTTGACATGCACCTGTTCAGCTTATTGTCACCTGTGTTTGGCTCTGTACAGTCCACCGTTATACTCTGCTCTGCAGTTTATATGCAGTCAGTTATTCATAATGTGAGCTGCTCTAGTGTGAACTTGTTTTTTGTTTTTTTTGTGGGTGAGTTTTTTCCTTTTGTCCTCCATGCTGTTCAGTTCTGCTTTATAGATTAGTTTCTTATTTTTCTCTTCATTTCCTTCATTTCCACTTCACTGACAATGAGTTATTGGTGGCTTGCCAGTGTACCAGAGGGCATCCAAGTCCAGTCATTCACTATGAAGAACCATTTAGTGGTGCTGACCTCCAAAACCACCCTATGAAGGCTGTTCACATAAGAATAACCTATTGTCTTGTTTGGTGTTTTGTCCCATTAGACTTAAAAACTTCTTCTTAATGGCTGAAAATGTCAGAGTTATGGCTGAAATGTGATTAGATTTTTTTAAAGGCTTCATTTGACATTGGCAAACACCTCTATGTGGTTTTCCTCGATGCAATACTTCTGAGTTTTGGCTGACGGCATGTACCAGGCAGATTCACAATCAATATTTTTAAATTGATTATTAGCTCAATAAACTTTAGCAGCACCACAACCTTATACACTCTTAAAAATAAAGGTTCCAAAAGGGGGTTTTCACAGCAATTGTTTAGAAGAACCATTATGGGCTGCCCAAAGAAGCTTTCAGGTGACAGTTCTTTAAAGAACAATTTCTTCCTTAGAGTGAAGAATGTTTTAATAATCTGAAGAACCCTTTTCCACTTTAAGAATCTTTTGTGGAATGGAAAGGTTCCATGGATGTTAAAGGTTCTTTATGGAACCATAGATGCCAATAAGGAACCTATATTTTTAATAATGTAGGCGATGTGCTTTACTCTGATGTAGTAACTCCACAAACCTCACTCTGACAACCTTATGCTGTAAAAACTTTAGTTTCATGCACTTTCAATGCAAAATTCATCTCAGTAACATTGCCCAAACCACACGCTATGAACTTAAGTTGCACCACAGCTGATATCTCTGTGACCAATGTGCTTCCATATTTGCTTGTCTCGGTCCCATGCAAACAGAGATAATTGCGGACCAGCTGTGTGAGCAGGAGGCGGCCTGTGAGAGGACTCAGCTGTAGTGAGTATGCCACCATGCCATGACTCAGTGCCAGTCAGTCAGCTCTGTTTCAATTAGGCCTAGAAATGAGTTAATCTGATACAGGCCAGAGAGGACAGACTTGGCAAATACGCACTTTCACTTTGCCTATGGATCATTTAAGCTTAAGTAAATACTTCAGTCTTTTCTAATGTAATCTGAGGATGACTTTACCAACCACAGATCAAACACGATTGTGGGCTGTACTACTTTGCTAGATTCACACTTCTTGATTGGCCTTCGCTACCCAAAGTTTAACGCAAGTTAAAAGAATAGTTAATTAAAATTTACTTAACACTTACTCACTCTCAGGCCATCCAAGATGCTGATGAGTTTGTTTCTTCATCAGAACAGATTGGGAGGAATTTAGCATTACATCACCTGCTCACTTGCAGCTATGTGTTTGTAAGAAACAAATCCATTATTAAGGTGTTTTAATTTTAATCTGTCACTTTTTGCCAAAACACCAGTCCATATTCCATGAAAATACTTTTTCAGGTTTTCATTTCAAGCAGCTTTCACAAGATGCTAATTGATGGACTGGGTTTGTGTGGATTGTTATGTTTTTATCAGCTGTTTGGACTCTCATTCTGACGAGAGATGTAATGCTAAATTTCTCTAATCTGTCCTGAAGAAGAAACAAACTCATCTACATCTTGGATGGCCAGAGAGTGAGTAAATGTTAAGCAAATTTAAATCTTTTGGTGAACTATTCCTTTAAGCAAATAAGACCTTATAATAACTTTCTAAAATGAAAAACTTGCTTTAATTTAGTGTTGGGGATTTGAACAAAGCTTTAAGTATTGAACTTTGGAGCTATTCCTCATGTGTGTTTTTTTTTTTTTTTTTTTGAGCAGAGTTGTGCTGCTACTTCTCTTAGTGAAGACCAATTCAATCTGAGGACCTGACCTCCACATTCAGGGTTTTAAACTAGGCTTGCCCTGAAGAACTCGCATGAACCCTTAATCTCTCCTGACCAATGTGGATACCACTAGTCCATCTACACTAATGGTCAAATGCTTTTGAAAGAAGTCTCTTCTGCTCACCAGGGCTGTATTTATTTTATCTAAAACACAGTTAAAACAGTGATATTGTTAAGTTACAGTTTAAAATAAATATTTTCCATTCCAATATGTTTTAAAATGTAATTTATTCCTGTGCTGCAAAGCTGAATTTTCAGCATCATTACTCCAATGTTCAGTGTTTACATGATCCTTCAGAAATCATTCTAATATGCTGATTTGCCGCTCAAGAAAAGTTTCTTATTATCAATGTTAAAAACAGTTGTGCTGATTAATATTTTCTGTGGAAACCATGATGCATCTTTTTTTCAGGATTCGTTGAGAAATACAAAAGTTAATAATATAGAAATAGAAATCTTTTATAACTTGATGAATGTCTTTACTGTCACTTTTGATCAATTTAATGAATCTTTGCTGAATAAAGCTATTAATTAAAAAAAAAATACTGACCCCACAGTGTCTATGAGTAGAAGAGCTTGAGGATAAGTCATCAAAGTATCCACAATCTGTTTGCAACGCAAGCAGATCTCTCAGCGTTTTCTCTCTTTCATTTTTCTTTATTCTCTCCATGCAGGTGAATATGATATTTATCCTGTAGGGAATATAGCAGCCATCTATTAGTGCCACACTCTTAGTGTCTGCTGAAACAGCTTGGGATGGAGTCAAAATTAGTATTGATTTAACTGATTGATGATTTGAGCAGCTCTGCTTGGGTGTGAAATGACAATTTCGGCATCTGGAAGAGAGGTCTGGTGACTTTGAAAGAGCACTGTGGCTTTCTTTATTCACTGACCTCATGCTTTCTCTTTCTTTCGAATCAGGCATCCTGTTTTGCACAGATTCACACCAAAGAATCAGTTCCCTTTTTTTGCAGTATGGCTGTGGGTAAAAATGTTTAATATTTTACTTTCTCTGCTTCAAATGTTTTATTAACATCACACAATATTATGAGTGCTTCTGATGCAGTAGTTCAGAGGTAACTGATGCAACCTTGACAAAGATGATTTGAAACCTTTTATTTACTCAGATATATGCCTGTGTGACAACTAGCCCCGGCCTATGAAGTCTGTTAATTATTTTGACATTACTGAAGTGTATGTGTATACACACACACACACACACACACACACACACACACACACACACACACACACACACACACACACACACACACACTTTTGCTGAGATTGTTGTTTTTCCTTGCAAATGTCACATTTAACTTACACAATAATATTTTCTATTTTATAAATATTAAAACTTTACTTAGTCCATCCCTTATTCTTATTCTATTCTATATATAGCACACCTGTACAATACAATTTTTTTGTATTTTTGTTTCTTTTTATATATATGTATATTTTATTCACTTTGTTTTTGTGATTATCTTTGTGTTGTTGTTGTCTCTGTGTAATTCCTTTTATGTGCAAACATACTTGGTAGTAAACCTCTTTATGATTTTGATTCCGATCAGATCTTATCCAAGAAAAGAAACAAAATGCCATTAAGAGTAACTTTTTTTCCATAACTAGAAGCCATCAGTAATCTATGCATTTTTCCGAGGCTTGATTCCACAGGACTGTGGATCTAGGACACAAGCGCGTTCACGCCTCTCCTCCGCCCTGCTACTGTTCTCTTGCACGCTCTCCGCTCCGCGCGTGCTCGGACGAGCCCTTCCGCTGGGCGCACGCGTGCGCGCTCCGCTCAGGATGCTGGATTGTAGGTGATGATGGCGGAAGAGGAGCTGCGCTGAGTTTTTCCCAGTTTTTTTTAACTACACCCCTATAAAACGCTCGTCAGCAGATCTTGTCTTTCTTCTCAGTCTCACTCAGAGGGACTATGGGGAATGAAGCGAGTCTCGAAGGAGAGGGCCAGCCGGGGCAACCGGGAGGCGCTGTCCCCGCGGCTGGAGCCCCGGCTTCCATTTCAGCACCAGCGGGCGGTGGACAGCTCCACAAGCCGAGCAACGGAGCGCCTGCCGGGGGAATGGGCACCGCACACGGGCCGGGAATGAACAGGTATCGAGAATCGTTTAAACGTTTCTGAAGTGTGTATATTTTTGGGAATTAAATGCAATGCTTTGTGCTACACGAATATTATCACATTTAAATGAACTAGTCACTTTTGGCCACATTCAGAATCGATAATTTTGTTTTTTAACAGCCTTAATTTAATTGCACTTTACACCCAATGATATGCATTACCTAAAGCTACTAAGCCAGCTGTCAGCTAAAAACCTCTATATGTGCATAAGATCTGGAATCAACTAACATATGCTGGACTCATGGGGTTATTTGATCTCTGGCATTCTTGATGCATAGATCTTTTTACATATGAGCATGCATATATATATATATATATATATATATATATATATATATATATATATATATATATATAATATATATATATATATATATATATATATATATAGCAGCCATATGTGAATGTTTTGTTGTTTTGTTTTGTCATGTTGTCTTATTTCCATTCATTACAGACAGTCTACGCTATTAGCCTTGCTCTGTCCCGGACCCTATGTTAGTCTCTGAGCTTTAATGGACATAGGATAGTGATGATCTGAATGCATGATTGATAATATTACCATATGTGTATTAATCAAATGTATTATCATATGCATTTAGTGGTATATTAAATGCATATGGGAAACAGGGTTCTGATATGGTAGGTTATAGAGTAAGGCATATAGATAATCTGGTGCATGCCATTCTCTTGTTTAGTCATATAAAACTGCTTCAGTATGATGCTTTAATAACGCTGACTAAAGTCACATGATGTGAAATTCATTGCTTTGTTAGCCACGCCTAACAGTGCTGATATCAAAATGCACTGGTACTAAAATCTCACAGTAAAACACACTTGAGAGATTTGAGTGTGCAAGCATGATAAAATGTTATAGCATTAATATTTGATACAATTTTGACGAGGATCCATGTGACTCATCTGTCACACGTGCAGGCGAACATCTTTCACTACTCTCTCTATATTCCTCCCCACCCCTCTCTTATCTCCCTCTACAATCTTTAAATAATGCAATGTGTGATTTACCTTGCACTCTAAAGATTTAGAATTAATCAAACTTTGTGATGCAATTTATGCTGCTTGCCAATTTACAAGATGTCTTTCTCTCTCCGGCTCCATATTGTATAGCAGTGATTCTCCAGTGGTTTTACTTCAGGACACAGATTTTACATTGGACATGAAGTGGCAACCCAGAGCAGTAGCAAAATTATTTATTGTATGAAAAGTCCCTTGAATTATGATAGTTTTGTGCTGTTGGCAGCCACTAATTCATAGCACAAAGCACATTATGGTTGGCACAGACATTTATTGTTGTCTGGATTGCATTTTCTTTTACATTGTGTAGTTTTCTTGATGTTTTTTGGATGAGGGCAGGCCCTGTGTCTTGCATTCACAGTCACTGATGAATTTGGGCCAAAATACTGTAAAGTTTGTTTGGATGCACAATCTTTGACACCAACAACAAAACTTACATAAATTGTTTTGTGCATGCTTCCATTGGAAAATAAATAGGCTGATCAAAGCCTATTTATTTTCCTGTTCTAAATATGCAGGATTAATTCAGTTAGTTTCAGGTTATTAATAGCTTTTAGCATTGTTTTTTCATGCAATCCACTGGTTGAGGAATGCCGTTATAGACTGGATAATATGATAATTTGTCTTGCATCTACAGTCACAGTTTAATTTCTGTGAAAATACTGTAAATTTGGATTAGATGACAAACATGAACAACAAAACAGATGGGAAGCATTTTCTGTTGATAATCCTATTTATTTACAAATCGATTACAAATACCTAAATGATTATACTATGAGTTCCATTTTATTGTTTGCTTTTATTAAATGCTTTTTTTTATTCACACTGTATACATTTTGATCAGATACACAACCTTTGATGTCCACAACGCCACAAATGGGAAATGTTTTCTCTTCCATTTTAAAAGTTGATAAGCAAACTTATCTTTCGGTCCTAAATATGCATAATTAAATGGTTGGTTGCATTATATTATTTGCTTTTGGCATTGTTTTCCTCTGTAACCCACTGGTTGAGAACCACAGTTATAGACTGGGTAATGTTATAATCTGATTTATTCCATGCACAAACTTTGACAACAACAAAGCATATGGGAATGATTTTCTCTCACATTTCTCTTACAAGGTTGATATGCCTATTTTTTGAGTCCTAAATTGCAAAATCATGTTAGTTGCATTTTATTAATTGCTTTTAGTTTTATTTTCCCCTGTTTATGCCAATAAATTATACATTTGATTGGATGCTTGACTTTTGATGTCAGCTACAAAACATATGGGAAACATTTTCTCTTCCATTTTTAAGGTTGATAAGCCTAGTTATTGTCCAGTCCTAAATATGCACAATTATAGAGTTAGTTGCATTTTATATCACTTGCGTTTATCATTGTTTTCCCTGCAGTTCACTGGTTGAGAACCATGGTTATACATTGAGTAATATAATTCATCTAGAATCTATACTAACAGATGAATTTGTGCCAGAATAATGTAAATTTTGATCGGATGCACAACCTTTGAAACTGAAATGGAAATGTTTTCTCTTCCGTTTTAAAAGTTGATAAGCCTATTTATTTTCCAATAAAGATGCACAATTATACGGTTAGTTGTTTTTACCTGTAACTCACTGTTACAAATCTGATAATATTATGATCTGACTTGCCTCTACAGTAATGAATTTGTGTCCAAACACTGTAAAGTTTGTTGGAATGCACAACCTTTGACATCAACACATTAATAAGCCTATTTATTCTCCAATCCTAAAAATGCATGATTATATGTTTAATTGCTTTATATTTTTTGCTTTTAGCATTGTATTTCCTTGCAACCTACTGGTTGACAACCATTGTTATATACCAGATAATATGCTAGATGTCCTTGTCTTACAAAGAAGACTTGTTTTGCTTCTTGCACAACTGTGTCTCAAGTGTTTTGAAGTGCAGATACACTGTGTATCTGACCTGAAACATCGATTTACAATGCAATGATGCAAATGAAATGTATTTGTTGCAGTAGGGTGACCTAGCTGTCGGTTTGTTTATAGTCAGGCCTTTCACAGTAAGACTATATTCTCTATGTCAGCGTTTCTCTATGGTCTGATTGGTTTGTTCATAAGCTAAAGTTGAATCTGTTTGGACGTGTTAGAAACGCACAAATGCATTTGTACAGCAGTAATGTTACTGCTGCACGTACTGGCAGTCTGTCTGTGTCTGACCAGCATCATTAAAACTCCTGAAATGGGTGTGTATACAGTCATAGCCTTGCGTGAGTGTTTGAGGGAAAAACAAACCCATGGAGGATATTACAACCTGGGCAGGGGAAACATTTGTTTTTCTCATGGGCCATTCTGAGACTCTTGCATTTTTTTCTTCTTGTGTATGTCTCATATTTTTATTGATGTACTGATATATCCAGATTTTTCTGTACAGTGTCATCCTGTCATACACACACGCATAGTGTGTGAAATGACTGCATCTGCCCTTTGTTTGACAGAGTGGTGTTATGTCTTATATACCATATCAAGGCACTTCATCATTCACTGGTAAATTGCGTGAGATGCCTAAAGATGAGGCGAGACCTTGCGCTTATCATCTCAAGGGTTTCTTTCACTCCAAACTCTTTTAAAACTGCTTTCAAAGTTTGATGTTCGCTGAAGTCAATCTTTAAAAACATTTCACAGCTTTTTGGCATTTGGGCTTTGTAAAAGAAGCGATATTGGGTAGTAACTCCAAACTTTTTTTAATAGTACTACTATGAAAGTAACTCTGCTTTTTTAAAATAATAACAGTTGAGTTGTATTCCTGGAACGCCCTGTGCAACATTTTACTTGTAGCGAAATAAATGTCTACTGTTGTTTAGCACTGTTATGTTTTGGATTCATATAAATTTTTTATTTACTATAGCTCAAAAGTTTGGGGTATGTAAGATAAAAAAAAATACTAATATATTATTATTTTAAATTGCTAAATATTAATGCAATTTTTAAAAAAAATTGAATATATTTTATAATGTAATTTATTCTTGTGATGTCAAAGCTGAATTTTCAGCATCATTACTCCAGTCTTCAGTGTCACATGATGCTTCAGAAATCATTCTAATATGCTGTTTTTTTTGTGCTGCTTTATATTTTTGTGAAAACTGTGATACATGATTTCAGAATTATCTGATGAATGGAAAGTTCAAAAGAACTTTTTTTTTAAATAGAAGTTTTAGAATAAATAGATAGAAGTTTAGTCTTTAATGTTACTTTTGATCAATTTAATGCATCCTTGCTTATTAAAAATGTATTTAAAAAATACCCAAATCTTTCTGTTCCCAAACTTTTGAACTAGTGCAAATTATTTTTTTTAAATACTTAGTTTCAGTTTAAGTGCATTAACACTCAAATTTTGGTGTGATTTATAAATTTATATAACTTTTTATATGACAAATTTTGCTCTTTTTATTTGAATTATTATAATTTCATAAGTTGATAAGTAAAAAGTTAAAAGATATCGTCCCCTTACATAGCTTCAATATATATATATTTTTTTATTATTATATTTTTGTTTTAAGCTTGTAGTGAATTTTGACTGTTTGAATTTGAGTTTGAAATTGAGTAGCTTGTGTTTTAGCGATCTACAGTTTCAAAGCTTCTCCAGCACTGATAACCTGCATTACAAACAGTCGGTTATTTAAGCTTTAAAATAAGAATTTTGTTATAAATGAATTGTGTAGCTATATAGTTTCATGAATCCAGTCACATGGGGAAGCATGTGAAAGCGACAGCTTGAAATTAGTTTCACAGTCGACATGTTTGAGAATTTTAATGGCACAAACTCAGAATGTGTTCTTTTGACTGACGGCCAAAATGAGGAACTAGAAGCTATTAGTGTGTTTGTATGGAGTGTGTAGGTGTTGTTTGTGCTATTAGTGAAACATGGATGAAGAGAAAGACAAGAGAATTGAGGGAGATGGATGGAGAGACAGAACGGTATCCGTTGCTTTATTTCCCAGCAGATGGAATAGCAGCATTGCTGTCTTAGCCTCCAAACATCACCCTCATAAAAGGGGCCCAGAATTGTAATGACACAGAAATCTAATAAATGTTCTCTGTGAGCCTGCGGCATTCTTTTAGCGTTCTGTTTACGCTCCCGCTCAGTGTCTTTAAACCATTCCATTTATTAAGCCTCGGAAGAAAACATAGAATATAGCCATGCACCCCAGCCCACATGTCGAAAGGCCAATTTTAAAAAGGTTAACGCCAAATCTTCCCATTTTAGACCTCTTTCATCATATGACACTTAATCTTTAGATGTTCACTGTTCCTTTGGCCTTCAAACCATTCTGTTCCAGTATGACATCTTCATTGCGAGTCAATATACAAGTAATAATGGTCTATTTTGCAGTGTAGTACTGTAGTATAGGCATATAGTACTCCACACTAAAGTATGGAAGTGAATGCTAGAGTATAGTACTCTGCATAGGAGTTCAGTGCTATACACTTTAAGGAATATTCCAGATTTACTGCAAGTTAATCTCAGTTGACAACAATTATGGCATAATGTTGGTTATGGCAAAAAAAAAAAAAATAATGGTTTTGACTCATCCCTTTTAGTTGTGGTGAGGTGTTTACAATGGAAGTGAACTTAAAAGCAGAAATGTGAAGCTCACATTGCTCAAGAGTTTATCTATTTAAAGGGATAGTTCACCCAAAAATGAAAATTTGCTGTTAATTTACTCACCCTAAGGCCATCTACGATGTAGGTGAAACTATTATCCTTTAGCATTTCATACATTGCACATCAATGGTTTTTGATTGTCAAAAAAACAAATCAGACAAGACCAAATCAATACCCATGGCTCCTGATGATACATTAAAGTGTTATGAAGTGAGACGGTCGGTCTGTGTAAGAAAATGAACATGATTTACAACATTATTACCTTTAATCCACAGCCTGGGTAAATGGTTCAGTTCGTTCACATCTATCACAGAGCGCAATCTTTCTCTGTAACCTAATGACGTGCGCGGGTGCATACTACCACTTCAGCTGATGCCGCTGTTTGTTTACAACACAGGGAGAGTGAAGACTAACATTAGCATTAAGCTACATAATACAATTTCTGAGATTAACATACATTTTTACTCAAAACTCACTTTAAACCACCGCCGAGTGTCTGAAACATGCTATTTATATAACCTTTATAAGCAGTTGAGCAGTTTCTTGAGTAAAAATCTCTGCATGTTATGTTTTATTAATAAGATATTTCATATAAAAGGCATTTAAATATAGTCCACAAGAGAAAATAAAAGTTGAATTTATAAAAATGACCTGTTGTTACCTGGATGATCCACAGCTGTCACCTCCAGGCTCTTAATGAACCGTTTTTCCTTCTGGAGCATCAGTGAGCATTTTAAAACTTATTAATAGTTGGGTACAATTCCCAGTGTAAAAAAATGGATCTCAAAATTTTTGTGTTATTTTTTTATGGGTTTCTCATTTGTAATTGTTGTTGGAAGATCATGTATTTGTTTTGCCTGAAGGATTTTTCTGAAGAACAGCGGGCATTATTTTGGTAAAATAAATAACATTTTGCAGATACTGCAAAGTGTATGTAAAATTTAACCACAACTGTATTTATAATTATTTTTTATAATAACTTTTTATTTAAGGTTAGGGTTTCATTATGTTTGTAATAACTATATAAGTACATAGTAGATAGATTAATTTTGATTTAGTCTGTATTAGTTATAATTAGCTTTGTAATGTTTTAAAATTACTTATAATTCCTGTCTTGAAACTTGTGTATTATTTGAGCTGTAAAAATGTTTAAATAATCAATTTTATAGTTGTTTAAAGGCTGTTTGGATTTATGATGTTTAGAAGTCAAGGCAATGTTGTTAAATTGGAAAACCTTACACAGAAAGCAGGTTAGTAAGCAGGTTTTTATGAAATCATATTAACATTCATATTGCTTATATCTTGTTTCTACACTACTGAGTTTTAACATTTATTGGCCCCATTGATTTCCATTGTAAGTGCCTCACTATAACCCATATTTGTGCTGTTTTCAAAGCAAACAAAGATGAAGTGGAAATTAATTTTGTGGTAATTAACATTATGCCAAAAATGATTCAGATTTAAGTTTAACTTGTAATCTTGTATTCCTTTAACACCATAAAGCACATAAAAGCATAGTGCACTACAGGAGTACAGGACTCACTCCACAAAGAAGTATACAGTTATAGTATATAGTGCAGTATTCCTCACAGGACTGTATCTAGAGCAAGAGGAGACATGATTTCAGTTTGTAAGGCTTCAACCATGCCTGTTCTTCTCATGTGGAGCTGACTCCCACTGGTTTTGTACTCTCCTTCTGTCACTCTGTGACTCATCAGAGGCGTTAACACAGGCTCTGTGCAGTAGAGAGAGGAGTGAAGGGGACTGCTCAGCACTACAGATCCAAATTAATCTGATCCAGCAGACATGGCTGTCTCAGGCTGCTGTTAGCCCCTTTACGGACTGCAGAGAGAAGACAGCATCACAGTAAATGCACACTCCTGTCCGGGGAAACACTTTAAGCCCCTTTGTACATGCAAATATGCCCAGTTTAGGATTGTGTTTAGAGTGCTAGGATTAAAATAGTGTCATGCTGCATATATGCTGATTTTATATAAAACAGTAGTTTAAAGGGATACTCCACCCCAGAATGAAAATTTTGTCATTAATCACTTACCCCCATGTCGTTCCAAACCCGTAAAAGCTCCTTTCGTCTTCTGAACACAATTTAAGATGTTTTGGATGAAAACCGGGAGGCCTGTGACTGTCCCATAGACTGCCAAGTAAATAACAGTGTCAAGGTCCATAAAAGGTGGGAGGGTTGTGGTTGTAATATTGAATCTGCCATCAGACGTGCAATCTGGGTTATATGATGTGACAGGAACACTTTTTCTAAGTGAAGAAAACAAAAATAACGATAATTCAATAATTCCTTTGTCATCGGTCTCCTCTGTGTCTCTCCATATCACTGTATGCTGTGTATGCTCTTCTGTGTCATCCGCACCACAAGGATGGGCTGTTTTATTTCAAATCAAAGCTAAATACACATAGAAACAGTGCATCCTTGTGGCGTGGATGACACAGAAGAGCATACACAGCATCGGTGATATGGAGAGACACAGAGGAGACCGTTGACAAAGGAATTATTCAATAAAGTTGTTATTTTTGTTTTCTTCGCTTACAAAAAGTGTTCCCGTCTTGCACATCTGATGGCAGATGGAATATTCTGATGACGACTTTTATACCTTTTATGGACCTTGACACTGCTATTTACTTGGCAGTCTATGGGACAGTCTCAAACCTCAAGGTTTTCATCCAAAATATCTTAAATTGTGTTCCCGAAGACGAAAGGAGCTTTTACGGGTTTGGAACGACATGGGGGTAAGTAATTAATGACAAAATTTTTATTTTGGGGTGGAGTTTCCCTTTAATTAGTCTATAGTCAGTAGTTAGTCTATAGCATGTCCTAATTTGAATTGCCATTCAGAATTGCACATCCTTCCGTATTGTTTCTCTATAGCTGTTCTTCTGTTTGAGCAGATAGACAGTGTTGTTTAGATCTAGAAATTTTAATTGTCTGAGTGTGAAATGTCTAAATATCGAAATTTGCCATGTATTTTTCAATATAATGACCACAAAAAGCACAATGATTACCTGCATGGAGACACAGAGTAGAAATTGCTAATCATTGCTCCATTATGTTTTCTTTGTTTTCTGCATTCAGCAATAATTACCTGAGCACTAGATGATTATAAGAAGTACATGGTTCAGTTAATGAGACAATTAATCATAGCAGACACAATAACTCCTTGATTAAGCACAAGTTATGGTGTCACCCTGTCAATAAACATGGCCGTGGTTGTTTTGCTTACTAACATTCAAAGTTTAAATCTTTAAACTGTTAGTGACAGACAGGCCTCAAGGGTATGTTAGCATGGCCGTTGTTGTTTTGATTTTTTAGATTCAATGTTTAAATGTTTGCAGAATGTTATATATTGTATACTTTTTTGATGATTTGGTATGCTATATGCACTACTGTTCAAATCATTTGGATCTGTAACAGAAGTCTGTTATTCTAAAGTAAATTGTGTAATATTTTGAAATATTATTACAATTTAGAAGGTTATGTAGCAGTAAAACTGTAATATTTTGAAATATTATTACAATTTTGTGTGTTTTGACTGTGTATGTTTTGTTAATGGTTTTTTATTTAATTTTATTGTTGAATTGTGTAGTCTTGTTTTGGATTTGAAATTGGAATTTGGTTTATTTTTTTTTTGATTGAATTTTGGCAATGCATTTACTGGGAAAAAAGCTAATAATAAAACACATAACTATTTTAGACTAGGCCTCAGGATTTCATTTAAGATAAACTCAATGTATGTTGATATTAGAAATACCATACTGGGTGAAATATAGCTAGAGATGATGAAATATCCCTCAGCAACCCTTTTTTGCCTATATAAAACATAACTAAAAGTCAAATTCTGGAATTCCCTCAGCAGAAAACATCAATAATTTGATAGACATTTTTTTTTTCTTAGATCGTTTTTAATTTCATCGACCGTTTTTTGGACTGAGATGACATTTATTCACAGAATACAAAGCTGACACTCAAATAATGAACTTTTCTTTTAACATTTCCTCACCTTTATATTGTGCTAATGGTAGTACCTGTTAGCCTTTTCACCTGACCTAAACTGTTTTGAAGTCAATATAGTGTGTAAATGAAGGGAAGCACTTTGGACCTAGGTGGGCTGAGGATGAATTTATTCACAGACAAAGCTGACACTCAAATAAGACTTTTTCTTCCTTTGTCCGCGATCCAAGCACACCAGGTGCTCCTGGACACACACGATCCAAGCACAGCTCCACACACACACACACACACACACACACACCACCACACACACACACACACACACACACACACACACACACACACACACACACACACACACACACACACACACACACACACAAGCAAGTCTCAGCCTGACTCCCTGTTACTGTGAAACCTGCTATTTTAGTTCTTGCACACTTTTTTCCTTTCTCCTCAGAATCTGACAGAGGAAGTGTAAGCTTTTGAAGTGTCTAATGTTTGCATTTGAGGCTCTCTGTGCATACCCGTGCTTGTGTTTGCTGGCTCTCTGGAGACTGTTATGACCATAGAGAAAGCTTAGACTCCGTTCTAATTGCTCACTAATCCCAGCACCAGCCTGTGGAAGAAAGAAGAAAAGAAAATCATTACTGTTGTTGACATGTGAGAAACGACCTCAGAGTAGCAGAAAGTCTGCACAAACCCCCTCATGCCTTTATAGGCATCTTGGGGACTTTAAAAAAAAGAGAGAGAGAAAGATGCCAAGAAAGGGTTTGACAGAAGCTTAAGCGAAAGTTAGAAAGCAGGCAGCTGTAAATTCAGCAACGAGGCTTAATTGAAAAGGACAAAATATGTGAGAAAGCAAAAATGAAACACACATGGGATCCGTAAAATGTAATTGATGTCCATATGTGTGCTGGTTTTGTCTCAAAGAAGCAGTTGCCGCTGTGCGAGATGATTGAGTAAACATGCTCTGCTAAAATGTTCCTCTGTTGTTTTAGTGAAATGGTTTTTCAGAAAGAAATTATTCAGTGATTCAATTATATAATTGGATTCAAAAAGAAATTATTCAGGGATTTAAGTGTGAGCAAAAGTCTCTGGTGGTGTAAAATATGAATTCTGTTGTTCGTGATAAGTTTCTGACCTTTATTTTATTTAGTTTTTTAATTTTATTAATTTTGAGAAACGTAACTGGTTAATTAAGATTTGTTTATTCATTATTTTGAGTCACAGAAATTCTGCTCTAATTAAATGAATTTTTTAGATTTTAAAATGTATAATATATATTTTAAAATGTATAATATATATCTTGTAAATGCGACAGTGAAAATGGTAATAATGTTTAGTAAGCTCAAACGAAACACATTGCCTCATACAACCGTGAATTTAATTATAAATAAAACATACTAGTAAAAAGTTGTTTCTTTATGACAGACTCCTTGACTCACATTCAAACTAAAGCATTACATCTTTGAATAGTACACACGTTTAGCTCAGCATCAATTGTGCTCGGGTAATTGTATTGTTTTATAAAGGCATTTGGATGAGACTCAGTCATGTGAGCTCTGGGATTTACATAATGTTTATTGATCAAAGGTGCCACTGACAGTTGTTTGAGTGAAACAACAATAAATAGCTCATTAGAGAACTTTGATTAAATGCTGAATTATATTTACAGCCCATATGTGCACCTTCACCAGAAGTTTCTAAAGAAAAGTGCTCATAAACTAAATTGCAGCATGATGTAGTACCGATAAAAAAATATGTAGTGTGATAAAACTTTCGGTGGCAGATTTTTGAGATTCTTGTGGTGGAAAGCGTGTTTGTGTAGTAAACAGCAGTTCCATTAAAATGCTTCTATTGAAATGATTTCTTTCACCTGTGAGATTTCCTTCATGGTCAGTTTCTGCATCCTGTCATCCAACTATTTTGCTTTTTCCGAATCATGCCAAAAATTCTTATTTGCTTTTCTATTTTGCTTTTGTCTGTTAGCTGATGTTTAACATTGTAAACATTTTGTTTGTGGTGTTTCCTTGAGATTGACAGATACTCTTTTTATAACCTATACTGATATTGATTATTTTAATGCATAAGTGCCATATCCAAAAGCAGTATTTATATATTTATAGTTTTATTTCTGTTTTTTGACACAATTCTAACACATTAATATTAAATGAATTTACATTTCTATGACAATAAATCACATTTTTTAAATTCATTAAAATTAGACTACTGTAAAAACACATGCATTATTATTATGACAATATAATATACAAAACTATATTTTATTATATTAATAAGAATATACTGCAAAAACATAACATGGTTTATTATTATTATTATTATTGTTATGTTTTATAATATTATTAACAATAACAATGATATTTATTTTAGTAATAATAATATATGATGATGATTATTATAACAATTAATATATTATTTTTAATAACCATATACTGTAAAAACATAACATGCTTTATTATTATTATTATTGTTATTATTATTGTTATTATTATTATTATTATTATTATTATTATTATTATGTTTTGTAATATTATTAACAATATGATATTTATATTAATAAAAATAATATATGATGATGATTATTATAACAAGTATTTATTTTATTTTATTTTATTATTAATGTTGAAATAATAATAATTAATACCTTTTATTGTTGTAGTTATTATTAAGGGTTAGTGGCTATGAAAGTCTCTACCCATATGTCTGAGCAACAGCAGCAATGCTTGCCTTAATTAGCACTTCTGTGTTCAACTCATTTATAAAGCACATTTAAAACAACTGTAGTTGACCAAAGTGCTGTACATGAAGCTTAAACCTAATTACAACATTTAATAAATGCACAGACCTAATGGTAATTTATTCATAAGAACAGTCAATTGTTGTTGTTTTTTTAATTAACATCCAGTCCGTTTATAATAGCCATAATTTTGTCACTTTGCCACTAAGCATCTGCTGTTCTACAGTAGGTCAAAGTTCAAGAATGACCATTTCAGACAATTAAATATGCTTATCTGAAGAGGAAACCCGTGTCACCGCAGATACTATTTTCAGATTATTTTGGAGAAGTGTGAAAAGTCCTTCCTGTATTGATTTATCTTTCTATTCTCGTTCAAACTACTCAGGAAGCTGTGGCACAAAGCTCTTTAAATCTCCTTCTATGAATCCCCTGGGCAGATGGATTCAACAGTGTTCAGCTATCACTGATTTCAAACATATGCCACACCTCTGCTTTAATTCACACTCTGATGTCTTTTTTTTTCTTTTCCCTTTTCACAGTATCCAAGGCAAACCTAATCAGACAGACCCGAGCATGGGACCCAAACCTGGGGGTCCACCAGGTGCAGGACCTGGTCCTGGCACCAACGCAGCCTCAGGGGCCGGGTCAGGCTGCACGGAAGAACCTCCAGGTGGATGTGGGGAGCAGCAAAGGTGGACACCCTGTCTCGCCCGGAAGAGCGCTCCCACCTCGCCCTATTCTTTACCCCAGATTGCACCCATGCCCAGCAGAAAGCTCTGTCCAGTGTGCAAGACCGCAGATCTGACGGGCACCACAGACGGCCAGCCAAACTGCAATACATGCACGCAGTGCCGCTCCATGGTGTGCAACCAATGCGGATTCAACCCCAACCCTCACCTCACTGAGGTAAGCAACCCAATGCATGTTCATTCAACATTTTATGTCATACACTACCCTTCAGAAGTATGTGGTCGGTAAGATATTAAATAAATTAACACTTAATTTTTACTTTTATACGGAAGTTCTAAGCGGCCATGCATTATAATTTTTTTTCTTTTTGTTTTCTCGTCATAACGACTTAATTTTCTCGTTATCTCGACATAACAAAGGTCGTTTTCTCGTTATAACGACTTAATTTTCTCGTTATCTCGACATAACGAAGTTCATTTTCTCGTTATAACGACTTAATTTTCTCGTTATCTCGACATAACGAAGTTCGTTTTCTCGTTATAACGACTTAATTTTCTCTAAGAATTTACAAATACTGCGCCAGCAGGTGGCACTATAGACCTGAATATAACTGAGGGGGGTGTTGTATACTATCCACTTTACTGTACGCGGACCTTCCTCGTGATCGCTATAATTTGTGCAGTCTTGTTTATTACTGACATTTAATTAATTCATAAATGTTAAATGCTTGAATCAATATGAATATTTTGTGTATTAAGTTCCTGCTAGATGCATGAGTTTCACCAACGCATTCTGTTTCATCAATAACTGCTTATCAAAACCAAGGTTGACATCACTGTATTCTGTTTGCACCAATATATATTATATTTGTGCTTCTTTTAGGCTCATGATTAATTTAAATTTAATTTTAATTTAATGATTAGCGGAGATGTTCTGTTTATCTACAGTAGGACGGGATTTAACGATGTAGGCTGATGTGCTTCTTTTCCTTATTACTAATCTTTATTGTTAACCATATTGATGAGAAATGTGATGTATATGTAAAATCCATAGGCTAATTTAATTCAGTTTTGTTCTGTAATGTTGTAATGGTTTTTTCTACACACACACACACACACTACACGTACACATGAACGCTCTTTTCAAACAGAAGCTTGTAACACACATGATATCTGCCACATAATGACTACTACAAATTACAAATTATATATAATTTTATTTCATATAAAGGGAAAATTAAAAGTGAGTTTAATCCAAGCAGCTCTAATGGCGCGGTGTTGCCATTTAAACATGTTAATTACAAAAACAAAACGTTCGTTGTACTGTCTCTGGAAAAAATCAACAGTGATCAGCCTTTATTTATACAGTATTGTAGACGTTATTATTACCTAGGCGAAGCAAAATTTGCTGAAATATAGGCTACAGTAAGAGCGCCTGCATGGCTGTCCATCAGATGCCTGTCAAAGTTGAGTTCGTTACTATAGCAACAGTAAAACTTTCATGTGGTTATAACGAGAAAACAAACTTTCGTTATGTCGAGATAACGAGAAAATCAAGTCGTTATAACGAGAAAACGACTTTCGTTATGTCGAGATAACGAGAAAATTAAGTCGTTATAACGAGAAAACAAAAAGGAAAAAAATTATAATGGATGGCCGCTTAGAACTTCCGTACTTTTATTGAGCAAGACTGTATTAAATTTATCAAAAGAGACAGTAAAGACTTTTATGATGTTACAAAAGATCACTATTTTAAATAAATTCTGCTCTTTTGAGCTTGCTATTCATCAAAGACATATCTATATTAAGCAAGGTTTTCAATATTAATAAGAAATAAAAATTGTAAAAATAAATGTTTCTTGAGCAGCATATTAGAAAGATCTCTGAAGGATCATGAGGCGCTGAAGACTGGAGTATTGATGCTGAAAATTCAGCTTTACATCACAGGAATTAATTACATTTTAATATATATATATATATATATATATATATATATATATCTGTGAGAACTCTTCCAGTTTGAGTCTGAATGCTCACAGTGTTTTTAACAGCTCTGCTGTCCATTCCAGCTACATGTGACAAAATCAGTGGAAATATGTCATTTGGCTTGTAAAGCAACAGTATGATATAACAACGATGAAAGAGAGCAAACACTGCAGTCCAATTGTGGATTTTCAAATAAAGTATTACTGTTAGCGAGGAGAGAGAAGGAGATGTGTTAAACAAAAAGCTCTGGGTAATGAATCCTACGCTTGGTCTCGGCCTCCATCTGGCACATACCCAGGACACACACTGCACACAACCTGGAACTGCTCAGAAGAGAGTCCTCTGGGGCGTATGGGAATGTGGTTTTTCGGTTTTTCTGTGTGTAGGATGCAGCGGAAAGACCGAGCCAATGTTCAGAGATGCGTGTGTGGGAGAGCGAGAGGGTGCACGGCTGAGCGTGTGAGGGTGAGATTGTTTCAACGTGTTTGAGGTTGTTGCTCAAAGGTGCAAATGGCTGGTGGCGCTTTAAATCCTGCAAGTGTAAATTAGGCAATGGACAAGGGGACGGAGAGGAGGGGATGTTGACAGCTCATAGTCACAGAAAGGAGGTCAGCATAGAAGGGCTCTAAAGTGATTTTCGGGGATCTACTCTCCTGGGCCTCAACTCCAGCAAAGCCACTGAGAGGGGAAATTTTTAAACATTTCTGTTTCTTGAGCAGCAAATCAGCATATTAGAATGATCTCTGAAGGATCATGTGACACTGAAGACTGGAGTAATGATGCTGAAAATTCAGCTTTGCAGCACAGGAATAAATTACATTTGAAAATATATTCAAAAAGAAAACATTTATTTTAAATTGTAATAGTATTTCACAATATTACAGTTTTTTTTTTTTTTTATTGTATTTTGATAAAATAAACAAAGCTTTGGTGAGCATAAGTGATTACTTCCGAAACCTTAAAAAATCTGACTGACCCCAAACTTTTGAACAATAGTTAATGTGGAGTTTAGCCAAAACCAACAAAAGCCATTTATATGTAAAAACCTTAAATAGTTCATCTAAAAAATAAATAATATCTTGAAAGCAAAATTAATCTTTCAAGCTCCAAAAGATCCATTGACATCAGTGGTGCCATATATTTATTCGAGAACAACATCAGAGAGAAAGCATTTGATTGAATAATGACTTTTGGTCTGTTCCTCTCAAAAAACTTTTTGAAGTCTTGCAAATATAGTACAGGTATCACTTTTATGATTCTTTTATTTTCCTTTAACATTTTGTAGCGTGATGAGAATAAATAAAGTTTAAGAGTGAGTAGAATGACAGACTTTTCATTTTTAGGTGAACTATCCCTTTAAAAGTAAAGAAGAAATAAGCTGTAAGCATTTCTTTTAGGAATATCACTCATTAAAATGCCTTGACTACCTGGCAGATTTCACTGAAATTCTGTAGGTGTCCTGAAATCACACATTTGTTTCCATGACAGCTCTCAGCTCTTTATACAGCAGTGCAGCATTAGTCATTCAAAAAGATGCCTTTGTCTGTAATTTTGCATGTTAGGGTTGGCTGACATATCTTTGGAGACGGGAGTGTGTTATTGAACGGATTGTCTTAATTTAGGTCATCGAATAAAGCAAGATGGCTAACATACACTAACATTCAAATATTAAAATACAATAAAAACAGTAATATTGTGGAATTATTACATTTGTATTTGAAGATGTTTTGAAGTGTGATTTATTCATGTGATGCAAAGCTGAATTCTAATTCTAAATCTAATTCTAAATGTGAGCATCAGGGCGTCAGCGGGCGTTCAGCCTTCATTAACCGGCGGAGAGCAGCCTCACCTAGGCCAGATCTTCTGGAATTTGCCACTGGCTTTGATGTCTCTATAGTGGTTAAACATGAGATATAATTCATTTTGGGTAAATCTGACGGGCAGTCCTTGGTCTCACTAATCTATTATTTGTTCCAGAGCAAATAGTTTTGGCTGAGGGCAAAATCTCATCACATTATATTTTGTGTAACTGTAATGCTGTATATCGGAACGTTGCTTTTGTAAGTTATTTTTTAACTGAATTGTCTAGGAACTTTTATGATGGCTGTTTTTGTTGTTTATTATTCAATAAATAATATTTTATGTATGTACATAAAAGTAGTATTGGAAAACAGTGTAGTTAACTTACATTATTCTGCCCTTAGATGGCGACAAGAGACTTTAGTGTTTTACGAGTTTAGAGTTTTAGAGTGTTTAGAGTTTTACGAGTCAGTGGTAAAGCCTTTTATACTGAAAGAGACTGAAATGGAAGTTATTTTTACTTTTAATAACAGCTTGTAAGACACTTTTAACAAATGCTCTGATTAGCGCTGTCCTCAACACATGAAAGGATAGTACGACAAAGATATCGCTTTCCTCAGCAGACATTCTAAATTATGTTTTATTGTGAGTGAACTTGCTCAGTTCATCTCTCTCTCATAATACTCTACATAATACAGTGAGCTTTTAATACTGTAATACAATAAGCATTCAATGAAGCAACTCAATGTTCCTTCTTTACTAGTTCTAAACTGATATTTTCGAATTAGTGACGGAGGCTTGGACTTGGGCTGTTAAACTGTCAAACTGAGATTTGAATCTGTGGTGGAAGGAAGTAGTTCTTCACAAAAGAGGGTTTTTAAAGACACTCCGTTGTGTCTCTTTTTGTATTTACATACTCGTGCCATGTTTGCAATGTCGCTCTCGTATGAGATATGGCTGTATTGGCATGCTGCGACTACCTACGGCTGAATCACAGCCATACCGATATACAGCCATATCACATCTATGAGTGTGATATTGCTCACATAACATACATGCAATATATAATATATACAAAATATATATATATATATTTCATCGGAAAAGCCAGTGAACTAAGATAATATAATAATATAGTCAGTCAACAGCTCAAAGTGCTGATATTGGATATAGGGATATATCAATGGTCTATCATATCTCCACTTTTTTCACAAAATCTTTAGAAATTCGATTTGGGAGTTTCGAGCCCTGCTGTGCTTTATAAAGACAGGATTTAATTAATTGGGCCCCTGTAGAATGGTGGACACTACAAAGCGGCTCTGAGACTGTCTTGATTTATACTGATGTTGCAGCACATAGCAAACAGCACTAACTCAGCGTTTTTAACAGCTCTGCTGTCAGTTCCAGCTACATGTGACAAAATGATGGGAAATATGTCATCTGGTGTGTAATTTCAGAGTTCAAGTGCTGTAAGAGCAGATGCTTTATGAGCATATGGTTTAAATTAGTAGAGATCTCTGCAAAATAGAAATACAGCAATAATGGTTGAGCCCAGATTTTTATATCAAACAAATTTGTTTAAATTATAGTTTTTATGCATCAAGCATGAGCCAACCATAAATTTATTAGTGAAACAGCAGACATTATGATATGAAAGGCTATTAACTCTGCTGTATGTAGTAGAGTAGGGGTGAGTGATATACCAGTGGAAGCAGTTCACTGGCTTTTCCAATCACTTTGCTTTCAATGAAAAAATTAGGAAGAATTTCTTAGAAATAAGGTGCATCCTGTGTGTTGTGGAATTGACACTCTGCTCAGCCTCACCTCCTTAGTGACTGTTGCTAACACTCTCAAGCTTTCCTATTAGAGCTTGTTCTGCAACTGGTAAACTGTAGACGTGATCAAATTTAGTGAATATTATCTCAGGAATTATTAAATAACACCAGGATTAATGGAGCATTTTTTATCAGTCATGTTACAAACCAGAATCAAAATAGAGTAAGAAAACAAACAAACAAACAAACAAACAAACAAAAAATACTAACAGCAAAAAACAAATAAACAACAAAAAAATGAAAAGGTAAATATATTATATAAATATTATATATTTTATTTTTGTAATAACTGAAATATATACACACACAGATTTATAAATACTATATTATTTAAAACTGGAAAATATAAGCTGAAATTATTTTATATTAGACAAAATATTTTCTAACTTACCCAATATTACCCAATCTGAAATGCTTTTATGCTCATTCAAGACTTGTTTTGTTAGATGAGCAATATGCTAACATCAAACTCTATTGAAATCAATTGTGAGTTGCGGTTCCTCTGCACTTCACATGCTGTTTGTATGATGCAGTGAGTTACTGCCTACTGTATATAGAGCGTTACAAATTGATGACTTATGAGGTGTTATTTCAGTTATGTTGCTGCTTAGTAGAAAGCTTCCGATGTAGGTAATGTGATGGTTGGACTATTCCAGTAGTGATGTTTTGTTCCAGGTGTTTAGTGTAGTGTAAAGATATCATGTTAAAGTTGAACTCTAAATGTCTCTTGGAGAACAAAGCGGAGAGAACATGAGACAAGAAGCAAGAACAGCTGGTGAAGAGGAAAAAGAGCGGCCATCTGATCACTATGCAACAGACACCTGGAGAAAGAGAGAGAGAGGTTTGACATGATGGTGACAACACTGAGTGGGATGTGGGAACCAGGGATGTACAGTACAGACAGAGAAATAGCAGGGTGGGGAAGGAATGATAGAAGGAAAGAGAAAGTGGCGCTGACACACTCCAGTAGTCACCCACCAGCATACAAGATGCAGTTCCACTCTGCCATTGGCTGATCCTCTATTTATAGATCCTGCTCTGTCTCTGCAAAGACCTCCCATTCCTCCTGCCAGAGAAAACCAGTGGAGGATCAAAGAGGAGAACATGACGGACAGATGGATGATGTGTGGAAATGTAGAAAGTAGAGAGTCAGAATTTATCAGGTAGTTAAGGAAGCTAAAAATAATTGTGCTTGTTTGGCACATAAGCACTGTTCCCTCTGAAAACCCTGGGGTAATGATGGTAGAATCTGAACATCATGAATTCTTCTCGCTCCACGAGTTCTTCGCAAATCTGTGTCTTGACAGGAACGTGAAACCTAATAGATCGGTCCTGCATCCTGGCTCCGAATGTCTCACGTTTTCTGTTTTCACGCTATCTAGTGGATTCATCATGGGACTGACAGCGGAAACTGAGTGTTGGGCCATCTGGGCTACAACACACACATCACAGCACAAACACAAAGAATACACTCACACACACACACCGCAATGGCCCTAGAGATTTCATGCTATTTTTCCGCCATTACACAAATATTCCCAAGCAGCATTTGCACATTATTTGGGTACCATATGCAATCCTAAATAAACACCATATTTATTTTTTAAGTGCATGGATGATGGCTTTTATAATTTTCTGACATTTGGATTGCATTTTATTTCTTACCATTACAGAAATGTGCAAAGGCAGCATTTGGTTACCACATTCAATGCTAAATATATACACTATATGCATTTTTTTAAGTGCATGGTTGATGTATTTTATAATTTTCTGACACTATATATAATATTAGACATTTAGATTTCTAAAAAGATATCATGGATATTTAGTAGTAGCCTACTTGCTTAAGGAAAATGTAGTTTGTGATTTGAGGTGAGGTGAGATGAGGTAACACCATTTATGATGCTGCTGCTGTCAAATATTATTTTTGATTTGAAATATGTTTGGAGCTGTACTTGCATGACTGAAAATAGCTGGCCCGGGGCATTTCCATTTATTTTAGTATTATTTATATACTATTTTATAGTATTATTGTAGTGTTTATTAGCATTTTGAATGAGCTTTTATGTTTTAATTTTAATTTCAAATTTTAATTCTTTTGTTTTATGCTTTTGTAAATTTTATTACATTTTTATTTCTATTTAGCTTTCATTTATTTTAGTAACTTATTTGACTTCAGTTTTTTGCCTAGGTAGTGTTTAATTTAATTTACGTTTTAAATATTTATTTTATTTTATATTTTCATAGTTTTATTTTATTGTTTATTTTTGTTTTATTTCATTTTCATAGTTTTATTTATTTATTTTTGCCTTAAAAGGGACATTTGAACTTAAAAGCTCTACTGTTTATTCTTTTTCCTGAAAAGGAGCTGAATGTATTAATATACGTTTGTCTACAGACGAATTATGGGATTAATCTCAGTCACATACTTTAATCGCTTGTGGCTATCACCTTACTTTCCCCTTTTAGCACAGTCATATCAAACAGCACATAGTAAAATTGGCTCAGAAGTGCTTGAGTTGATATTGAACTGATGTGTGAAATGGCTGCTGGTCTCTGAGGGCTGAGTAAGAATGCATCTCTCACCACGCAAACATGATTAATCAAACAATACTGTACTGTTCTTTTCTTCTAAATGGCACAGTGTCTAGCTGCCTCTCCAAGACAATAGAATCTGTCATGTGTTAAAGAGACGGATGCCCCACTTTTGCAGCTAATGCACAAAATATGCATTCATGTGCAAACGGTGTAGTAATAGAAACAGTTTATGAGAAATAGTATTTTTTTCCACACTAAATATTTCTGTGAGTTTGATAATAGGAAAACACCCTTTGAATGTGTTCACGTAGCACACATGTCTAACTTTTCGATTACCTGAAGGTCACATCTAGAGCATGTGGAATATTGTAGCCTTTGCCATCTAAGCTGCATTCACAACATTTCGGAAATTACCATAATTATGAGTTGACAACTCAGAGCTGTTTACGTCCTTGGATTCTGAATTGATTTGTTTCTATGGCGATGATCGTAACACTGAATAAGAGATCATTATGTGGGTGGCTAACCAACTGTTTTGTGCTAGTTTTGCTAATGGTTAAGCATGGTTTGTTTTATTATAATATATAACATATTATAATAAGTCCTTGTAAAATGATTTTTTTAAAAGAAGTATTTTTTGTTTGCTAAAAAATATTTTGTTTTTTTTAATGCTGCTGATCAAACTGATGAGAATGGACAATTTATAAATAATATCATCCATTGAATGTACTTTATACTGATCTAAAATATAAACATCTGAGCCAGCACTGATGAGAATGGACTAGTGATTTTTTTTTTTTATTTTTTTTAATGAAGTATTATAATTATATTTTGTAAATATTTTTTTTTTTTTTTTGTTTTTTTTTTAATAATAATAATAATAATAATTAGCATTGTTATTTTTTTTATTATTATTATTATAGTGTTTTTTTTTTTATTATTATTACAAAGCTACTATAAAAAATAATATAATTGCATTATTATTATTATTTTGATTCAATCATTATTTAGCAAGAAGAGTGTAAAAAATGCATATTTATATGATTCAATTATTATTATTATTATTATTATTATTATTATTATTATTATTATTATTATTACCACCACACTAGTGATTGTATTATACTGAAGCATTGTAATAAATGCAAAAATATGTTTTTTTTTTAGCACTGTATATATGTCCCTAACTTCGGGCCATTCATAAAATTTAATTTTTCTACCTTGCAATTACGCATCCGACCAGGTTGTGCAAACCTTACAGTCACAAACTCATAATTAAGGTAATTCCGACATGACGTGTGCAGCTATAGCTTAGCATTTTGATTTCCTCCCTAATGGAAAGTTCAGTTTTCTCATTACTTTGTTATTATGATCATTATTACTCACAGAAACATTTCTCTTGCAACATGTCACATCCATTACAGCAAACTGATGTAGTTTTTAATCATCTTTAAACACCTCAATTATAAGCTACCCATTAAGTGTGCACTGTGGTACTCTGCTTGTATACCTTTAAAACTCCTCACCAGTACATTTCCATTAATCAGCTTTATTTGCGCTTCATATGCTCTGATAAGCTGTCAGTTTGGTCTAATGCTCATAGAGAAGAATTAGTTTATGAATCTGGTGCCCGTTGAGACGGGAGTGAAGCTGCAATGTGTTCTTGTGTTGTGTTATTTAAAGTATTAGGGGGCCTTCAGAATGCTCTTTTGATGCGTCTCGTCCCAGTTTCGGCTCGGCGCTTTGCTGCTGTGGTTTGTTGTTAGGAAACCGCAGCATTCAGTCTGTCTCAACCGCTTTAGTCTGGAAACAGGCAGCAGTTCGCCTCCTCTATCTGTCGCTCTGCTCTTATGCCACAGAATGCTGTCTACGCAGCTGATGTGTCTCTATTTGTCTACATGACTCTTTGATTGTGACTCCATCTGCTTGTCTGTTTGCTTTTCACCTGTTCTCCATATCCATGTTATTTTGTCCTCTCGTTCTGTCTGTCTCACCAGCTGCGTTGTAAATCAAGAAAACATTTTTTTTTTTTCTCAAATGTTTCTTTATTTCCTTCTTATACTAAATACTGTGTATACTATGCACAGGTGGAAGAGAGCAAAAATATATATTAAAAAATTCCCTCAGTAGATAACCTATTGAAACAAATTTTATGCTGTTCTTTTTGATACAATGATAGTTCACCCTTAAAAGGTACAGGTAAACCTGTATGTGAACAGACTATTGTATTTATTGTTGTTCCACTGAGCTATTCATTCAAGAACTGCCATTTCTGGATCATTAAGTCAGTGAGTTGAATGAACCAGTTTATGAATCACATCAGTGAGTTCATTGACAAGAATCGATGCAAAAGAACAATTCACCCATGGATCTGATTCTCAAATTCAAATCACTGGCTCAGTTATTTGGTCACAGCATTTCTCATGTTAAATCACTGAAGATTAAATGAACTGTTTGTCGTATTCTGTTTAAATTTTTCATTTTGTAAAACAATGATGCATTATTAATCTAATCTAATGTTAGTTGTTTCATTTTTTATATATGTGTAATATATTAGCATGATATCAATATTTTATTTTTTTAAATATCACAGTTAACATCAAATAACCAGTATATTGTGAAAACCCTAGTCTGGAATGATATAATGAGTAAATCATTATAAAAATGTATTTTTTATGTGAACTTTTTCTTTAAATGTGACTGTGCGAGCCGTGTACAGTGAATATATTAATAACTGAGCTCTGTAAAGGGTGCAGGGTGCTCTGCGGCGTGTTAGTATTCAGCTCAGTGTCTCAGTGAGAGATTCTCCTCTTCTTGTGGATTCTCTCTCTCACACCAGCTGATTTATCAATATCTCAGGTGCTGCACCATCATTTGGGTGTAAATCAGTGTGTTTGTGTATGTGTGTGTGGATGCACTCTCAGGGATATTAGCATAAACCTGTACACATTTAGTTTCTCATAAATCGCATGCAATCTTTGCACACATACATAAGCACACATAAAAAAGATGCTTGTTTAAATATGCACAGATTCTGCACGTCCATGTGTAATTCCCAGTTGAATGCAGTATATTTTTAGACTTCCAAGACTAACATTGTAAATGTTAAGCAGTATCTACATCTATATATATAAATCTTTATATACATGGAAATCTATACATATACTGTATGTATGTATGCATGTGACACTTTGAATGTTAGATTTGAATATTTAAATGTGTCTGTGATGCTACAAATGAACCTATGAAAATGCTGTCTAGGTAGGTTGCTCATTGGTTTTTGAAAGACAGCCAATGTCTTGATTATGTTGATTCTGGTTAGCTAATTCAGTTAGTCGTTAGTCCAGTAGTTCAAATTAATGCAGGACAGGAGAACATCTAGTTTGAATGAATCGGCCAAGCAACAATTGGAGCAGAACTCCATATATGGAGAAAGGGCGGGACTTGGGATGGGCGGAGACCTATAGAGACATTATGGGTGCAGTCATTATTTTTTGTCACTCTCATGTTGTTCTTCAAACTGTTATTTATTTCTGTGGAAAGAGACCATTTAAATCTTCAAATTTTATGCAGTTGTTAATGTTGCAAATGAGGTCTATTGCTATTCCCTAGTATTCCCATACGTTCTATTGAATTAATAGGAAATTGTACGATTTAAATCAGAACGAGTCAGCATTTTTATATCTGAAATATCCCTGTTCAATCTTACAATGCAAACAACCTGTGCATGTAAATGGTTATTTGTTTAATGTCGGGAATTTTCCCTGTGTAAAAAGTTATCGTAATATCGTAACAGAGGCTTGTATTGTAGTATGTGTTGTATATTCATATCAGTTTTTGATGTTTATATGTTATTTTATTTTTTGTGTTTTATTATTTATTTTACCTGTGTCAGTTGCACAGCTGACACACCCACCTTAACGATTTCAATATATAGTTTATACTTAAGGTGGCCATATGTGCCGTTCATAAGGGACACGTCCCAGCCAGGATTTTAATATTGCCTAAAATATCCAGGTTTTGACTGTTTGCGCTGTGCAGGTCGATCGTTGTGTGACATTCATGAGAGCAGAGCAGAAGGCTCCTTATGCTTTCGAATCGCTCTCACACCTACTTTGATTGGTGCGCAGCGACACTACAAGTCAAACGAACGAACAAACACGTGCGCATATTTGCAACACTTTGATCGTTCCCTGTAGATCTCACCTTCTCACGTGTAGCCCCACTACAATACCTGCGTGTTATTGGTCAAACTGCTTTAGATGATTTAGGCAATATTAAAATCCTGGCCGGGACGTGTCCTGTATGAGGGGCGCATATGGCCAATGTACTTATTACTTATACTGCTTGAAATATTTTGTATGTGTTGAAGATAATAATACTCATGCACTTATACTGCTTGAAATATTGCATCAGTATTGCAGATAACATTTACATGCACATAACCTAAAAACTATTATTGTGTGTTTGGTTAGAGAATAGCAATATTTTCATTTGGAGATTTTGGGTTCGCTTTATGTCTTTCAGTTGGTTCATTGTTTATGATGTATTTTGTTCATTGGTACAAAAAATATCAAATGTAACTCTTTTAGAAATATGTATTTTGATTATTTTTAATGCAGAAGCTCTAAAAAAATATCAAATGTAACTCTTTTTCAAGCCGTATATTGATAATCTTATCTGCAGAAGCTCTAAAATCTCATTCACAGTCATGTAGAGTCCTGGCCCAGATCCGGGCACACAATGAGGTCCAAGGCGCATATGGCCACCCTACTACAGACAAGGGCCACACAATATTGCATCAGCCAGGTAATATGTCCCTGAACACTGGGCCAAAACATTTACATGCCAATTCTCAGCCTTAAGTAAAACCAAATCTCCAAATCTGAGCCACACCTGTGCCTGATATGCCCAGACCACTTCAGAAGCAAGCAGTTTGTGGATTTTAGGTCATCTGGTTATTGGCTGGGTCAGACTTAAATTTGATGCCCCCCTGACAGGTAAACCAGAACAGCAACATAGTTTTTGGCCCATATCCGGCCGTTTGAACACTTCCAGTGGCATTCACTGAATAGAAAAATCAGACTTAAAAATGGCAGAAACAGTGAGCAATCAAGTAAATAGATCATAAAGAGTGGTCAAGCTCTATAAGAGAAATCTAAAGACACATGTAACTTAATCATAATAATTTATTAAGTGTGTCAAATACCACTGTTTTTCAAGCCGAATTATCTAAATAATCTTATCCGCACTCCGTTAAGCGTGTTCTAAAACGCTCATTCACAGTCATGACGTAGAGCCAATTAGATTTGAACGCTCAAAACCTTGTGGTTACTTGTCAATTGTTACTATAGTTCTAACCATTTAGCTCTCCAGACAATCACATGGCTATTGTACATATGTGGTCATATGAATCACCTTAAACCAAATAATTGTTTGATGGTTTTTCTTTTTCAAATTAATTTTGCTTTTTTTGTTTTTTTGGTATGTTTTATTGTGTTTTTTTTTTATTGTGTTTTTTTACTCTTTTGGGCCAAGTCCGTTTGCTATGTGGGTAGTAGAGTGCAAAAAGCCCGAAGCCACACTCCTCCCACCAACAATCGGAAAATTGCCACACCTAGTGTGAAAGCAGATTGGCACAGGAGGACCCAAACCATGTTGTCCGTTTGTGTGTCGAACATATTGGTGTAATTCCCCCATTGTCTAATGGGTATGTGAGTGTGCTTTATCTTGAAAGGTGTTAAAATGAAGATGAAAATGAGCACATGTCACAGACACCAAACCTGTTTGTCACACACACATGGGTATTGACACACACATCTAATGGGTATTGAGTGTGTTTATCTTCTGTGTTTGAATGACAAGTGCAGACATGTCACACACACACACACACACACACACACACACACACACACACACACACACAGAGTCTGCTGTGTCTCTGCTGCTGAAATTGGACTCTGACTACTGCCCTGTCCTTCAATATGATTGACAAACATTTCTAGAGACATCATCACCAACTAGCACACACAAACACATACACCCTTGTTGGCAAGATACATCCACACTGCAAAATCTCAGCAAAGAATCACTAAATATCCAAACAGCTGGTTGAATTCACAAACCGATGAACTATAGGCATCAAAAGGGCACTAATTATTTTACAGGCCTTTTAAAATATTTAACGTGCTTAAATGAAAGGTTCTGAATTACTGTGTTCGAGTTGAATCCTTCAAGATTGTTTGGAGTTAATCATAAGAATAATGATTGCCTGTGACATGCTTGGCTATGAGAAATCTGCTCATTATCTTTCTTCATAACCCAGAAGCTCATGCAAGCGAGATCATTTACTTACAAACGTAATTTCTGGAACAGCTATTAAGTCATTATATTTCAGTAGTTGTTATTAGTTTTGTTAAATGGATTTATGTTGAAAAAATGAAAAGTACTGTGATGCAGATAATGGGTAATTGAAAACCGTTTGTGCATATGTGTTCTTGTACTGTATGTGTGCAAATGCTATAGAGAAGATAAATGAGTCAGTACAATGACACATTAGATGGCAATGCTGCAGTTTATTATTTATTATTTATTTATTTTTGAGATCTAGATATGCCAATGCCAATATTCAGAGCATAATTTTGGCATTATATTGATACAATACCAACATTGTAAGAAAAAAATCAGTAGAAAAATGGTTAATGTCCTGGCAGAAAATTACCAGTACAATTTCTGTAAAGTTTACAGATGGATCAATGCTGAAATGTTGTTTACTATACAATGCATATTTCAAAATACAGTTACAACAACTGTGAAAAATTAATATAGAAAATCCCTTAATATTAACACACATAACACATTGCACCATATTTTTTCTGACTTTTCTTAGAGTAAATGTATTATAGGTAATTATTTACTGATGGCAAATGAGGCGTACATAAAATTACTTAAGTTAAATACACTTAAAACTATTTAGATATAAGATATAAACTGATTGATATACACTAATATTTTAATGTTCAGGCTCAGAAAGATTTTTTTTCTCTTATGCTTACCAAGGCAGCATTTATCTGATCAAAAATACAGTAATACTGTGAAATATAATTAAGTTTTGTGTTTTAACGTATCTAAAATATAATTTATTCCTGTGATGCAAAGCTCCAGTCTTCAGTGTCACATGATCCTTTAGAAATCATTCTAAAATGCTGATTTGCTGCTCATCCAGTGTTAATTGTTATTTGATATTTTTGGAATAGTTGTGATTTTTTGATTTTAATTTATTTGTTTTGTAGTGTATATTGGTTTAGCATTAGTATTAGTATGTATATGGTATTGTTGGGGGCAGTCGTGCCCTAATGGTTAGAGAACCGGACTTGTAACCCAAAGGTTGTGAATTGTCGGTGGTGGGAGTGAATACCCAGCATTCTCTTCCACCCTCAATACCATGACTGAGGTGAGACCCTTGAGCAAGGCACCGAACCCACAACTGCTCCCCAGGCGCCACAGCAGTATGGCTGCCCACTGCTCCAGATGTGTGTTCATGGTGTGTTCACCCACTTGGATGGGTTAAACCATACTTGGGTCACCATACTTGGCCACACGTCACTTCACATTCACATGTAAGCTTTTTGGTAGTTGTTTGCACATGGCTGTTTTTCTTGTGGGGGAGAAAATGTTGGTGAAGCGTGTTTGTCTGGTGTGAGTAGGGTCAATAATGAGACACACTGTCATGATGTCAGTGGATGTTACGTGAGCACTGATGTGGTATTGATAGGCATCAGTTATCACACCTGACCCAGTGTGACAGCCATCTTATCTTACCCTGAGAGAGGTGTGTTTGTGTCTGTCACTCTCATATACACATTCACCTTGACCAGAGAGAGATGTTTGTCTGTCTGTCCATGAGAAATAGAGAAAAAGACATTTTAGAATTTCAGAAGATTTTATTTAACTCTTAGTCCTAACTAGGTGAGTACGTCATGATTCAGCAAAAAGCATTAAAAAAATCTATGTACATAAATCTAGTACTTTTTTTTTTTTTGTCCTAACAAGCTGTTAGGTATTGTGGCATCATGCTGGTTAGGCCCAGCCTCAATGATCCAAAGTTATGTTCAGCATAACTTTTACTAAACATAAAGTACAGAATGGGATACCATTAAGTCACACAGATCAAAGGCTGAATGCCATTGCTTTAGATACCAGGTGGCATCTGCAAACAAATCATGATAAATTTATTCTTAAATAAAGCTTACTTTTTCTTTCTTTCAGCTTGAGGCATCAACATCCTTTAGTGTTAAGCATTTACTTTATTGCTCTTTTGTTTATTACTTCACCTCTGGCACAATTTTGCATAAATATAACACTGTTTTATCAGCAGCGATCACAGTCATGGGCCTCTAAGCTTTGGTAGAAGGCTGTTTAGCACACATTTGTCTGTCCTCTCCTAGCTGTAAACGGAAACCCTCCCAGAGTAACCCAGTGTCATATCGTGTCAATCGAGCTGTCAGAAGCAACAGTTTTACATGATATGATTTGTCGGTCAGTTATATTAAATCCAGCATGTCAGCTTTCATGTCTCAACATGTCAGTCCCAAATATCGCATGAGCAGACAGACACTAGACAGGCTAATATACTCAACATCAAACCCCTCAAATGGATATAATCCATTCATGAAGTCAAATGTCCTGACCGGACGTCAGTTGTGCCTTTTGATCCTATTAGTGAATCCTATTTATCTGCAGCCGCATGTCACATCTCTGTCATAGATTATGAAGTAATTGTGTTTGCTCTGTCAGTTAGGTAGTTAGTGCTGCTGATGCGGCCTCATTTCCTGCTCCAGTGGTCAAATGAGTTACTACTTCTGCTTCTATTTCCAAATGAAGTATTAGTTTTATACATATTAAGTATTACAGGTTGATTTTGAAGTGTTTGTCATAAAACTTGCCATAGCTGATTTGTTCAGAGTGGTTTGTAGTGCATTTGTTGGTGGATGCTATGCTGTTCTAGGTGGTTGCTAACTAAAAAGGGCACATCCCAGTGCCCTGGGCGTGTTACATTCTGTAACAGTCATTCCTATACCCATTCCCTTCAAAGACTTTACCTATTTATGTAAGAGCTTCGGTAGGCATGTCTATCATTATTATTTTCACTCCCTGGTGACCTGCAAAGATGTCTCTTGTGCTGTTTGGAACACAGTATCTGTGATGTTCTGGTTTTTTGGAGAAGAACGTAGCTAAACTCTGAAAGGTGGCCCTCAAGGGGCAAGATTGGGCATCTTGATCTTACTCCTTCAAAGTGAGTCTCTGTGATTTTTTTTACTGGACACCTGGTGAGATTGTAAGACAACTATAAGCAGTAACACAAGCCATGCATGAAAGTCAGAGACTTTGGGTTAGGGTTTATTCACATTCTTTTCAGAAACTACTACTTTTGCAAACAACTGGATGGTATGTTTTCTAGTCCGCTTTCTCTCTCCATCCTCCTCATCTTTTTCGCATTGACATTCTTCATTGTGTGAAATGAATGCGCGATCTTTTGATCTAATTACATAGTCAGTAATTGGTTCATTGTCTTTCCCAGGTGCAGGAGTGGTTGTGTCTGAACTGTCAAATGCAGAGGGCATTGGGGATGGATATGGAGACGCCACGGTCGAAAAGCCAACAGCAGATCCACTCACCTTCCCAGCCTAGCAAACCTCCACCCCAGACAGTATCCCAACCCACACAGCCCCCACAGACCCAGCCCCAAACCCATCCCCAACCTCAAACCCATCCCCAACCTCAAACCCATTCCCAACCTCAACCTCAGTCCCAGCCTCCCCCAGAAGCTAAGAAGCAGGCTGTCCCTCAAGCTGCCCCTCAAAGCAAACCCCCTGCTCCAGGTGCCATTCCTCTTCCAGGTATGGCCAAAGCCCCATCCCAGCCTGACCTGTCCCGCTCGGGCCCCGGATTCCAGTCTCAGGCCCAGCGACAAGACCAGACCCGCAGTGCCGGAAGTTCCCCATCTCGTCAACCTCCTCCACCAGAACAACCCTTCGGAAAACTCTTTGGTTTCGGTGCTTCACTCTTGAACCAGGCCAGCAGTTTGATGTCTGTGGATCCGGTACAAACTGCACCGTCGGCCCAGCAACCTTCCTCCCCCAAGCCCCCGCAGAAGCAGCCGGGACCCCCTGGTCCTGGTACAGGTCCTGCAGCGGGTGCTAGACCTGCAGCCCAGCATGGTCCACAACGGCAGGAAGTTCCTTCAAAGCCCAAAGTTTTCTGTCCACTGTGTAAGACTGAGCTAAACATTGGAGACACAGCCAAGACCCCGAACTACAACCTCTGCACCGAGTGCCACACTCAAGTCTGCAACATGTGCGGCTTCAACCCCACACCTCACCTGACCGAGGTAAGATAAGACTTTTTTAATCTGGACGATTGTGCATTTTTGGAAAGTCTCAACTTTTTAGGTCCTTGGTATCAACCTAAGTCTCTGATGTCATTGTTACAAGAAGCTCAAAGTCATTTTCTTTTTTTTTCTCCAGAATGGTTCTTTAACAGGTTTTTCAGAATTGTGTTTTGGCAGGTTTTCGTCTAAGACTAGTTGTCTTTCAGTATTAATTAAGTCCACAACAATGCACTCCTAGTATGACCAACCAATATAACTCTTCACCTTAGTTTAAATTTCATCAAGTAGCGAACATTTTTTGTTATGTTGAATGATTCAGGGAAAGTGTGTATGTCAACATTGTGGTGGTGTAATTTATGTCAGACTAGTTTTTAGTTCCTGCTCCTCTATTAGATTTTTCTTGTACGAATTGATTGAAAGATATTGCGTGGCCAAGGGTTAGTTTAGGATTTGATATGGAGGCATATCATGATACAGTTCTCAGTTATCAAAATCATTGATTACATAATATGATATTGTACATAATATCATATTAAGATATGAAATGTTACTTAAAGGGGGTAGATTTTATCTGTAACATTGTATAGTGATTGCATTATAAATAATGTCTAGCTATATATAATATTTTATAAATAGCTTTCAGATACAGTACTGTATATCGCAAGGTGTCAGTTTGGCTTAAATATTAGAACTATTTCCTAATATTTCATTAAAAATGTCAGACATTACATCCAAACCGATCTTCTCAATGAAAATGTGTATACTGAAATGTTGCTAATATGGCACTGCCTATGTTAGGTCAGTTTAGAACAGTCTTTTCATATTAATGTATTCTTGGGAAAAGTGAGCTTTTGTGCCACTTTCAAAATATATTTGAGAAGTAATCAGATTTAGAAACATTTCCTTACCTTTAAGCTTCCAAAGAACTGTTGAAGTGAGTCAAAATTCTGAAAAGGGGAAATTCTAATCACAATATGCAATTATTCAAATTTGAAGGATTTCAGATTTTTGTATTAAATAAACAGTTTATAAGTTTGTATTTTACTCCACTGAGGTTTATTTCATCAGATGCTGATTGTTGCAGAAGTTGTTTGCATTGATGGCGGTGCAGCTCTGAAAAATGAAAGCAGATATTTGGGTGTATTTTCCAATAGCTTTATTGAAATCTTTATGTGGATCATATTGAGTGAATCTTTCCAGACCTTCATCTGTTTTCTAAGCATTCAGTCTGTGAAGAGTGACTTTAGTCTGTAAGTATTTCTGAAAACTCTTTCACACTTTTATCACCTGCTCTGATATCTTTGAAGTCGTTCACTACTGCTGAGCTAAAAGCCATCAAATGGCTCGATGCCCCTCAGGTCAGCAGACAGTGAGCGGACAGATGGTTTCAGTTCCTTCCAATAAAGTAACGATCCTCATGCAAATTATTCTCATTGATCGCTTTTAGGCTACTTAATTCAGAGGCCAGCTAAGTTGACCCTGCCCTGTTAGCTGTGCTGGAAAGTTCTGTTGTGACAGAAAGAAAAGCTGGGAGAGTTTTTCACTAAGACAGCATAAGGATAAATATGCAAATAAGGCCTGACTGAATGACGGCAGTAATAACAAGCTTTCAGGGAAGTGTTGCATTGTTTTATGAACTCACTGAGTCTTTACATAGTCACAGCTGCCACATTGGAAGTGTGAAGTCATCGCTACTGGAAAACCTTAAGCGAATATCATTGTCTATGTTATGATTTTAAGAGGATATAAATGGTTGAAGTTAACATGAAAGGGCATGTGCAACCTATCTTACTTTACAGTTTAAAATTAATGTTGACTTTAAAAGATGTATGCAGCAGCTTCTTCTTGTTTGTCTTATGATGTATGTCTCATCTGTTTCTGCTGACTAGTTTGACCCATTGTGATGCTTTTATATAGGCTAAGGTTGGAGGTTTACCTAGCCTTACTGATGTTAGATTGTTCTGTATGTTCGGCATTTTTGGTTTTGTGAATCTTGAATTTGATTAAACATAGTTTGTGCAGATTCCTGTTGCCATACTGAAAAGTCCTGCTTTAAACCAGCCTAAGGTGGTTTGTTGGTTTTTTAACCTGGCCAGGCTTGTGTTTAGGTGGTCTAGTTGATCAGCCAGCTTTTTACCAGCTTATTTACCAGCTAAACATGTGCTAAACTCATTAAAAATAACCAAAATTGACAAGGATGGTCTGCAAAACATAATTTTCTTACTTATTTTTTTTCTTGTTTTCAAGTTCAAATATCTAAAAACTCCTAAATCAAATTAAATTAAGTGTTTGTTTTTTGAAAAATACATCAAAATTAAGTGAGTTTATGCTTATAATAATGAAAAAAAAAAAAAAACTCAATACATTTTTAAAAAGACAATTCATTTTCTAACCCCATTGCCAAATATTTGTTCTTGTTTTAAGCGGAAATTTTACTCACTCAATTTTGGCACATTTTTCAGAACACAAGACTTAATCTAAGTCATTTTGCTTTTCAAGTAAGTGTATCTTGATTTAGGAATGTTTAGATCTTTGTACTGAAAAACAAGAACAGAATGCTTTGCATTGCAGCTAACTACTTTAGGCTTGTTTAAGATGTTTTTGCAACATGGAATCTAGACTGATGTTCTGATATGTATAATGTGAACACCTACATAGTGAGCTGCCTACACAAACAGCATTTTAAGGCACAGACCTATTCTTGGCTGAGCCGAACAGTAGGCACAATGCAAAAATCATTGTCTTAATCAACATTTTCATCTAGTTCTTCAGTAAAAACCATCATAGATTGTAGACGAAAAGCTTAAAATGGACTGTTTCACTTAATGTTTGTGTGTTCTATGTATTTTTTGAGCTAATAATTTAGCTGAGTAAGACTTCATTTCTTAGATTTGTTTATAATATAGCCTCTTTCTGCTGGTTATAGATCTTTTTTTGTATATAGCAGCTACTATGACTGTGTTGAGTTTATATGTTGAACAAACACAGACTCTTGAAACTTCTCTCCAAATGCATGCTGAAGCCTCTAGAGGCCCCTTGCAAAACCCTCGTCATATTTGCCACATATTTATTTATATCACCCAATGAAAACTAGGTCTGAATAATATGGGAGCAGCATGTGGCCTAGATGGCAAAAACACAGTTAGGGTGACAGACACTTGCAGCAACTGCAACACAACAAATATGCCCTAAATAAAACACCATAATTGGCATTACTTATTTTGAAGCCTAATAAGCAGACATATTTAAATGTCAGAAAGAATATCAGCTACACTTTTATCACCTTTGTTGTGATTCATTGATATTTTTTTACTTGAATAGAAAGTGCAAAATACTTATATTTATATCTGAGATGATGAGTCACCTCGCTCAAATAAACATCTAACACGATGAGCTCATGTGGCAGAATTGTAGCACTTTAATATTTAAAACATTAATTGTTGCGTATTGCATGCTATCACATACTTTCTAGGCAGTATGTGTAAACTTCAGTAAGAAGTACACGAGTACTCTATTGCACTGATTACTCAGATGAGTCATTGAATCACTTTTTTAATCGTTTGAAAGAATCTATTTGGTAAAATGTCTCTTATGGGCACTCCACGTCAGATAAATATAAGAATCCTCTTTTATTCATTAGTGACAATTGGCTGATTTTGTTTGCGCTCTGGTGGGTTTGAGCTCAGATTGAGTTTGCAGTTTCACAGGCCTCTTCAGAGCAAAACAGCTGCACGGGGAAAAGATGGTGTGTATTTTTAAATCACAGACCTAGATATTCATAATGCATAATTTATCCTCACACTGTAGACCCTACTGCTTCATATTAATTTGGTTGAGATGCTGTTTTAAGATGTGTGACTGTGCATGCCTGTTTGTTTGGATGTGTGTCAGATTTCACTTCAATACCGAAAGGAAACGAAATAAGTATATGAGCAATTATGTATATGGTATAACCTAGTGATTTATTTGTATTGCAACAATTCAAAAAAACTTAATTATTTCATGCAAATTCCATATTCACAATGCAAAATCACAGTTGTTTTTACAGTATGTGAGAAGAAAGATTGTGCAAAAATGTAATGTTATAATCTAAAAACATTAAAGCAAATAAAACAGTTGCAATATGCACTTTAACATGTTCATATATACTCCAGTGTACGCTTTTTAATAATCATTTAAAATGTATATATTTTTATAGTATAATTAATATAACTGATGATTTTGTACCCTCTCTATTTATTTATTTATTTATTTATTTAGTCATATGGGTTATGTTTTTGTACATGCTATTCATTGGAAGCATTAAAAAAAAAAACTCTTTATGCAAAATATCTTTCTTTCTTTTTTTTTTTTTTTTAGGTGAAATGTCATGTTGACATGTTTTTGTGACCCAAAAGCTCAATTTGCATAATTTTTCCTTTCTGTATATCTTAGAATAAGATTACTAGTACACATACCCTGTGTGTCATTGATTTGATAGCCTGTGTCAGTGTCATTTATTTCCTCTAGAACTGAATGGTGTTTTGAGTATGTGTGTGTATTTGTGTGTATGTGTGAGATAGAGAGAAAGAGAGATTGTTTCTCATCAGCGTTTGCCTGAGATAGCCATATCACGCTTCACTTGTTCTCTGAAATGCTCATTCCAGACCTCTCTTTCAAACACGACGCAGTCATCTATCCATTATTACCAACTCCAGCCTTTACTGCTTTACTTCAGGAATTTTGTGTCCAAAACATCAAGTGACTTTTCAAAGCACTCTGCGGATGCAGAATGAGATCACTCGATTATTCTAAGAAATCTGCTCTGAGATGAGTCAGTTTGAGCTGTGAACTGGGGGATTTTAGCTCCTCATAAATTCATGCGACACTGATCTGAACTGCTGCATGTAGATATATGTGTGGCCCAGATGCTGCACTGCAACAATTATGGTTATAATAACTCTAAAAGACATTGTAGAGAAGGATAGTGTCTCTACTTCCAGTTTAAATAGGATGTGCTGGTGGGTGTTGTTGTAGTAGTAGTAGTAATGATAAAAATGAATCCAGGGAGCTCCCATCATGGCTGGTGTTGTGATTCATCGGCCTGTTTTGAGCCTGAGTTCTTGCTCATGAAAAAGGGGGGAGGAAAGTGAATTTAATGTCTTTTTGGGATGATATTATGATTTATTTCACACTGTGCTCATTGCTTGAAGTGGAAAGCTGGTCAACAAAAATATGTTCGAACTCGAAGAACGTTTTGCAAATCTTATTTCTGAATGTTCTCTGAACATTCAAAATGTCAAATTTTTTACATGTTTTAAAAAAATTCAAAAATATGAACATTCAAAATGTCAAATTTTTTACATGTTTTAAAAAAATTCAAAAATTAAATTTTTTTTTTTAAATTTTATAAATTTAGATTAATAACATTTGGGTTATTCAAATAAGTCTTTCTGTAGACATAAAGATTCTGATTGACCAGATCTGTTTCAGCGTCAGCTTTCTGTCCTCATGCTCATATGAATACCAAAATAAATGTGATGTTGATTTGCATAAAGTTGAAGCTCTTTCACGCTGTAAATCTTGATGAAGCTTATGAAAGTTTTGGATTTAGATCTTCGTATTGCATTGAGTGGCTTGGCTTGTATGTGTATGTTAGTATGCAAACACAGAGCTTTACATTACAAACACAGGCTTTGTTTAAAGTCATTATTATTTAAGGGGAAGTCGTGGCCTAATGGTTAGAGAGTTGATTTTCGTACACAGGCTTTGGGTTTGAGTCTTGGGCCGCACGCAGCATAAGGCACCGAACCCCCAAACTGCTGCCCAGGCGCTGCAGCATAAATGGCTCCCCGGGTGTGTGTTCACGGTGTGTGTGTGTTCACTGCTGTGTGTGTGCACTTTGGATGGGTTAAATGCAGAGCACGAATTCTGTGTATGGGTCACCATACTGTATGGCTGTATGTCACATCACTTTTTTTTTTATTTATTATTATAATCATGTCAAAGTCATATTTCATCATATTTCAAAATAAGAAATTGTATTTGACATTATATTTTAGGATTGTATTGACAATTAATGCATGCATGCAGTATTTTAACTGTAATACTTTTTTAAAAAAATGAATTGGCTCCAATTGTGTGCATTGTTGAAAAGCAGTACAACAAATACTTCTATAATGTACAGTAGAAGTACTTTCCAATTTAAATTTTTTGTATTATATTAATGTTTTTTTAATTGTCATATTGTAAAAAATACCAAACAATGCAAAAATTCTTAATAGACCAAAAAATAGCCTTTGCTTTTCTTATGCAAAATACATTTTTTTTATGCAGTAAAATATGGCTTTTGATCGTTTTTGGTATAACATTCACCCTGAATCCGAGTTCTTTTTGTGCAAGACAACATTGAGCTGTAGCTATTATGGTTGTATGACTGTTCATATATCTGATTGCATCCATCCTAAAGACCCTCATCCTCTAGATTTATGTGTGTGTGTGTGTGTGTGTGTTTGTCAACGTGTGAGTGAACTACTGAGTTAAAAAAAAAAGGTAGGTCCTATCAATAATTCAGAAAGGGAGAGCAGATTATAAATAGTACATGATATGAGAGACAGGGAGAAAGTTTGGATCCATGTGTCAAACAAGGTCTGTGAGAAAGTGTGTGTGTGTGTGTGTGTGTGTTTGCTTGCATTCAGGGGATATGATGTTTCGCCTATGTCAGGGATTTTCATTTAAAACACATGGTCAGTGTCATTAGATTAGATGTGTTGCTTTTTTAAGCATGTCACATGGAATATGTATTATATTTACACCAATAAGAATCAAGGTGACATTGTCTGCAGAAGATAATAGCTGCTGCCTAAAAACAAATGCATTTTATGTAATATATTTTGTCTTTCTAAAATAGATTTGTATGTTTTCCCAGTGGCTTCAAGTGAGATGTCAGTGTGCAAATATGAGCTTGCAGTCCTGAGAGTCTTTTACTGATAGACAGCAGGAAGAAGAAGGATTTAGTCCGACATTGAACAAACCAGCAAAGAATTGCACATGACATAGCCTTGGTTGAGAAAAAACATGATTCTGCAATACATTTAGAACTGAATTCATAGATTGAAACATGCAAAGTCAGAAAGATCGATTTCAGATATTAATAAGTTGTAGCAATTTAGCAGATGCTTTCAGTTAAAGCTACTTATGATTGACTTACTACTTTGACGATCACTCGGTTTAGTGCTATGTGTAAGCGTGCAATGGTAACAGCTTTTGGATTTATGGGTTCAAACCTGTGAACATTGGCTTACCAGCCCATGTTTTTAACCCTGGTAAAGATATAGGTCTTATGTTATTCACCAAATAAGTAGTACAGCCCAAATCTGTCTGACTGCGAGTAAGTCTGCAAAAAGTGATGTTCCTCCTCAGTATTTTTTTTCTGTTGTCCAGTGTAAATTAAATTATATTTAAAAAAAAAATAAAGATTTTTTTCTGATAGATTTATCAAAATGAATTTAAATATCTGCCAATAGGATAAAAACATAATTCATTTAAAGAGAAAACATTTATTTTTCCTTGCCTCATTAACAGATTTTTAAAGGGTTACTCAACCAAAAAAAATTTTTTTGTCATTAATCACTTACCCCCATGTCGTTCCAAACCTGTAAAAGCTTCGTTCGTCTTCGGAACACAATTTAAGATATTTTGGATGAAAATCGGGAGGCTTGAGACTGTCCTATAGACTGCCAAATAAATAACAGTGTCAAGGTCCAGGAAAGTATGAAAAGCATCGTCAGAATAGTCCATCTGCCATCAGTGATTCAACCGTAACAAAAATTACGACTTTATTTAACAATTCCTCTCCTCTGTGTCTCTCCAAATCATCATAGTACCATTTTTGCCATTTTGAGCAGTACGTAGATGGCGTACACTCTTCTGTGCCAGTAGCCCTGCGCCGATGCGCTTTTTGCTTTCAAACCAAAGCGTAAATACACGTAAAAAACATATCCTTGTGGTGCTGCAGACAACATGGGGGTAAGTGAATAATGAAAAACTGTCATTTTGGGATGGAGTATCCGTTTAAGCATGAACAAAGAATATCAATCAGTATCTTAATATCTTATGTCATTTTCCTTCTCAAGTAAATTTCTTGATTTATTAATAATGTTTAGATTCTTCAAGCAAGACAAGAAATCTGAATAAGTAAATGTTTTTTTTTTTCAGGGTATAGTACATTAATCTAGGCTGGGACTCATCGGAGTAAGTATTTTAAAATCAAAAAGTGACACATTTGACCTTTAAGTGTGGATCAATAAAAATCCCCAAACACCTTCTACTTCTCTCATCTGCTGTGGTTCTGCAGCAGACCTCCGTCAGGAGAGCTTAGCTGCTGTGTGAAATGCTGACAGACAGCTCGTCATGTGCAGCACACATTAATGAGTCTGGTTGAATTTAATCCTAATCCAAAGCAACTGGACTTGTTGTACTGAGTGGCGGAATCCCCATCATTTAAACCCCGCAATGCTGTGACATCATGAGATGTGCAGTCATAATCTCTCTCATAATATCTGCCAGAGATTTCACACCAATTCGCACCTCATGAAGTCGACTCCCTCTGGGAATCGTGACTCTCATGACGCTCGGATATTTTGAGCATAGCATTCTCAAAAAGGATGCCTGGTAGCTGTGTTTCTCTCGTTTTGCAGTATCGTGGCTAGGCAAACAAAATGGCAGGTCTTCGAATCTGAAATGCTTCTTATCACTCCAGTATATATAAAGATGAGCGCTATTGTAACAGCTGTGGAAAACTAAACTAGAGTGCCTTTTTAGTGCTCAGGTCAGCAAAATACTTGTAACTGGGTCATATGCTTAACAAAAGGTATTTTGCGAAAGCAATATTGATGCTTTCTAGATGTCTGTGGAAAACTCTTTTGTGCTTTATATGTGCCATTATTTGCATTTCCCTAGCACTTTCTTTAACATATGACCACCAACACTTGCATATCAATGCATATTCATTATTCAGCAACTGTTATTATGCATCAAAACTGACATCATTTTCTGTACATATAAAGGTCTTAAACAGGCTGTTTTTGCTAATTTACCTTTAATTCTAAGGGTCAGAGAGAGATTGAAAAATAGTTATGAAAAGTACATTTTAACCATTTTGGTGCAAGACACTTTGACTAACTTGCTGTCAGGTATATGGCAACCTTTTAAGTTAATTAATGCAAAATCATAGGGCTTCATGTGAACTTGAAGCGAAATCTGCCGCTGAAGCTGTGGTCTCTCTTATACTCTGTTTTTTACATATGCTGGCCTCTTTACGTCATTTCTACCCCTTAACCAGTTATCAGAAAACATTTTCTTCATTTACCCTGCAGGTTGGCCTTGTGTTAACATCTATATGGATATATGAGGGAGCATTTTGTGTGTGTGCATTGGCCTGTGCCTGTGAATTGCTCCTCAGGTTATAGATTCATGTGTGCACACGCACATACAGCCACGTGCGAACATCAGCATCACTTTCAGTGTGTCACAAAAATATTGCTGTTCAGTTTGATGCATTAATTTATTGTGATGTAAGCAAAGGTGTTAGTGTTATTTTAATGTGCTGTAAGTTTGATGCATGACAGTTTATAGCTGCTAATTTGTTGCCTTTAGTCCCTCAAAACTGGCCTGCGGCATGATACAGCAGACTCGGGACAATGAATGCATGTGCAGGCTTGAGTGTACTGTGCCATACTGGTCTGTGACATCCATGTAAGCCACGACACTCTCATTTGGCACGGATCAGTTGTTGCATTGCAGGAGAGCCAACTCGGACCAGATGGCCCCTGTGCGAGTGTACTCCAGGCAAAATATCACAGGGTACAACACCAGTCATGCTTAATACATAATACAAATATACTCACAGACCTGCGCATATTTATATACACCTGTTTGTAGCCGGAGAGATTTGTGTCCGTTTTCTGATTCTCTTTTGTAAGCAAACGGATGAAAACATGCAGCGTGATTGGATCGGCCCTTCAGGGCCTGAAAACTTGATAAGTGACCTCAGGGAATCCAAAAGGATTAGCCGAGCACAACACAAGCGAAAAGAATTGAATAGAACGGTGATTTTTAGTGTTACTGCTCACATTGATTTGGCTTGCTGACTGAATGGCAGCTTGATAACTTTCTGTGTTTTATTTATCTTTTCAGTCTGTGGAAAGTTTATGAATAAGCAAACAAGAATATTTTTACAGTGCTTGCAAGACAGGAATTTAATGAAACTTTAGAATTTGTTTTTAATTAATAGCTTTGTGTTATTAGCAGGCTATATATTTTTCCGGCCTTTATAAGCTTTAAGTTCCTCTGACTTCCATTATTATGGCCCATTCACATCAAGGAGGATAACTATAACAATAACAATAAAGATATAGTTTTAAAATTGTTCTAAATTTAAACGAATAGCACAATCCACACCACAACTATAACAATATCTATATATTTTTTCATCCATGCTAGCCTTTTTTCTGTAGAACTCCACAGAATACTGCTCAGATTTCCACATAATTGCTTAATAAGTGTTTATTAAATATTTTGGCTAGTTTGAACATGTTCAGCCAGCAATATAGTGAATATAGTGTTCTCAGCCACACTTTTTTCCATGTTTGAAATTACTTTTTTCTATCCTAGCTAAATACTCAGAAATAACTCATTTGTAGGAGGATTTCACAATAACTACTAATCAGTTAAGCATTACATAATGTTTGTTAATAACTGATAAAAGTTATGAGGTGCTATACAATCTGGAATTAATATGTCAAGTGTGGCTGTTGGATTTGACATGGATCCATTTGCAAAGATTAATTAAATGTAATCATAATGAAAATTTATACAGGCGTATGGTTCTACTAGCAAATCCATTAAATACTGTAAGTGCAACTGTGATTAGATGTATTAATCAAAATAATAAACAGATGACTGTTAAAGGCCAAAAGATGGAAATGCATAAATCCCCATAATGAGTGATCAGAATTTTCATTGATACTAACAAGGTGTTGCATCTGACAGGTGGGTGATTGCATAATGAGAATGAGGTGCGAGCGGAAACCATGGAAACCGCACAATAAGACTGAGGCGATTGTGTCCAATTTGCTGTTGAGTTTCTGAATAGCAGGGAAAAAAAAAACAAAAAAGTGATATTTTTATACTTGTTGATGTTGTTTTGTATTCTTACACTCAAGTTTGGCATCCTGTGATTATGTTAGCCGATTAATCTACAGATTCCTATCTGTCTTTGTTAAAATAGTTTTTCGTTTTCCATTTTGTGTGCTGCACTCTTCCTTGTAGAGACAATATCCTTCTGCCCTAGCATCTGGCTCGCTCTCTGTCATTCTCTTTCTGCTGGAAGGCTGCTTGTTTGTTGACACATTAATTGAATTGGTAACGACTCTTGGCAGAGCGGGTTGAGATGATGTTTCGGCGCTGCACTGCCCCTGCACCTGTGTGGCTGCTCTATCAGTGCCACTCATGGCCTGCTGGGTATGTGTGTGTGTGTGTGTGTGTGTGTATGTATGTATGTGTGTGTGTATGTGTGTGTGTATGTGTGTGTGTGTGTGTGTGTGGTGTGTGTGTGTGTGCCAACTCCAGATGTGTGTGTGTGTAAATGTGTGTGTGTGTGTTTTGTGTGTGTGAAATTGTGTGTGTGTGTGTGTGTGACTTTTTTGTGTTTTTTAAATGAAATCTCTTATCACCAAGGGAGCATGTATTTGAATAAAATATTTGTAAAATATTATTACAATTGAATAAAATATGCATGAATGTATTTTATGCATTAGCCTTTTGCCAGAGCTGCCAACTCCAGATGAATGGAGAATGTATTCAGGCCATAAATATTTTTTACCCAAAGGTTTTTTTGTTTTGTTTTGTTTTTTAGTCTATATGAAATTGGAATTATTTTGTTGTATTTTTGTTTTTTATAGACTTTTTAAAAAAATGTTTTTAAATGAAATCTCTTATCACCAAGGGAGCATGTATTTGAATAAAATATTTGTAAAATATTATTATAATATTATTATAATATTTGTTTTTATTTTTAAATTTTATTAAGTAATTTTGTTCTTTTTGATTGCAAATGTAATGCAGGTTTCTGTATAAATTTAATTATTTGTAAAATATAATTTCTTAATAAATATAATTTATATATATAAATAAATAAATAAATAAATAAATAAATAAATTTTACTGACCCCAAACTTTTCAGGTCAGTTGCTTAAGTTCATGGAAATATTTTCGGTGTGAAACTGGAATTATATTTATTATAGTTTATTCTGTTATTAATTATTTTTTTCTTATGCTAACTGTTTTTGGCTTTAAGCTTTAAACTTTATAGATTTAGACTTTATATGATGTAAACATTTAGTCTTTATTAGGGTTATGTTTTACATACATTTTTAGAACCTACAGGACCATGGTTTGAATTCATAGAAAATATATTTTGATTCATTTGAAATTGCAATTATTCATCTGATTTATCTTTTCAAACTTTTGTGCAGTAGAACACAATTTAAGATATTTTCTGATTTATCTTTTCAAACTTTTGTGCAGTGACTGTCCCATAGAACTGCCAAGTAAATAACAGTGTCAAGGTGCCAAGAAAAATGCCAAGTAAATAATAAAAGGTATGAAAGTCGAAATACTCAATCTGCCATCAGACGTGCAATCTGGGTTATATGAAGCAACAGGAACACTTTTTGTAAGCGAAGAAAACAAAAATAACGACTTTATTCAACAATTCCTTTGTCAACAGTCTCCTCTGTGTCTCTCCATATCACTGTATGCTTTGTATGCTCTTCTGTATCATCCGTGCCACAAGGATGCACTGTTTTTTTCAAATCAAATCTAAATACATGTAGAAACAGCACATCCTTGTGGCGCGGATAGCATACCAAAATTGTGTGATTATAAATTGTGTGATTTATGATTTAATACAAATTTATTACCGAAAACAGTGGTAATCGAATGCCATAATAATTTATTTAATTAATATTTTTAAATGTAACCACAGAAAAATGTAACAAATTTTGGCAAACAAAATGTTGCACAGCAGAGGTTTACTGTAAAAATTAAAACAATTATAATTTTATTATTATTTTTATCATTGGTTTGAGAAATGCATTCTACTGTACTATAATAATATATTTCTGTCACAATTTCTTTAAGTTAAACCATACATGGATTTTGACGGTTTGTCCTTAAAACCCTTTTGTGTGAATGATGATAGTTTTTAGCTAATGAAATGGTGAAATGAAATGAAGCGACTCTCAGAGCAGCTCTAAAGATTAAGTTTATGTGTTTATGCTCACTTTATGTTGTTATGCCCACTGATTTCACAGAAATCTTTGCAGGTTAATACTCACAGAAGCTAGTCCATATTGAGATTTAATTCATTGTACTGTCCTTTTTCTGCCTTGTGGAAATCATAGGGCCCTATATGTTGTTTCACACTGAAATACATCCGATTACTAAAGTAAAATCAGTTGCAAATGTTAACTTTAAGACACTTCATTTATTTATGAGCACACAGAGATTCGGTTGGCACACTACTCACACATTCCTACAGTACATGATGACATCCTCACCCTGTCGTCTGGACCGTCAAGCGGCTGTTTTTGCTGCATAACCTCATATACAGTTATTTGCCTCTATATCCGCCTATTCAGCCACTGTGGCGACTCAATTATTGTGAGCATTTCAGGCCTGCTGTCAGAAGCGCTGTGCTTTTGTGGGCCGGGTAGAGTAACAGCCTGTCTAAAAGGTTGTTTATAGGGTAGCACAGCTTCACAAAATGTGATTCAGTGAGGCCAACTGAAAGGCAGAAAGCAATGAAGTGAATATACACTGGAGATAACAGGAAAAATAACTTTGTACAGTGAAAAATAGATGTTGAGGTCACTGTGAAATCAAGTCTTGAATTAAATCGCTGCAAAACCAGGGGTTCTTGAAGCTGAAGAACGCAAGCTGAGCGATTGTGTCTGCTCAAGTCTAGCTGCCGACTGCAAATTTTGAATGGGCTTTTGGCAAGAAAGATCCCCACCTCCTCTTTGTGATTAAAGAGCTTGATTCTGCAAGGCAGGCCGATAAAATATTGATAGGGAGGTTCAGCGTAGCTCGTCCCTAAATCGTTAACATTTAACAAGTTTATCATAGCTTTCGATATGAGATCCTTGATCAAGTCACCCAATTTCTCCCAAACGGAGATGGAATATGTCACTTCGGATTACCGTCTTCCCTTTGGTTCTTTCTGCTGAGTTATTCTGGGAGTTTCATGGCACTAGTGTGGTAGAATGAAGTCCTGGAAACTTAGAAATCCTAGTCCGAGTCTTTTAATTAAAGCCGGGTGTGTGCTGTGTGAATTATTTTTATTTTATTTCCCCTGCCCTTTAAGATTGTTGCTTGTCTGATTGAAGAATGTAATCTGGTGAGATCTTGAGTAAAAGCCAAGACAGACTGGGCAATATCTAATTAATATGATATTTATGTTGCGTAACGTTCTGTTTGTCCATATGATATGCACATTTTTTAAAGAATTTAATAGTTTTATTCAGCAAGGATGCATTAAACTTATGAAAGTGACAGTACCTATAATTACATTGTCACAGAAAATGTTCTTTTTCAAATAAATGTTGTTCTTTCACAGAATCAAATATTTTAAAATATATTCAAATAGAAAACAGTTATTTAAAAATTGTAATAATATTTCACAAACTTACTGCTTTACTAAATTTTTGATCAAATAAATGCAGCCTTGGTACGCAGATGTATTTTATAATTTTGAATGTATCTACAAGGAATAACTAATCATTGATTATTACTTCCATTTATATTTAGATTTATTTACAATTAAAAATATAATTTTATACATATATTAATTTATCAACATTTAATGTATTATGAGCAAACATGAATTAACAGTGGACAATAGTATATTTATAAACGAACATTAAATGAGTAGTTCACTTCCAGAATAAATATTTCCTGCTAATTTTGATTCCTTAATTGTGTCTCACATGGCAAAAATCACACCGTATATACCTGGCATTATAGAGCTAAGATGACACAGGAATTATTTAAATTCCCTTTCTTTTTGAGCGCCGTAAGCATGTTATGCTAAACCAGCAAACATTGCCTCTGAGGTTTTACTGTAAGTTCTGAATCCCTGAAAGTTGTCAGAGGTCAAAAACAATTTGTCTCTGGACTAGATTGCTGTTGTGTTATGCAGACAGCTCTATTTATCAGACTAATGCTCCTGAGGGGGTCGATGCCTGTCTCAGACTGGATATGTTTTACACAGATGAATCTGACCGCAGCATTTCCTGCTCATACGCCCTCCTTCCTGTGTGCGATAGCACTGATTGGCTGGGCTGCATTGATTCGATTGATTGATTGGTCTCCACTCACAGGTGCTGGAAAATACATGACTCAGTGGAGAGGAAACAGTTTCATAATTAAATGACGACATTGTTCCTCTTTTATAGCCTTAATCATCTAGGCCAGGCCACTTCAGTCTTTTAAAGCAACCTAATGATAGAGACGTCATGATCTAGCCAAGTTCATTTTTCTTTTTTGGATCTAGACTCCTAGATTCCTTTACATTGTAATCGAGCCACAAAAGTGCATATTTTTGGGGCAACATAACATTTTTTTTATTTTGTAATCAAAGATTAGATTATCCCACTTTATATTAGGCATCTTTAACAACTATATACTTATTTCAGAAAATGTAATTGTGAGGTACAATGTATCTTATATGTTCATGTTGAATTGTAGAACACTTTTGTTTATATATACTGTTTGATCTTAAATAGAAGCTTAAAAATTGCCTGTTTTCTGCCAGAATTAAAGTTTTTTTGAAAATTGTTTGAAAATAAATCAAGACGACCATAAATATTAATATTGTAATTTTAGAGTTTTACTATAAAATTAATTTATTATAATGACATTTTCCTTAAATACTTTTTTTACAGTGAGATATTATAATAGTATTTTTTCTTATTGTTTAATTTTTTATTTATAATTTATTTTTTTTACAGTGATTTTTTTTAATTGTTTTTTTTATTGTTGTTTATTTTTTATAATATGTATTGTTATCTATAATAAACAGCAAACCTGGAGCCTCTTTTAAAATCACATTTTTAATCTCATTTGCAATTTTTACCAGAAAAATGACAATCCAATTTATCCTTGTATACTTTATTATTTGTTAATGCATTCAAATTGGATTACCATTTTCTGTTGTCTTTGGATCTTGAGGCCTTAGTTTTGCCACTTAATTTGTACTTTTTGGGTCATTTTCTGCCTTTTCCATTTTTACTAAGAATAGAAATGTAAATGTACTAGGGGGTCAGTTCCATAGGGGGAAACCAGAAAAATGTCATCCATTCAGAGTAATTCAGGGTTAAAAAATCTGAATGTGTCTAATGTGTATTGTGGATAAAAAAAAAACATTCAAAATCAGTTATAGATACTTAAGTAGATAGCACTGTATACAGTAGATAGTATAGACTTTGTGCACATGGGCATTGTCATCCTGGAAGAGGAAACACCAAACTGTTCTCTTGAATGTCTTTGTACGGTGTGCAATTAAGATCTTTCTTCACTTTAATTAGTGGTCTGGCCAAACCCATTAATTAGTAGGGACACATAGACATAGTGCTACATTCACTGATGCTCCTCTGTCTCATAATGACTTCCTGACGGCATTTAGTCTTGCCTAAGCTGATTGGCTGATGTAAATCACCTCGAATATAATTGGCCATTTCATATAGCTTCCAGTCACATTGGCTGCTGTCTCCTGGCCAGCCCTGCATATCTCCTCATCAGGCCTGGAGAGCAGTGAAGGAAGAAATGAGAGAGTGATGCTGAGACATGATGAGATGATAGTGAAGGATGCAGAAATGAGAGGAGAGGAAAATGAGATGTGCCAAGTGAGGAAACAGATATCTGTAGAAATCTAGACTCATGACTCTGCACTCTTCAGGTTTTTTCAAAATAGTCCTCAATCTGCATTCTAAACTATTTCTTAAACTGAAAAAAAGGGTGTAAGATTTATTTTGGAAAAACATCTTACTCAAAGTGCTATTACTGACCTCCATTTGCTTTATAAACTGGTGGCGTCAGTTTGGATGAGTACTGCTTAATAGTCAGGCTGGTTTAGTTCATGTTTACTAAATAGGTATTGCACAAGTAGTTTAATTAATATGATATTTTACTGTTTTCGTCATGTGCTGTAATTCCAAGAATCAGATCTGTAGTAGAATATTTGCTCATTTCCATGTCTGAAATGTATACAATAACGTTGCATTAGAAACCTCTTAAATAACTATTTTACTAGCCCAATTGATTTTTTATTTATTTATTTTACATAAAACATAAGAGTTCTCATTACTGGAGGGAGCAATCACTCTTGCAGACCAATTTAAATGGTCAAATGAACTTGTGACATTTAATGTGATAACTTCATTCCATCTGCCACAATCAGTCCCAGGATTTTGTAGGTCAGCCTTGCAGGAGTGAATATATTGCTGTTGTCGTCACTCATTATACTCCTTATAATAGATATATTTCTGTGCACCTCTTGGCTTGATTCTTGATAGTGGAATGACATACCCAATATCTGTAGTCACTATGGTATTTTGGGGGGAAATTATAGTTACCATAGTGAATTTTTGGTGAAGGGATGTACTATAAAGAGTCATTTGTATTTCACAGCAAGACTAAAAATCTAGCAGATCAGTCTTTTTCCTGTGATGCTTTAACCAAAAGCAGTCAAATTGACAGAGAAGAATAGTTCCTACAAGAATAATCCACCCCTTAGGCACTTAATACACACAGGCCCTGATCTTACACTTTTCACATGAGTCCCTGTCTCAGGAGATTTCCCACTGCCTTTTTGGTCAGGGAACATTCTCTATGGAAGTATACGTGAACGCTTTGCCAGAGCATGCTGTACATGTGTGTATATGCTCTATGATGGGAAGAAACCTTAGTATTCAAGTGAGTTACCTTCAAATGTAAGTTAATAGTCAGGTAGCTAGCTATAAACATGTTGTTTTAACTTGTGAGATCATCAAACTGTTGCTCTGTCAATAGGTGTCCTGAAAGTGAAAACTGACCATTATAGACGATTTATGCTAATGCCTGCTTTAGCTGAGAATGCAATATGTAAGATAGTTACATTTATGCATTTGGCAGGTGATTTTATCGAAAACTATTTGCATTGCATTTCATGATACATTTTATCAGTTTATACATTCCCTGGGACTTGTATTTTCAATTTACATTTATAATATAGAGAATTTAATTTTTAATTTAATTTAATTTAATTTAATTTAATTTAATTTAATTTAATTTAATTTAATTTAATTTAATTTAATTTAATTTAATTTAATTTAATTTAATTTTTTTTTTGGTTAATCAACCAAAATGGCCAAACACTGATTAATAATATTTTTTTTTCTACACATAATATGTTTCCTGATTATGATTAATAGTGTGACATTTATTAGAGTGATACTATAGCGGTGATGGTATAGTGGTTAAGTGTCTGGGATATAATCTAAATGTTTTAGCTTCACCATTGTGACTTGATACTTACCCACACGTGGCTCAAATGTGCTTCAGACATAAGTGTCTGCTAAATGACAAATACCCCAGTGAGAATAAGCTAACCATCAAGCATCAGTGCCTGGATATTAGACTTTCTCTGCCTGTCTGGAGTAAAATATGTTTGGGTTGAGAGTTGAACACTCTAAGGTATAGTCAAGAGATCTGTGCTTCCACTAAGGTAATCAGAGAGCATTATGGGCCGCAGGAAGCTGCTGTTCAGGGCAACAGTCTTCACACAGCACTTACTTCATTACAGATAACATCTAATATGGTTTGCAGTGTGTGTCTATGTGTGTTGTTGTTACCGTTACACCCTGTCTGTCACCACGTGATGTGTGATTTCATTTCGAAGCGACTGATGTACAACGACACAAGCCGTAAATAAAGAGCGCAAATACATGACCCTGCCCTCCTCGGCCCTGAGAGGAACTAACAGCGTGTGCTCGCACGGGCTTAATCGTTGATGACAGCCTGTTATCCTGCAGCGACACACGTGTGCTGTTAAGGCCCATGCCGTGTGAGACAGGGCTTCATTGTTACTTTAAAATAGAGGTGGGCAGAATAAACAAATATCATGGTATAAGGAATTTTCCTTTTAAGATGTTTAGAGTTGGGGTTTTTTGACCATAGACATTTTTAATTTCTTTCCAATAAATGTCATTTTTTTTAACTATATATTCAAAGAATCCTGAACAGTATCATGGATTCCACAAAAAATAGAAATAAATTATAATGCTTACAAGTATATAGATTTATTGTGATAGTGGTACTTGTCATCTGTACTGTATTTGCACATTATTATATTCACATTACTCCATGTTTCTTTGCCACTCTCATTTGTAAATAATGTAAATCAGTTCTGGTCACTCAAATGCTGTATATCTACCACAGTATAAATGGTAGAGCAGAACCTGGTTAACACATTTCTGTGTTTGCGCTTTCACAACCATGGGTTATCCCTTCCTTAGTCAGTAAAACTATGCAAATATTTGTGTTATTTTGTCAGTTACATCAGCAGGAAAGAAATGTTTCAGAGGCAGAAAAAGTTATTGGATTATGATGACAGCATAAGAAAACAGACTCTTTTTTTCTTTAAAATAATGTGCAGTATTGTGCAAAATAAGACAAGATTGTTTCTTAATCAAAACAGATTTGGGGAAATTCAGCATTACATCACTTGCTCACCAATGGATCCTCTGCAGTGAAGGGGTACCGTCAGAATGAGAGTCCAAGCAGCTGATGAAAACATCACAGTAATCCACACGACTCCAGTCCAATTAATGTCTTGTAATGTGAAAAGCTGTTTTTAACTTCAAACAGTTGATTCTGGCTAAAATAAGCGTCTACTATGCATAGTATTATAATATCTTCTTGTTAACTAAAACTAAATCTGTTCTGATGAAGAAACAAACTCACCTACATCTTGGATGGCCTGAGGGTGAATGAATTTTCAGCAATTTTTTTTTTATTTTTGACTGAACTATTCATTTCATAATGCAAATGGTCAATTTTTATTTTCATGTTGTCTTGTATCTAACATCCAGACATTTTCTCTCTTTCACAATTTTGACTGGCCAGAAAAGTTATAGAATAATTTAAATAATAGGACAACTGTAATGTAATGCAAAACATAAATCAAGGAGAATGCACCGCTTAAAGGGATAGTTCACCCCAAAAGGGCATTTCTGTCATCATTTATTCTCTCTCATATTACTCCAACCTGTACGACTCTCTTTCTTCTCTGAAACACAAAGGGAGATATTAGACAGAATATTAGGTGCTGAGATCTTCAGTCACCATTCACTTTTGTTGCATTTTTATCCCACACAATGAAAGTGAATAATTGAGCCGGTCATTGTCTAACATCATCTTTTGGGCATCGCAGAAGAAAAGTTGAGAAGAGTGAGTACATTTTTTTATTTATTTTTTATTTTTTAGGTGAACTATTTCTTTAATGTAAAATCAAACTTTTTTATATTAGGTACCTGTATGCAATTAAGAAAATAACGAAAGCAGACAAAATCTCTCATTTTGTGGAAAAAAGTCCTAACCGTCTGCTCTTTTAGAAGTTCCTCCTTTCTATTCTTTTGCGTTGTGTAATATCACTGCTTCTCTAGCCCTAATATACAGCAAAATCAATTACCCACATGATTCAAAGTCTTTTGTTAGCCTCAGGTGCAGCAGGAGCTTCAGTCGAGACACTCTGCTTGCAACAAGCGAAGAATGGTATTCAGTTCTCCAGGGTTTATGCTGCAGTGAATGAATCCTGGTGCTATTAATGGATAGTGAGGCAGTACAGGAGCAAATTACTGTAACATATGTGTTGCAATGCTTTAGCTCAGGTGGATGCGGGTGCACTGCAGATGGCTTTCTCTCCATATCTCTATCTCTCTCCCCCTTTTCCTTTCTCTGATGGAGTTTGAATGGGTGCTCTTTGAGTGCCTTTATGCTGGATGATCTTTCATTTCCTACTCTCGGTAATCTAGTGCAGGAGACTCAGGGCAGCAGGCCCGGGGGATCTGTGTGTGTGCAGTCCCACGTGGCCCATTGAAGGAGTCCCACAGGATTAACCCACATATCTCTTGACTTACCCTGTAAAACTGTCCTGACACACACACACACACACACACACACACACATGCACACGCATGTGCACATTATCATACAACAGAGCATGACAGATGAATGCACATGCATGTGAGAAACATTCATAAATCAGTGCAAGAGTTGCTTAGAAAGCCAGTTTATATAGCACAGTCCTAATGTCTGAGACCATAAAATACTGGGTATCTATCTATCTATCTATCTATCTATCTATCTATCTATCTATCTATCTATCTATCTATCTATCTAGCTATCTAGCTATCTAGCTATCTATCTACTAGCTATCTATCTATCTATCTGTCTCTATCTGTCTCTTCTCACCTCTCTCTCTCTCTCTCTCTCTCTCTCTCTATCTATCTATCTATCTAAATTTTTCTGTCATTCTGTTTGTCATCTATCAGTCCATCTGCCGATTGTTCTGTCATTCAACACAACACAATTCAACACAATTATTTCTATCCAAATAATTGTGTTGCTCTTTCTATCTGTCTAATAAAAATAAATATTATTATATAAAATAAATTAGAATAATGAAATACTGTGCTGTTCAGTGTTATTAAAGTTCAGTTTGTTCAGTACTTTTTTTATGAAATAATGCACATACAGTTTCATGAATGGTAAAATAATATTTATGGATGGTAAAGTCACCAGGCAATGACAGGTGTGGCAAAATGTTAATTTTAGGCTTGAGAAGGCCTGAGAGAGATGCCACATAAGACTGTATTGCCTGTAAATGTTGTATTCAAATGTCAAAGCTGATTGATAAAGAAAAAAAAAACAGTTTAAATGCATAGGCGTCCAGGGATCCAGTGCATAAGCTGATGGGAATCCGGCGGTCAGGGTCAGATATGTGACGTGTAGGTAGGTTGAGTGGGTGTGTCTTGGCTGTTAATGAGCACTGACATTTCCTGTGTCAGCATGAGTACCTGTGCCCAGTGGGCTGTCAGCAGGGGTGGAAGTGTCCTGCTGAGACATGAGTGGCAAGCATACGCATGTGGCTGTTTATGTCAACAGGCAAATGGGAATTATGGCAGAGCGGAGCGAGTGTATGGACTGCGAGTATGAGCATGTGGTTGCACCTGTGCCTCAATGTGAGGTGATTAAATATGTTGTGGTTTGTGCTCTCTCTGGTGCCCTCCTCAGGGGAAACAGGGTAACCACAGCTTGGCAGAGGTTGGATTTCCTTCTATAGTACACTCTCCTGGACTGAAGACTGTTTTATGCTAATACAAGTATGGAATTATATTCTTTTTTTTTTTTCAGTCAAAAATTTAAAAAAACTATTATTTTAACCTATTAATAATTTATTTATAAATAAAAATTAAATTGCTGTTTTTATATATTTTTTTATATTAATACATTTTTTACCAAAGCATATGGACTGATAGGCATCAGAAGGATCTTCAAGACCACTGTCATAGCCACCAGAAAGCATAATGCTCACATGGTAAGATGCGGTCAGAGATGTAACATGTCACATGGTACCATCATTAAGTACCACCATTGATCCCATGAATGTCCATGCAAATACGCAAACATACACCTGCTCTGTCATGTAACCGCAGCTCATGCTGAACTGCAGGTGTCTGGTCAGAGGGTGAGTCAACAGCTCGCTGTGAGGATCAATCCAGCTGACCCTTTTCTTTCCTGTAACCTGTGGAGAGGTGTTTTTGATTGTTCCTTTAATGAAAGCACAGTTCTATATTCCAGAGATGAGTTCTGATTGGTTATATCTTCAAACTTGATTATAAGTATTTAAAAAGGATAGACTTTTTTGTTTTACGCAAACCATGTTCAACTTTTACATAGGATATTTCATTTTATATACACAACCATTCAAAAGTTTGTGGTTGGTAAGTTTTTTAATGTTTTAGAAATAAGTCTCATTAATTTATTTGAAAAATACAGTAGAAACAGTAATATTGTGAAATATTATTACTATTTAAAATAACTGTTTTCTGTTTTAATATATTTTAAAATATAACTTATTCCAGTGATGCAAGGCTCAGTTTTTCAGCATCATTACTCCAGTCTTCATGTGCCACATGATCCTTCAGAAATCATTCTAATATGCTGATTTGGTGCTCAAGAATCATTTCTTATTCTTATCAACGGTTGTGCTTTCTAATATTTATCTGGAAAGCATGATGATTTCCCCCCCCAGAATTCTTTAATGAACAAACTTAAAATAATATTATTTATTTGAAATAGAAACCTAAATGTCTTGACATTTGTAATGATCAATTTATTGCATCCTTGCTGAATAAGAGTACTAATTTCTTACAAGAAATCTTACTGATTGCTGGGACATTGTTATGCAGTTGCTAGGGTGTTCTGGGTGGTTGCTACGTGGTTTTCTACAGGCCCTCCAAGTCTGTAATTTGTAGATATGGCTCACGTCTCTCCAGATTCTTATCACCAGGCAAAAGCCGTAAGTCATAGCTTAGAAAAATAATGGCACACCTCTCCTCAACAACCTATCCACAAACAGTATGGGATGAGTTATGCACTCAAGTTTAATACTAATGAAATAAAGATTTTTTTTGTGATTATTTTAAACAGTCTGGTATGTTTCATAGCTGTCTAATCAAACAGGTGTAATCTTATTTAAATGTACTGTACTATATTTAATTCTTTAAAAGACTCTGGATGCTTCTCATAATTTTGCATATTCTGGACATAATCACTGTCTGTGTTCCGGATATAGAAAGCATTGCAGCCGTCATGAGATTATGTAAGAGATTGTCTTATGTAAATCTTATATCTTACAGAGAAGAGTTCATTTAATTTGTTGGACTGTGGATGGCTCTGTTTGTCTGGAATAAATGTACAAATCGCTGCATTTCAATTGTAAAGCTAATACATGAAAGGCTAAACCTCTGGGATTCTAATATTTAATGGAAAACCTCAAAATTTGAATCTCAAAGTCTCTAACTTTAACTTACATGCAAATGTAATTTATGTCTCTCTGTACTCTTCACTAAAAAGGACCATTATGATTACATTATTCTACTTTTAGCACACACTTCTTATCCTAAGTGCACTTCTACTATGTTTTTCTTAGAGACCGTTGCTCTTGGAGCAAGCTAGGGCACAGTGGTTATAGCTCATAAATCATCCCTTTTGAGCAACCAGCCCACATGAGTAACCACTAGTCCATGCCACCCCAATGTCCTGCAACGACTGTAGTAATATGACCTTTTAGATTAAGATTAAGATGACAACATTTACTGATGCATTTCTATTTGCATTTGGTAGTGTAACACTTTACTTTTAAATATTAATATTTAAATGTTTTACATTCTGTTTATTTCAAAAATTGCAAAAACTATTTGCAGTGTGCTAGTCTTTACTATTATAGGCAATCTCTATTGTCAGCACTTCTTGTGCTATTGCCTTCTTAAGATGAATGTTGTATTCCTTATTTATAAACTTGCTTTGGATGAATGTCTACTGAATGAATAAATGTAAATGTATTTTGCCTACATTTTCTCCTAACTGCAGTTATTCTTAGATCAGTGGCTGCTTAGACAGAAATGTAGACATTTGCCATCCAAACTCTGTTCCCTGCTTGGCCAAGTGCATTGATTTGTGATATTCACCTTTTATTGCTTGATTTTGCATTGCATGTGGTTGTAGAAAATGGAAAAACAAGGTAGGCTATAAACGGATCGAATCCATTTCATATAGACTTACAGTATAATGCCGTTCTTATAATAATACAAATGCATGTTGCTTGAACTTTTTTCAGTCAGTTGTTATAGACAACACTTACTGGTTCTGTAAAATGCATCCAATTCTTGTTATCAAAATTCTATATGCAAATCCTTCACAGCAATAGACTGACATGTTTTCTTGCAACAAGCAGCCTGGTAGAGGAAAAGGGTGAGTTTTTCTTGGATGTCGATATGAAACAGTGACAAGAAATACCATCTGTGGAGTTTTTTGTAATTAGGGTGCTGTTAATACTTGCAGTGAATATAAAACCTTTAATGTGCAATCTTGCTTCATAATCTGTGTAATCAATTCTAATATACCTGCCTAACTGAGATAAATCAAGCTTGCACACATTAAACATACAAACATTCATACTTATTTCTCTTGCTTTCTGTCCCCTTAATCTCAGAGAGATTGATTATGTGGCCTGTGTGTTTTTCCCATTGGGCATTGAGCTACACAGTTTTATGTAAAGTGCTACAAAGGCTAAGGCCGTACACCCACAGTCTCTTAAAATGAATCTTTTAAGAGCTGTGCACTTTTCTGCCCTCCTTTATGGAGTTTAAATGACTATAAACTGATCTGCTTACACACTGATCTCGCTCTTGTTTTCATTTTTTTATTCACCTCTATATTTTTATGCGCTGAGCTGTGTGTAATGGTTTGTGACTAGGGACCAGAACTTGGCATATTTTCAGGAGGAAAGATGCAATAGAAAACAAACTAATCTATATGCTAATCATTAACAGTGATCATTTGCATTTACATGAAGATATTTTATAGCGGAGAGAATTAATTTCAGTCTGAGAGATGTATACCATGTCCACTGAACATGAGTGGTGCGTCAAATTTCATTTGGCAAACTTTTGAAACTTAAATTGAAGCTGCTCTTTCAGATGCATGCAGCGATTTATTTAAAAAAGTGGTTTATGTAACACATTTGAAATCTATTGAATGCAAAGTTTATCCCAACAAGCAAAACAGTCAAGTCTGCACCTACTTGATGGCAACATTAGGAGACACTGTGAACTGAAAGCAAAAACCACAGACAGCAACACAGGTATGCAATTACCTAATTCAGGTCCTGTGGATTGACTGAATAATGTTAGCAAACATTTACTGTTGTTCACAGTAGTGTAGTTTGCAAGCAATCTTGAATATTATTTTACAAATCAACTGGCTTTGGACCCCATTAATCCATAATTGGACAGTGCATTGGTATGTTATGTAATATTAATTTAATATCTGTGCATTAAAATCAACCATGCTAAATGTTCTTTGGCAACCAGTTTGACCTTTTATTTTATTTTTTTAAATAGTGATATTAAAAATCAATAAAAAATGAAAGGTGTCTGTTTTGCATGGCAAAACCTTTCCTTTCTTCAGCCTCTCCCCATAATTTATCTTGACCCACTCTAGCAGTCAAGCAAAGCTCTGCACATACATTTTGTCTAAAATTTGTTAAAAACAAAGCTGTTTACTCAACACAAAGAGCTTCTTTCTATACTCAACAACTTGGTTTTGTAAATTTTAATGGCATGAAGTTAAAATATTTTTAGGACTTATTACTATTGCTCTTTGTAAAATCCTGAAACCTTTTTTTAAACTTCAGCATATTGCTCTGTAAAATCGTATAGATTTGAGGCATCTGAGTCATATCTAGCCATATCTAGTAAATGGTGGTGGTGGGTTTTTGTCTTTTGCCAGGAAGCAACCACCTAGAAAACACCCAGAAGGGACTAGCAACTGCATAGCAATATGCTTTCTGGCTCACTTCTGTAGTGAGTTTCACAATAAAAATGCAAATGTTTTCCTTTATAGTTGCTTTATCAATACAGTTGGGTTTAACTGGTTTATGAGATCATACTATCGCTGTCTATAATCTTTTTGCATATCACTCTCTGTGTTTATGAAGTCATCTGACTGTCCTAGATAGATGGTATTGTTATTGTATGTTGTATATTCCTAGTGTTTTTATTTTTTTATGTTATTTTATATAGCTATTATAGATTATGTACTGTACACTGAGTGTTTGCAACATGCATTTCTGAGCATTGTGCTACTGTAGAAATGAAAAGCTGAGATGCGATTCATATAAAAGTTTTGTGAGCTCTTGATCCAAATTCAAAAGTAAAATGACTTCTTAATAATTTATTGTTTATTGTCTTACAATCCTAAATTGTTGAATTAAATGCTTTGTCATTTTGAATGCACAGGAGCCTCCTGCTGTGGATGGAAATAGCCATCATTCTGAGCGTGTGTGTCTTACTGAACTTAACAGAGGCTAAATAATTGTGTGTGTTAAATACAGTGGCTTTGAAGAGAGTCAGCAAGACCTTTGAGAAAAGGTTGCAGCCTTTGCCAGGCCTCAATTATTCTTGCTTGCCCGGCTTGACCAAATCCCTTTTGAATTACAATAGTAGTGTGACAAAGTCTGAGCGAGTGAGAGAGAATGCCAGTGTGGGGAAGTAATGCAAGTAATCACATGTAATCTGACTATTGACACTTTCACCTTATCAACAGTTTTTTCCCCCTTGTATCTCAGTCATTTCATGATACTTATTTCATGTTTGCCTTTCATTTTCAGAAGAAAGAATGGCTGTGTTTGACATGCCAGACCCAGAGAGCAATGTCAGGGAGCTTAGGGGATATTTCTCCTCCTGTGCCATCATCCATTGGATCTCCCCGACTACCAGGCCCAGCCAATCAACAACAACAGCGAGGGCCCAGTCAACAAGCTGCGCTGAGACCTACTGGCCCTCAGCAGCAAAAGCCACCTGGTGCCCAAGTAAGTGGTCCTTTCTTTCCGGTAAAACAAGGGGTGCCACAATCCAAGGGCCCCTCTCAACAATTTCCTGCAACTAAGGCTGAGACAGAAAAACAAGATCAAAGCATTAACAAGAAACAGGCTATGTCCAAAACAGAAAAAGAGGGGGACATCAAAGCAACGTCTAAAAAGGGAACATCGGATAAAAAAGATGAGAAGAAAAGTAGTGGCATGCAGAAATCTAAACACGATGATGTGAGTGGCCCTCCGTGTCCTCATCACCACTGTCTTTGTCTTTCATAACAGATCACTTCAGCATTCTATGATGGGAATGTTATAATTTGAATAATTTAACCAATATCAATTGTACTCAAAACCAGTTTAATTAAGTTTAATTAACCGTCTCTAATCACTATTTCCAGTGCCTGATGGTTACAAGAGCACAGCAATGAGTCAACATCATTTGTAAACTCAAAAAATTATCTATTTAATTATCCATTACAAGGAACTGATGTCACAAATAGCCCCATGTAACCAATTAATGTGACATACACGTATTTCCAAAATGATCATATGTTAATTTATGCATGCCATTTTATTTATATCATTACCTAGTATGATTTATACTTTTACATGTACTAAAATTTTCATTAGAATTTAGATTCACTTTTGACCTCATCCCCTCCAGGTTTTGCATGCTTGTGTAATGTATGCCATTTGCATGTTTTGTATAGTGTGCTTAATAAACTTTGAATGTTTTATATTTGCTAATTTTGTAAATCTTTCAGTATAATTTAAATATACAAAAATGACCTATGACCTAATGCACTGTCCTTTTTATTTACAGGATTCCAACAAGTCTAGCACGCAGAGCCTGAGTGATACAGGCTACTCCTCAGATGGTATATCCAGCTCCCAGAGTGAGATTACTGGCTTGATCCAAGAGGACTCTATGAAGCTTAGTGAGAGAGGGATCTCTGAACAACGCAGCCCCCCAAGTCCATCTGAACTAACAAAACTGGAAAGTTCTATGCGACCTCTGTTGGAGTCACATACAGCCACTGACCAAGGACAGCATCGTGATGGAAGAGACACCACAGAACAGCAGAGACCTCAATCTCTGTCTATTACACAAGATCAGGAATATGAGTCTGATGAGGAAGCATCAGATGATCTCAGTTGTAAATTAAGACATGACTATGTGGAAGACAGTAGTGAAAGTGGCCTTTCTCCATTACCACCCCGGCAGAAGAAGTCACAGAAAGACCTGACCGATGAAGAGTTCATGAGGAGACAGATTCTGGAAATGAGTGCAGATGAGGAAGATACAGCAGATGTTGAGGGCCACATAAAGACAAAAAGAACCCATAAACACAGTGGAGATCTAGGAAAAGAGAGACGTCGCCTGACACAGCAATCTAGCAGTTTTGAAGAAGACACTAAAAGCACTGATAGCTATAAATCAGGTGAAGCGGATGACATGATGGCCTCACAAGGTGGTCTGAGACGATTCAAAACTATTGAACTGAATAATACAAATAGCTATAATCGTGACATGGAACTCAGCACAGATCATGACCTCAGGGAGCCTGAGCTTGAGATGGAAAGCCTTACTGGGTCACCTGAAGAAAGGTCAAGGGGAGAATACTCATCAACTCTCCCTGCAACCACACCGAGTTATACCTCTGGAACTTCTCCAACCTCTGTGTCATCAATGGAAGATGACAGTGATAGCAGTCCTAGCAGACGACAAAGGCTTGAGGAAGCAAAGCAGCAAAGAAAAGCAAGGCATCGATCCCATGGTCCATTACTGCCCACCATTGAGGACTCATCAGAAGAAGACGAATTGCGAGAAGAAGAAGAACTTCTGAGAGAGCAGGAGAAGATGAGAGACTTAGAGCAGCAAAGGATTCGTAGTACAGCCAGAAAAACTAAAAGGGACAAAGAGGAACTGAGGGCGCAAAGACGCAGAGAAAGATCGAAGACACCTCCTAGTAACCTTTCACCTATTGAAGATGCATCCCCAACAGAGGAGCTCAGACAAGCTGCTGAAATGGAAGAACTCCATAGATCGTCCTGCTCAGAATACTCTCCCTCGATGGATTCAGAAGCTGAAGGATTTGAGATGGGTTCAAAGCTGTACAAGTCTGGCAGTGAATATAATCTACCTACATTTATGTCTTTGTACTCTCCAACAGAGAAAACCTCTGCTGTCTCTCCCTCTGCAGCAGATAAATCATTAAAAAGTGCTGAAGAGGTTTATGAGGAAATGATGCGAAAAGCAGAGATGATGCAAAAGCAGCAGCAACGGGTACCAGGGAGACAAGGACAACAAAACCAGGAAAGAGTCCTTCAAACAGACAAGAAACACCATTTAGATTCTGGAACAACTTCTTTGAGTCCAGGTACAAGTCCTACCCAGATCTCAGCTCCAGTTTCATTCTCTGGAAATGATCCTTCAGGACGAGGAACACAAAGAGTGCATGCTACACAACAGAGTCAAGTTAGAATGAGCAACCAAACCCCTAAAGGAAGCCATGTTACTGGTTCCCCACAATCTCAAGTTAGGCAGCCTCCTTCCACACAGCCTCAAGGAAGACCTGGTGTTCAGGGGAAAGTACAGGGTCAAGTGCCTGATCCTGAAGCGTCCTCCTTAACATCAAAGGTGTTCTCATACTTTAAAGGTTCAAGTCCTTCCACATCCCCTTCCACTTCCCCCACACAAAGTCCAACACGTGCCCCTGCACCTTGTACAACTTCTACAGTGGCACATACTCAGACCTCTCAGGTCCCTCATAGAGCCGGGGCACCACGTCTTTCAAGACAGCAGTCCTCCCAAGATTCCCCTGTTATGGTGATTACATTGGGATCAGGAACTAGCAGTCAAACCAAACCAGTGACAGTGAATTCTTCCACCTCACCTTTATCCTCACCAACAAAAGACAGCCAACAGACAATTTATCAGACTCAACATGCAACATCAAAGTCACCCACTTCACCACAGAAATATCCAGCCCACCCATCACCTCAAAATAGCTTGCAAAGGACACAGATATCAGAACGAGTTAGTGTGGCTGTGAGCACTGCCACCTCTGCTGGTTTTCAAAGTAGTGGATCTCTTCCTGCAGGAAACATATCCTTGTGTAGAATCTCCACAGTACCTGGTACCTCAAGAGTTGTAGAGCAAGGCACAATTGCCCCAGGTAGTAATATAGTGGATCTTAGAGCACCAGTGAAGCCTGCTCCAATCATTATGACAGATCAGGGTATGGACCTAACATCTCTAGCTTCTGATACACGTCGATACTCATTCGATGCAGAAATACAACCAAATCGTTATACTTCTGTACAACCTCTTATAATGAACCTAAATGCACAGGCACAACCTCAGGTGTCAACAACTACACCAACAACTGTAAGTGTGACTGTGGCAGCATCCATGTTCATATCACAGCCAAAGCAACCAGTTGTGTATGGAGATCCTTTACAAAATAGAGTTGACTACGGTCAAGGAGTTGGATCTGCAGTCTGTCTGACCCAGACCAGGCCAATTATCACAGATCCATCCATTCCAAAAATTGATGCTTGTCTGGAAAATTTAGGCATTCAACAGCAGCAACTTCAGAAGCAGCAACAGAAGCTTCAGCAGCAACAAGTGCTCCTTGAGCAACAGCTCCAGCAGCATCAACAAAATGCATCTTTTGCCCGGTACAACTTAGCTAATCAAGTGCAGCCAATATTATTAAAGAAGGACTTGGTGGTAAGTCAGAACACGGGTGGAGGCACCCAAACAGCAGTTAGTTCTATCCCCAAAATATCTCCACTACCTCCACCACCATTATCATGCTCTGCGTCTACAACCCCTACACTTGGTCATGACATATATGGTGGGGTGGCTTTGGAACTAAAGATGAAGCCTGCTGTAATGAATCTCTCCACAGGAAAGTCCCAGGTAATGATGGTGCAGTTGGATGAGAATAGCACTCAGGGAGGTACAGTGACCCAGCTTATTAAAAGAGAGGAGCCGCCTCCACCAGCAGAAGTTCTAGATCTCACCGGACAGATTAAACCAGAGAATCAGTTAGCTTGTTGTGATGTTGTCTACAATTTGCCATTTGCAGGTAGTTGCTCAGGCCCTTTTGCTCAAAGAGGTAAAACAGAACAGTCAGATCCTTCTGTAGAGCCATCCCAAGTTCCTGGGCAGCAAAGCCAAACTGGAAAAGATGGCTACCAAACAGTAAATATACAAGCATCTGCAGACGAACGCAAATCTTTTACCTTGCCTCCTCCAGGACGACTTCCACCATCAATGTCAGACAACAATTTAGCAAGTTCAAGTCTCCAGTATTATCAAAGAACTGACCCTGGGGACCTAGCAGTAGATTTAAGCACCATGAAACAGGCCTATGAAGCAGGATATCTTGGAATGGGTGCCCAATATGGATCTTACACAGATCTTCGCCATCAAGGAAGTGATTCGGCTCCACCATTACCTTTGCGAAGATATGGCTCAATGTCCAATATAAATGCAGAATATAGCTATCTCTCACGCGACCTTGGTGGTTTTCAAGAATCCAATCTTGCACAGTATAGTGCCACTACAGCTAGAGAGATTAGCAGAATGTGTGCTGCTCTTAACTCCATGGAACAGTTTGGTAGCCGTTACACCAGTAATCCTGAGCTTCTGCAGTATGGTGCTGGGAGAGCAGGCCCCACAGGAAGACTTAACCTTCAACAAGGCCTAGCATCTATTAGAGGCAATCTGTTGTATGGTCCTGATGGCAGACCAACAGTACATGGTCAAACACTCACAAATTTAATCAATGCTAGACAAGCTAGCCTAAGGTCTTTGTATCCATCTGCTGTAAGGACAGCTGATGGCATGATATATTCTACTATCAACACTCCAATAGCCTCCACCCTGCCAATCACCACCCAGCCTGCCCCTGTTCTCAATCCTATGTTAAGTGGAGTATATGGATCTTACCCTTCAGCCAATGTAACTGCTGTACCTCTGGCTAGCCTCACCAGGTTGCCTCAAGTCACCCCAAGAATGCCTCTTAATGCCCAAGGACCTTACATATATCCATCTCCAAATCGATTTTCAGTAACACTACCAGATACTTCATCGGGAAGTGTGCCACCTTCTAGTACCTCCCAGGAATCTCCAGTTTATCTGGGAAAGCCTACAGCACCTTGCAATATGTCAACAGCTGCATCACCTAAAACTGGTCAACCTGTTTCAAATTTGGGTATGCAAAACGTACAGTCAGCACATACTAGTACAGTGCCAGTTCAATCAGTTGGAAATGAACAGGTTCCCTTGGCTCATATTTCAGTAGAAGGTACTAAAACACAACTCCCAATACAGCCCCAAACTCAACCACAGTCATTGGTCAAAGGTCAGGAACAAAGCCAAACTCAAAGCCAGCCACAGACACAATCTCAAATATTAACAGTGCCTCAAAAACAAACCCAGGCAATTACCAGAGTTTTTCCAGATGCATCTGCCAGTACCACTATAACCACATCTGCTAATATTGAAAAGGAAAAAGAAGAGGAACGATTGCGACTACAACAGGAGCAGCTCTTGCAGCTAGAGCGAGAACGCGTTGAGTTGGAGAAATTGCGTCAGCTACGTCTACAAGAGGAGCTGGAAAGGGACCGCATGGAGCTCCAGAGGCACAGAGAGAAAGAACATCTGCTCATGCAGAGGGAGATTCAAGAGCTACAGACCATCAAGCAGCAGGTTCTTCAGCAGCAACAGGCTGAGAGGGAAACCCAGCTTGTGATGCATAGAGAGCAGCTGGCACAGCAAAGGATGCAGCTAGACCACATTCAGTCACTGCAACAGCAACTCCAGCAGCAGCTTGAAGAACAAAAAAGGCAGAAAACCGCGGCCATAGAAGCAGCAGCGGCAGCAGCTGCAGCAGAGGCAGCGGCTGCTTCAGCAGCTGCTGCAGCAGCAGCTACAACAGCTCAAGGTGCCATTCAAGGTGTAATGGTTGGTGGAACTACACCTCAAACCATCTCAATTATCTATGATCAGAGTGGTAGAATTATTCCACAAGATGGCCAGAGTGTGCAGATCTTGCCACGTGCCGATGGGCAGGTGGTCCAGGCAGTGGTGTCCACTAGGCCTTTGCCCAGCTCTTCTTCAGAGATGTCCCTTAAAAATAATGAAGATCATGGAGATGGTTGGATTATGAAGAAACAAAACTCTATGCCCCGTTTGAGGAATGGATCAGAGGATGAGTCAGTCAAGAGAATTGCAGATTGCAGTGTCCAAACAGATGATGAAGACACAGAGGATAAACTCATGTCTCGTCGCCGTAGAACTAGACGTATAGCTGACTGCAGTGTTCAGACAGATGAAGAAGACCAGGGTGAGTGGGAAAGTCAGCCAATACGCCGCAGACGTTCAAGATATTCCAAGCACTCTGAACCAACTGCAGAGAGTAAGAGTGATGCATCTAAATCTAGCATTGCCATTCAGACCACCAATGACTCCTCATGTCAGACTGACTCAGACCAGTTGGGTAGAATCTCTCCAGCCATTCACATTACCATGGCTGAAACCTCAAAGGTTGAACTCCTTCACTACATATCTGCTCCAGAAAGGACCCATAAGGGAGAGAGTTTAGCCTGTCAAACTGATCCAGAGGCACAATCCCAAGGAGTGGTTGCTCCTCAGCTCAGTGTTCCCACTACTGTAAGCCCCTATTCCACTAGTCTGCAATTAGTTGGTGCCATGCAAACCAAGTTTGAAAGGAGAAAGCCAGACCCATTAGATATTGGATACCAGCAAGCTCAGCAGCAAAATGAATCTCCTTCCCGTCAACCTCCCAAATCTCCACAAGTGCTGTACTCTCCAGTGTCTCCGTTGTCCCCTCATCGTTTGTTGGAGACTACCTTTGCTTCCAGTGAGAAACTTAACAAGGCACATGTGACACCCCAACAAAAAGCCTTCACTGCAGAGTCACCACAAAGGCATCAAACTATTCCGAGGCCTATAAAGAGTGTTCAGCGGTCCATGTCAGATCCTAAGCCTCTCAGTCCAACATCAGAGGACCCAGCCAAGGCCAAATTCTCCTTATACCAAAGTCAAACCAGCTCAGCGAGTCAGGTATGGAACCATTTCATTTTTACTTGCAAAAATGTATTTATTATACAGTTTTCTGTTGTTTACTACAAAAGTACAGCTTGTAAATATTAATTTCAGACAATTAATTCAATTCTCATTCTTAATATTTATACACAGGGATTTATAATAGTATAGACTTTAATACTTCTGGTAAAAATTTGTTCTGTTTTAGTAAGGTCTAGGTTGGACGACACCAAACCTATCTGTTCACATGATAAGAAATTTATATAAATCAAATATTATAAAATAAAAATAGTTATTTAGTTATATTTATTTAGTTATTATAGTATATTATATTATAGTATAGTTATGTATTTTTCATTTGCCATTTATTCCCTGCTCTCTTTACCTTATATTTAAACACAAACATACACACACACACACAGAGAGAGAAAAACTGCTATGTCTGGCAAAGTCTCAGAAATGCTAGAGGGTGGCACAAAGTGTAGGCATACTGGGTCAGCCCTGCTGTCTTCCGGCTTGTCAGCAGCTGGTCAGAGAGGTCTGAGTCTTACATTCTCAGTTTGATTCCTGTCTATGCTATTCCTATGGAATGCTCAGGCTTGTGCATTTATAGAACTGCACACCTGCTAAAAGGAAGCTATTTCCTCTGTCACTTCATCCAATGTACATTTTAACTGAATTTCCTTAATGGATTCACCACTCTACATTACTGAAGGTATGCAGATGTTGTTTGTTTCTTATATTACGTTTTAATATTTATTTCTTGTTAACAGAAAACTAATCTTGTATTAACAATAAAATATTAGGTACACCAAAATTAAGTTAAAGAGGATTGTAGTTTTATCCATTTTATATATATTGCCTAATTGATGCTGAAACCACTAGTTATTTAAAGGATATAGTGTCATGAATATATTTATAATTGGCTGACTTATAATTAATGTTTAGTCTTTGTGTGTGCTTGCAATATGTTTGGTTTGTTTTCCAAATCTCAAGTGCATTGTATGCCCCAAAATTCCGCTGAGGGATATTTGAAAAATAAAAGAGTTAAATACTGTAATACAGAGTTGATACACTGTGATACAACTGTGTCTGTATTCAGTATTCATTATTCAATTTAACCGTTTTACCTAATTTGTCATGCAAACTGTTATTCCATTTTCTTTTTAAAGTATTAAGGAAAATGGTAGTAACATTTTCTCTGCTGTCATTTTAATCAATCTCTAAAATCTCTGCTCTCAGATGTCTGCCTTGCAGCAGCAGAACGCAATGATGAGAAAGGTGAAAAGAACTCTCCCCAGTCCCCCTCCAGATGAGACACCTGTACCGATTGTAACACCAGCAATTCCCCATATATACAGTTCTTCCGGAGCATCCCAGAGGGTTTTGCCACGTCCTGGACAGGGTGCAACGAAGGCAGGCTTGCTGAGTGAACTGAAAGCTGTAGAGAAAGAATCCACCAAATTACGTAAACAACAGGCGGAGTTAGAGGAAGAGGAGAAGGAGATTGATGCTAAGTTGCGATGCTTGGAACTAGGCATCACTCATCGAAAGGAAACGAGGGTTAAAGAGAGAGAGAGGCGAGAGTTGGCATACTTGCGATACATGGGGGATGCACGTGACTACATGTCAGACAGTGAGCTGAATAATTTGCGACTAGCTGGGGTAGCACCAGGCACCTATGAAGAAAATGGAATGTTGTCACGTCCAAGTACAGCACCTCTTAACCAGTTTACTTCTGATTTGAATGCATCTCAGTATCCTCCTACCTCATCATATGTTCCATATCAATATCCACAGGCCCATCCCCATCCCACACCCACACAACCACCCACTGTAGCCTATCAGCAGATTGGGTTTCAGACAACACCATACCCAACCTCCTCACAGCCCCAGCCTGGAACCTTCCAACCTCATCCTCCTCAACCTTCAACCTATCAGACCCCGGGGCCATACCAGACTCATAGCTACGGTCAACCTACTTATGAGTCTGATCTTGGTTTGCAGCAGCCCAGTCACCAGGGATTCCAACAACCCACTGCACCTTTACCAGGGCAGACCCTACCTTATCCTGCACAGAGCATGTCCTTCCAACCCCAAGCAGACATGCTTTCTGCCCATCAAAGGCCAAGGCAAACCTCGCTTGCTGATCTCGAACAAAAGCTACCAACAAACTATGAAGTTATCAGTAATCCTTCCGTTCCAATAGCAACTTCAGCTCAAGAAACTGGATTCAGTGGTGTCTATTCCTCGCCACTGAACAATGCTTATGGTCAGTATCGCCCCTCTGACCAACCTCTGACCGAACGTATACCAAGTCCATCATCAGGATATGTAACGGATAGTGTCTATGCCACAAATCTAGAACAAAATATTCCAAGAAATTATGTCATGATTGATGATATCAGTGAACTTACAAAAGAAAATATGGGGTCCTCTGACATGTCACGGGTAGGTTATGTAAGTGAGAATGGCCCACGTGGACCAACTTATGGCGATGGCTCTGAGAATTTATATGGAAGAGGTTCAAATACCTATCAAAGTGCAGTAGACAGCCATGTACATTCAAGTACCACTGTAACTGGTGGTACAGGTTATTATTATGATGACTATAAACATTCTTCCCGTAGTAGTGGGGGAATGGGCAGCCAGAAACACTCGTCCAAAAATTTGGCACCTGCAGTTTCATCAAAACGTAGCAAACATAGGAAGCAAGGCATGGAACACAAGATCTCCAAGTTCTCTCCAATTGAAGAAGCTCGAGATGTAGAGTCTGATCTAGCCTCGTACACCATGACAACATCAACGGGTGGCAGTTGCACCATGGTGTCCAGGACTGGTGTGAAAAAGAGCTATGATCAACAGAAGTACTACGGATCAAGAGAGGCATTGGAAGAGGATGACCGTCTTTATGGATCTGGACGATCAAGGTCCACAGGTTATGGCATGGATAAAATTTCCTCCAGAGATTCAAGTGGCTACCGAAGTAAGTCTTATGAGAGGGATGCCATGGAACGATCACAGAGGGGCACCCATAGCCGTAGTGCCCGTCCTTCTATGCGTACGCAGAACTCGGAGGAAGAGAGCCCTCTGAGTCCTGTTGGAAAGCCCATGGGAATTGGTCGTGGCTCTGTGCCAGATCCCCATGATGTACGAAATCAGTATGGCTCCAGTCATTCCTTACCAGATGTACAGGACCACCATATAAAGGATATGCCTAAGAGTCATGTATTTAAGCCAGATGACCCTTACCTTGCTGATGACATGCACTGTGCTGTTTCAGACAGTGAAGGTAACTGGTGCTGAATTTAAAAACTGCCTGTTAAAATGCATCCAACAATTAAAAGCTTGCATGCCAATGATCTTGCCTTGAAGGCAGAGAGAATGAAAGTTTGGACTACTGTTGTATATGAATGCTGTCATCAGTGCATGAAACCATGTATGCCTTTTTGCATGAACTGCATGGTGTTACCTGTTTTAGAGTGTGATTCAAATGTTGGTACATTCTGTCTTTTGGTTATTCTTGTTGATCGCTGTTTTTGTTGGCTTCCTTTTCTTTTTTCTTTGGGATTTGAGCATTGCATGGCTTCAGTGTGTTCATATCCTGTTCTTTGCCATTGACACTTCCTACTGCACAATGTATTGACTTTCTCCCTTCATTTCCCAAAAAGCCTATCATCTGGGTCAGGAGGAAACAGACTGGTTTGAAAAACCACGTGAACCTCGGTCAGATCGCTCTAGACACCATGGGAGTGGAAGTCACTCATCCTCTAGCAGGAGGAGCAATGTAAAGCACACTTACCATGATTATGATGAGCCTCCTGAAGAAGACCTGTGGCCTCAAGACGAGTACGGACATCAACGACATTCCTCTTCCACCTCATCTCGGGAACACCGTCAGCATGGCAGTAGTTCAGGAAGACACTCTTCTTCCCGTCATTCATCAGATGATCCCAGGTCCTCTCGTTCTTCACGATCACATCCAAAAGATCCTTCCACCCGATCAGACGTCCGTGCCACCTCATCCTCCACACAGAAAAGATCCTCCGATCCACGATCTGCCAGTCACCGAGACTCAGGAGACTACTCCCGTGATCCATCAAGCCACCACCATGCCTCAAGTGGACAACGGGGGCAGAGGCAACCAAGCTCATCAAGAAGGCAGGAGCCCTCTTCGTTCCAGGCCACAGCAGGGTCTTGGAGCAGCAGCCACAATCACAACAAGGACAGCAGCGATCTACAGCAGGCCAGCAAGTGTCTGCCAAGCAGACAGGGTCTCAGCCACCTGAGACAGGGCAGCAAGGACAACAACAATTGGGACAAACAACCCGTACACAGCAGCAGCCACCACAGCAACTTGGGCAACAGCCATTGACAACAATGGGAGCAACTCAGCCCACAACCACTGCTGCTAGCATGGGAACAGGTACAACTCAGCAGCAATCTAAGACAGGTCAGGCTCCAGCACTGACAAGACAACAGCCAGGAGGACCACCCAATGCCCAGCCAGCTGCTGCTATGGTCAGTTTTCATAAATCACTTGGTGCCTTACCATTTATGCTATTTTTAATCTGCTCCTTCAGGTATAGTTAACATTTAATCCTTTCACATTTGGTTATAAGAGCCATGTATGTGATTGCCTTTCAAATACATGATTGACAAATACATTACTTTTAACGTTGCCCATTCATGCCCTTTGATTGACTATACAGGCAAAACCTGACACAGCTGCGCCTGCTCCTGCACCAACTCCTGCAGTTGCTATTGGATCAAAAGCTGCACCACAGGCTGCAAAAATACCCCAGATTCCTGCCACAGGAATTGGTAAGTGGAAAAAACTAATTCAGAGTAATTAGTATACTTTTGTTCTTTGCAAAATAGGGAACATTCAATACTTGTGTATGATCTAAGCACAAGATAATTTTTGCCTTTCAGGTTCAAAGGCAGCACCCCGGCCAGGGGGTATAGGCAGCGCTGCACAGCAGCCTGCTGAAGGGGAAAATGTTCTTACAAAGATCCTGCAGGGAGGAGCAGCAGAACAAGCTGGAAAAATAGGAGATGGTATGGATCTGTGAAAAATAACAATCAAAAACAGAGACAGATGTTATGGAGAATATGTGGAATGTCTTGACTGAGCATAGTAATTAGTTGCCATTTAGCAGATGCCTTTCTTCCACAACAGCTTGCACTACAGTTATTTTAGGGATAGCACCCAAGGGTAGCTTGGGTTTAAGTGCCAAATTTCTAAAGGCCTAAGCAGGGCTGTGATCTCAGCAATTCTCTGATTCCTGAGTTACTCTTACTAAGGATTTAATCTATAGCCTTTGATTTTGCAGCCCAGATCTTTTAGGATATGCCACCAGTGACCTTAATTCTGGTTTTGCTTTGCTTATCTTTCACACAGCTGTATCTGCTCTCGGGAAGAAGTTTACTTCATTTTGGTGATCAGCTGATAAGAAGGTGAGAAAACACTTTATGCATTGACCTTCTGAAAAGACCAGCATGAATTTGTTCCAGTGTGGTTTATGATAACTAGTGCTGGATTGGTTGCCATGTTGACCAACAAAAATGTAACTTGTAAAGCTGATTCTTGCCGGTTAAGTTTAAAAGCTAGCTGTGGAAAGCAGCATCCAAAACACAACATATGTTGGTGTACAGGCTCCAGACATACTTGACTGATAGAAAAGGATTGACTCATTTCTTGCAATAGCTTTTAAATGATTAATGTTTGTAACTTTTTACTATTACCTGTATAAACTTTATTTTCTGTTCCTCAGGCATTTCTAGTTGGGGTGACTTGGGGTTAGAACTGGAAAAAACTTTGAATCTGTTTCTGCCATTTAACATCTCTAGCTGAGGGCGGGGTACACCTGAGTGAACTGGTGAGTATTTTATTCTAACTCACTTTATTTTAGATTTCAAAACAAGTTTAACAATTCTAACCCAAGCTATTTTAATCCCAAATGGTGACAAATTACCATTTTAACTTTGTTGTCAGTGTACAGTTTCATTGCATTGTGGAAGATAAACCAACTGATGCTTTTACAAATGTGCAATTTGCGAATACATTGACTACAGATGGAAAAAAGAGGCTTTGACTAGCTATTTAAAGGTGAACGACAAAGTATTTGTTCTCAGAGTGATTTTGATTCTTGATGGAGTGACAACTGCATTTAAATACAGGTGTGAATCCCCTAAATTATTGTTTTGTGTTTGTATGGAATAGAACTCACTCACTCTATTGACACCATGGTAACCATAGCAAGGTTCTGGTGTTTTGCATGTTTGGTTTCTGGTATTTTTTACCAAAGTACTGTAATATTACATATTTTCCTGATGTGCTTTGCAGAGCAGCCTCTAGAAGGGTTGCCATATCCACTTATTATAAGCAATGCTTATAAAGAGCCTTTGGGCTTGTTGTTTAGGCTTGGCGTGTTCCAGTTATGGAGTCAATAAAGTAGGCGGGTGCATGTGGCAATATATTGTTTTGTGGTTTATTTCCAAGATAAAGTGTTTGGATTTAAGTTTATTATGGGCTTGTTCTTAGTTGTTGTTTTTCTAGCAAGATCTGGCAACTGTAATAAGTCAAGACATACCTTGTTTCCTGTGATCTACTGCATACAAAAGAGAGAGACAACTCTTATACACATTTAAATACGTCAGTTGTTCAGTTTGATTCCACACTGCGTAGAATTTTTGTAAATGCGGTTATCAATACCTGAATTTTCGGGAATTAATTTGGTTGTAGAATGCGTTTGTCACTCCCTTAAATTATCTCTGTGTGTACAGAACAGTATTAAGCACTTAAATGTAAATTGTCAACCAAATTTAGCTGCAGTGTGTTCTACAGGACTATTGTGCCACTTGCTCAATACTAATGTCAAAGGTTAGAACCCAGATTAGATGACCCTGATCTGAAGTCATTCTGATCTAACTTTTCACTCTTCAGCATGGGTGAATTGGGTCAGTCAAAGTGAGCTATAATTAGCAGGCAGATCAGTGGGCTTGGATTAGCATTAGCATTCGGGCAAAGCTTAGTCATCTTTGTGCCGAAAATATTCACATTAATCAAGACTCAAAATTGCACAAAATCATACAACAGAATTGCAAGAATTGTACCAGAAATGAAACCTAAACAGTAACGATAAAGTAAAGAAAAAATCTGTAAAGTGATTAGCATTGTATTTAGCAACTGTACAGCAGTAAAACATGGTTGTGTAGAAAATTCTAAGAAAATCTAATTTCTTGTTGTACCTCTTATTCTCTGCTGAACATAGCCAATGAGACCATTAACTTATTTAATTAAATTTCTGTAGTCACTATATTTCTCCCATTCATTAATCTACCTGTGGTCTGTTTCCTCCTCCTTGTAATGTCACTGGTATTGTATCATGGTGACTGTTGTGGTCTTTTACTGTCAGTGGGTGTGCTGCATGTGTAGATCCAGAGAAAGGATCTGGGATAAAATAGGTTTAGGGGCTCCTTAAATCACGGCTAATCCGATTCAACTCTCAGCTTACTATCCAATCCAAATCCTACTCCATACATCAGTGTGGTTTACTCATGCAGTCACAGTGAAAGCTGTGGGTGTGTCATTCCAGTCACAATACCTACATAAACTCCTCATGCATCTCTAAAACTTCTAGATTTGTTTCTGCCAGTGACAGCTCGCATTTTGAGTAGTGCATGTGAATTAAGTAGTCTTGCTGAATATCATGCCAATTGTTAGTCTGGCACTTTCTTTGCTGTAATTTATGCAATTTGTACAAATTTATAATGAAAATGTAATATTTGTTCACAAACCTTTTCATGAAGGCCACATACTTTGAATATGCCTGATTCTGGTACTTAAAGGGATACTCCACCCCAAGATCCAAATTTTGTCATTAATCACTTACCCCCATTTTGTTACAAAACAAAAATAACGACTTTATTCAACAATTCGTCTCCTCTGTGTCTCTCTGCATCACCGTAGCACCATTTTGGAAAATATGAGCTGAACGCAGGCAGCATACGCTCTTCTGTGTAAGCCGTACCACATGGATGTGCTGTTTTCTTTCATATCAAAGCGTAAATACATGTAGAAAACGTATCCTTGTATGTCGCAGCTGACACAGAAGAGCGTAAGCTGCCTGGGTACTGCTCAGATTCTCTAAAATGGTGCTACAGTGATGCAGATACACCGAGGAGACAAATTGTTGAATAAAGTGCATTCCAGTATCAAAAGTCGTTATTTTTGTTTTAAAAAGTATTCTCGTTGCTTCATAATGTTACGGTTGAACCACTAATGGCAGATGGACTATTCTGACAATGTCTTTCATACTTTTCTGGACCTTGACAGTGTAAGTTACTTGGCAGTCTATGGGACAGTCACAAGCTTCCCAGTTTTCATCCAAAATATCTTAAATTGTGTTCCGAAGATGAACAAAGCTTTTATGGGTTTGGAATGTCATGGGCGTAAGTGATTAATGACAAAATTTTCATTTTGGGGTGGTGTATCCCTTTAAGACTTTTTCTGGTGTTGCTGGTGTGATAAATTCGGCCTCTTCTGCTCTCTAGTGGCTAAGAAGAGTTGTGCATTGTATATCTTTCAACAATGGAAGTAAACTGGGCCAGTATTTTGAAGGTTTAAAACTGAACATTACTCTAACACCACATATTTGACCAACTCTGCACACTTATTATGCTGTGAAAATAACAAATATCATAATATTTTTTTTCTTTCATCTCTTCTCCAGACGTATCATCCAACCTTGAACTTTCAATGAAAACATTAAGACAGAATTTACAGGCACGGTCTATCCAATGATGTCTACATAACCAACCAAAAATGGAGGCTAAATCTTTTTTTCAAAGTGTTTCCATAATTTTGCTGTTGAAGCAGTTACAACTCCCAAAATGCCAAACTGCCTGTTCTGTTTGAGGTTTTTCTAGACAGTTATGTCTTCCCTTATAAGACATAATCTGTGCTCAGGTGAACCCCCCCCACCCCCCTCTGAAAACAGCATGAAGATGTAAGGCAGCTGCAGTTCTTAGCTTTTTGCAGTCTGATTGAAGACTTCTATGCCCAGACTCGAAGAGATCGTAGCACTGAAGGAGAACGGCTACCTTACAAAGGCTTCAAACAAACTCTGTTTAAAAAAATGCTCGATTTCTAAGATCTTGACATTCCAATATGGCGATGATTGACCCTCTCTATGAATGTTTTTGTTTCTTCCTTAACTTTTTTGTCACGTGTGTAATGAATGCAAATGTGTAAACCGTGGACATGGAATGCACGCACAATAATATATATGTATACATATATGAGATATATATGAATCCATATCTAGACATCTTTTCAGAGTCTCAAAGGGTGAAGCCATGTGCACCTTGTGTAAAATGCTGGCTATTTAACGTAAAACTATCAGTCAAGTGCAGAGGACAGTAATGTCAGAATGTTAGCATAGTCTTGTCCGTTTTTTATCAACCATTAAGCCATCGCTACCCTATCCAGAATTCTGTACTTTTTTTTTTTTTTTTTTTTTGCATTAGCTAATCAGTTTTGTCTAATTTTCTTTTAAATTAAGAGCCTTACTAATATTTTTTACTTGTATACCTCACATATTTTTTTAAAAGTTCCATATCATCCTTACTTGATTTATTTTGCACAACTGTATACTGCTGAACATGTACATATCTCTCGTTAACACTCTGCTTATGTAAGATATTGATTTGTGTATTTATGGATTTATATTTCTGGTATTTACTTGTTTACTGTTTGCTATTATTATTATTTATACCTTTACATATTTTTTCTTGTCATTGTCGATAATCTAAACTGTTTATATATATATATATGGTTGTTTTTTCTTCCTGAAGCAATAGCATGCTAATCCGTACAGAGCACAAATTCTTTTGCTTAAAGTGATCAGCAATCATTCAAGTTCCTCATCACAAATCTGATTGTCGTACATAGACAGGTAAAATAAGTTTCTACAAACCCCAACAAACTACACCTTCACCCTCTCGCGCATCCAGATGTTCCCAAAAACACATTTACCGGCACATAGATCCACCTAGGAAAAGGTTTTGAACCAATTTCAAAAGTTCTATGCAATAATCCATATAAACCCATTCCCACTGCGACATCCCTCATTGCGTTACAATGGGTTCAAATACGACTAAGGACATGTTTGTATTTACCTTGTATGTATGAAAATATCTTTTTATTTTAGTGGCATGTTTATGAAAGCTCTCGTCTTCTTATGCACTCGTTATTTCATCTCTTCCAACAGGAAATGTTGTTTTACATCCGTGTTTGGTTGCGAATGCTATCGTGTCCACACTGAAATCACATCAACTTCACAAACAGGTCTTTGTGCCATGTATACCTGCAATGTTTGAGAAAACCGACAGATGGAAAATAAAGAGTATTATCATAATAGAAAATGACGAGATCTTAAAGACACATGAACATGTAAATTTGATGTCAAAGTCACAGTCAAAACTATGCTTTGGAGAAGATTCAAGAAAGCAAACTTGTCATGAATGAGATCACTGTACAGTATGTAGCATGAATTCATCTCCATGCCATTCATATGAAAATCAGGGCATGCACGTTGAAAGCACAAACTGTCCATCACCATTTGAGTTCGGTAGGACGTCACTCGTTTGAATGCATCACGAGGTGCGTTGATTAGGCGAATGAGGCGAATCTTTTCCTTTTTGATACTGGAATGCTGTTTAAGCAAACACGACTCTACTGAAGAATAATAACTCTTCTACATCACATGGGGATATACAATAACAAGTGCATGAGCCAAAGTTGCCACCACAAAAGCCGGCCACAGTGATAGATAGAAACATGCAAACACAGACACATCCACACAAGCAGGCATGTGCACTCACACACACACACACACACACACACACACACACACACAGTTATACACATACACAGACTATGTGTCGCTGTAAATACTGACTTTGGTTATTTTGTACAGTGTTTAAATATCATGAGTAAAATGATGGCCGTCTTGTGCAACTTCACGCCGGCCTTGCTGCCAACCTTTTGTGCTTTTGTGTATAAAAGAATAATGATGATTGTTGTTATTATTATGAAAAAATATATATATATCATAGTATATGTTGCTGGATCTCAATGACGGTTGACTACAGTGGAAAAAAAAAAGAAAAACTTACAATGTGAAAACATTTGGTCTGTGTAGGGATTATATACCTATTGTGTTTATTAAATCTAAATACAATAAAAAATATGTAAGTGGCTTCCATCATGACCGTGCCAGAAAAGAGGGCTCAGAGTGAATTAGCAGATGTATCATACATTTAATCAGGAATTGGAGAAAACAACACGAAAAAAAAAAAGACGAAAATTCAGAAAAATGCTCTCACGAATAAAAATTCACTCACTGTTGTAAGTGCAATGGGCTAAATGTGAGTCCAGTATTCATTGTGAAATATTGTGTTCTTTTCAATGTATTCCTGTTAAAAAGATCAATTTTGGTGCATCATGTCATGTAATGTGATTATGAAAATAATGAACCTGCAATTTGTTTCCAGAATGGAGAAGAATAAAGACAAAAAAATAAAATTTACATTGTCTCTTTTATTGGTACATTTCATTTCTTTCATTAGAGAGAAAAGGTATATCAACCTTTTTCTTATCCTAAGCAATTTTGTTTTTAGTGTCATTTGCAAGCATCACTAATACTATTGCTCGTACTTATTTTTTATTGGCCCCCCCCCCCCCCCCCAAAAAAAAAAAATGCTGAAAATTTACTGACCCTCAGTTCTAAGCATAGATTTTGATGTGAGCGGATGACAGGGGATGGACTTTTTCATTGGAGGAAGCATTATCATGGATTATGGATTCGTATTTTGTCCAGAAGCAAAGGTTTAAAGTTAAAATGCCTTAATGGTGGATTTGCATCTTTTCGCATCACAAGATGTTAATTGATGGACTGGAGTTGTGTGGATTACTTGTGAATTACTGTGATGTTTTTTTATCAGCTATTTGGGCTCTCATTCTGACGGCACCCATTCACTGCAGTGTTTTTTATTAGTGAACAGGTGATGTAATGCTAAATTTCTCCAAATCCTTTCCCATGAAGAAACAAACTCATCTACATCTTGGATAGACAGAGGGTAAATTTTCAGGAAATTTTCATTTTATTTTTGGGTGAACTGTCCCTTTAAGAGTTTGTTTAAATGCCTACCTGAAGTATCACACTGGTTGTGTAATTCTTCTCAGGCCATTTGTGCTACAGATATGAATTACACATTGCAACTTATTCTGGCACGATCACTTCTGGCACACATAAAAAGCAATTGATCAGTTTCTTGTTCAAAGTTTTTTTTTTTTTTTTTTTTTTTTTTTTTTTTTGCCGTATATGGGTTATCTTAAGTGAAATAAAGGGAAAATGCATTTCAGTAAGCCCCATTCACATTTTCTAAAGAAAATGTAAAATTATTGTTTTGATTATGTAATTTTGTGGTTTAATTATGTTTGGGTTATCTTAAGTGAAATATTTAGAAATAGCATTAAATTCACGGTTGAACTGCAACGCTGCCATTTTTTACATCACCTCTAGGTGTCAACAGAGGACCATTGTCTCAATGTGAGCTAAGAAACGGCAGATATGAAAATATGATAGAAATGAAATATGGAATAATTTTGTAATAGACTACAGCTCTCTGTAATTTGATTTGAATAAAAAAATCATAACCGCTCACTCTTAATCAATATTTTGTGTCCTGGTAATTAAATTCTTTCCCCAAAGGCCACAAACACTAACAACGATTGACTTTTTTTGGCAATCATTGTGCCCAGCGAAATAAATGATGGGAAAAAATAATGATTTAGTGGGAAGACAACATTAGATTTATCAAAAAGGCGGGAATTTGCAATCTTTTCTTCTATTCATGGGTTTTACAATAATTTTCATCTTCGAACAGAATAATATTCTGTGCAGTTAGAAACTGTATTGTATCTTTGTTCTGTATTGTAAGCATTTGTTCTACATCGGGATGAAGTGGTAAACTAAAACGAGCGTGAAGTTTTTGTAAGAGCCTTCTGTTAACTCGTGATGTGTGTTTGCGTAACTACTTGTTTTCTTGTCCACCCGCTGTCACACACGCTCACCGTCAACATCCCTCTGCGCCAGGACAAGAGTGTAAAGCACTGTGATGAGACACTCACACCACCGAGGGACGTACAGTGCTGGTTGGTAATGTTGAGTCATGCACAGGCTAATCAAGTCATTTGATGTGAACTTCACAGGTCACATTGAAATTAATATTCATTTATTAAGAAACAAAGTTAAAGCTGCTTGAAGTGACAACAGATGCTAAACAGATTGTATTCGTTGTTATTCACACCTTATAATTTTTTTTTCTCAAGATCATTATGAACATTATATGTAGTTAATGCTTTACTATAATGTTCACATATATTTATCAGTCCACATGATTGGTTCACTTCTTTTTATTTATTTATTTATTATATATATATATATATATATATATATATATATATATATATATATATATATATATATATATATTTTATAGTCCAGAGCATTTTAAAGACAGAGCTCTCACAGAGCAAGAGCAGGGGCACGTTCAAGCTCACACCGGTGCGCAACATTTTGCTACGTTTTCCGGGTTGAACGACACGTTTCCCGGGAAACGGTGTGCAACGGTGTGCAACGGGTTTGAGATGCGTTTTCTCTTGTTTGGTGGGAGTGTGTCAGAAATGTCGGCCCAATCAGCGGCAGCATGTATATAAACCACGCGGTATTAAAGAGACACCTCGTACAATGGGTCCTAGTAAAGTAGTTTACAAATGTGTCCGCTGCAGCTCGGTATATGCAACAATTGAAGACATTAGAAGACTGTTTGCCGTAAAGAGTTTTTATAGTAAAATATAGCATATCACCATGATGATGTAGTTGTTTATATTTTTTAACTTCATTGCAAGGCAAGTTTATTTATATACCAAATTTCATACACAGTGGTAATGAAGTGCTTTACAAAAAATGAGAATGATAATTAATACAAGGTATTTAAAAATTAAGAACTAGAAAATAAAATAATTTAAATTAGAATTGATTAGCTACCAGGAGATAAAATAGATGTGTTTTCAGTCAGAATTTGGTAAGATGTTCTCTTTCATTCTGGACGGCAAGGGCAGTGACTGTAACATCGAGGGTACTTTGCAGTATTTAAACAAGTATTTATATCAATATCATCAGGCTCCGAAAATTCTTCAAAAAGAACACAGAGAATGGCCTTCTCAGCTGCCATAGTTGCAACGCTTGCGTCATCACAACAGGGTGTTCAACACGCCACCGTTTCCGTTTTAAAAAACGTTTTGCAACGTTTTGTCGGGGCTGAACGCAGCCCTGGGGTGTCACAGAGCAAGAGCTGGAGGGTAAGTCTGTGACAGTCAGCCAATCAGAAATCACCGGAGGCATCAAAGCCAATTAGAGCAGGGGTTATGTTTTGAATGTTGGATTGCATATGTTTGCTTCAACTTCATGCAAACTTCTTAGATGTGACCTTCACAGGATTCATAATGAGAACAGCATTTATAACCAAATTCACCTTTAAACCTTTTAATAGTTTTAAAAATTCAAGAAAAATTGAATAAAAGGATTAAATATATATAAAAAATATATAAATGATATCTCCTAAAACTAGAGAGAGAAAAAAGTCATATAAAATACATATAATTATAAAATGTGTATGTATGTAGTCATAACTAGTCACAACGTTTTTTTTTTTTTTTAACCCTTGTGGTAATTCTATATTTATAAGTGTACAGACACATATATGAACACGTTGTGTGTGCGCATTGTATTGTGTATGCATATAATATAAAGAATTATTTAAGCATTGTGTGTGTGTGTAGCCTATACATAAATACATATATATTTGCTACACACACACACACACACACACACACACACACACACACACACACACACACACACACACACACACAGACAAACAGGCCATATATATAGTTGTCATAACTTAACCTTGTTTTAACCCCTTAAACTCAATCTTTACAGGTGAAGAAGTGACAATGCAGTGCAATGCAACATAGGCTACATGCATGACAACGCCTCATGTGGTCGACGCGTCGCTGTCACTATTTTGCGCTGGCCCTTTAAATCTGACGCTCATTTATGCGTTCGGGGGCGGAGTTTGCGTACGTGTGTCCAATCAGAGAGTGGAATGCTAATACTGGAGTGGATGCAGGACGTGGGACGCTGATGCTGATGCTGGGGGACCCGCACAGTGATGGAGCGGCGACGACGTTGAAAAGGTAAGGAAACGTGCTCTAACGACACACTGGCATCCATTCACCCCAGTTAGGTAGGATTTATATTAAAGGTTGGATTCATCGATTTGAGCTAATTATATTATTTTTGAATTATGGAAAATGAGCTTAAATGCGCCGTAGTAGGCTATCAACGAGATGAAGCGTCGCTCGATGCTGTTTCAAAAGCATTTGCTTCAGGATCAATGCATACTCAGTTCTGGCTTGATATTCGTTCATATTAGTGTTAGTTTGTCTTCATAAACGGTTGATATTTTCTGCATGGATGTTTCTGTATGCGGTCTAATTATCTAAATCAGAATAACTCGATGTTAATGTAAGAAATGCCATTTATTAGATTTTATAGAACTGAATAAACCTATATTTTATGGTAATTTAGGTGCATTTTCAAATGTATATTGCGACTGGTGGTTTTCTCATTGATTTCTTCTCATTTAGGGAAAAACATGGGCATTTATGACCTGTCAGCCTCTAGGAGTGATTTTGGGGGATGATTGACATTGGTGAAAGCCAATCAGCAGACAGATGCTATCCGCACAGCCAGTGGCTGAAGGATGAGGGTGGGATTTCACATGAGGCTTCTGTCTGGTCTTCAAAAGATCAAATCATTTATTGGTGTTTGAACAGTGTTTCTGGCAACCCTTGATTATAACGGACAGTATATTGATATACTGTTATATTACAGTATATATATTTATATACTGTTATAATACAGTAAATTGTATATAATACAGTAAATCGTTTCAAAGCAGCTTTACAGAAAATTAAGTTTCTACATTATATTTAGTAGTAGCTTGTCAGTGGTAACTATGTCAAATTGATGTACATATGGCAGAAATGTACGGTAAAATTCAGTTAATGACGTTAACAAACAGACGATGAACACTATTAACAGCAAACACCAGAAGATATAAAAATCTTGGAATTCAGGTGAAGGCCTTTCCCCTGTTTGTCCAGTATGGTGTGCTATATATGGTCTCTCTCCAGATGGAAAGATGAAAAATGAAGGCCGGACGTGTCCTTTCTCTGGCATGGAAGTGTAGAGATGACCAGGCCATCTGCAGACCGGCTCATTTAAAGACAGCATAAATTACCATTTCTCACTCTCTATCTCCCTCACACACCCGTGAATGCCCACACATCCACATCCACACATTTCATACTGAAAACAGGTGCGCTCTCCTCCATCATCTCAGTAACTGTTGCCATAGCAACCCTCTCCACAGCATCAGCGTCATCCCTGTGAGCAGCAAGTGGTCCCCACCTCAGAGAAAAACTGCGGGGCACTTTTCATTTTGACTCATCTTTCTGATGAATAGATGAATAGGCGTTATCTTGAACCCACCTCAGGCAGAAATTTAAAGGAAGTTGCGTTTTCGCTGAAATGAAAAGGCATGCAATGTCTCATTATGTTTCGCAACATCTCTCAGGAACTTAATACGTCTTTGCATTTTGATTAGCTCTAGGCTGTTGTGAATGAAAGTGAAGAATTGTTCCAGACAATAGTTGGCAGGACACAAGCCTCTTTGTTGCAGCCATTTTGAAGTGTTTGACTGCATTTTGAAGTGTGCGACTCTTCTTCTCTTCTCTAGGATGCAGTAAACACCCTTGTCAATCCGTGAAGGGGTTTTCTTACGGACTCTCAGTGTAACAGAACCTTTGGAGATGTATGGCAGCGCGCGTGCCGTCAGCCACATGGAGGGCAGCCCTGCTCGCTCCCCGCGGCTGCCCCGCTCTCCTCGGTTGGGTCACCGTCGAGCCAACAGTGGCAGTTCAAGTGGCAAGACCTTATCCATGGAGAACATCCAGTCCCTCAATGCTGCCTACGCAACATCTGGCCCAATGTACCTAAGTGACTATGAAGCCATCGGATCCACTGCTACTTACCCTAAAGGCACCATGACGCTCGGTCGGGCCACGAGTCGAGCGATGTACGGCGGTCGGGTCACGGCCATGGGCAGCACCCCTAATATCGCAACTGTGGGACTCCCACACGCTGACCTGCTGTCTTATGGCGACCTGGGCTCACTGTCTATGCTCCACCACCAGGGGACGCCGTCGGCCCTTCTGCGACAGGCGGTCAGGGGCGGTGGAGGTGAACTTTTGGAGCTCCAGGCGCAGCTACGGGACATGCAGAGGGAAAATGAGCTACTTCGGAGGGAGCTGGACCTGAAGGACAGCAAGCTGGGTTCTTCCACCAACAGCATCAAGAGCTTCTGGAGCCCCGAGCTGAAGAAAGAACGCGTGATGAGGAAAGAGGAGGCAGCGCGCACTTCAATCCTTAAAGAACAGATGCGGGTGACCCACGAGGAGAATCAGGTTAGGATGATTACTTTACCTTGCATGCAGAATGACAAGGATCTATGCTTGAGTAAAAATAAAGGTTCTTCACAGGTAATTTGTAGAACTTCTTTCAATTAAGACGCTTGGCTACATGAGATGCTGTATGTTTCTTTGGAGAATAAGTTCCATTCACTGAGGGAAAGCCCTCCTGGACTTTGTTTGTAGCACCAATACATTGATAACCTTCTAAGGAACTATAAAAATGAAGAATGTTCTCTAATTATGTCAGGTTTTTCTGTAAAGCCCCTTTTGGAACCTTTATTTTTATAACGAGTGAATTTTGATGTACAAATAATAGATTATGGCATTTATAGATAATTTATTGTCTACTTAGGGCTTTTGCAAGTAGAGTTTGATGTACACTACTGTTCAAAAGTTTGGAGTCAGTAAGATTTTTTTTTTTTTTAAGAAAACATTTATATTCAGGGAAGACACATAAAATTTATTTTTATTACATTAAATATTATTTTTTTTATCCTTTTTTATTTTTATTTTTTATAAAAGACTGATGTTAGGTCAATTCTGTTCTTTGAATCCTGAGAAAAAGGTATCACTGTTCCCCTAAAAAATATTAAGCAGCACAATTGTTTTCAACATTGATATTAAAAATAAATATTTCTTTAGCACCAAATCAGCATATTAGAATGTTTTCAGAAAATTTGGCTTTTCTATCACAGAATTAAATTACATTTAAAATATAATAAAATAGAAAACATTTATTTTAAATTGTATTATTTCACAATTTTCCTGTTTTTACTGTATTTTTGACCAATTAAATGTAGCCTTTGTGAGTATAAGAAACTTTTTTAAAAAGTCAATTTCAATAACAAAAAAAAAAAAAAAAAAAAAAAAACGGACCACAAATTTTTGAACAGTAGCGTATGTTATTACATTTAAAAAATTTTAACCCAAAAATAAAACTGTCATTGTTTACACACCCTCATGTTGATCAAATCTGTATGATTTTTCTGTTGTCTGTGGAACATAAAAGCTGATGACACAAAATGTTTGAAAATATGTTTTCTCAAAATTTACGAGCAGAGTGAACATTGTACAAAATTACTCCTTTTGTTCACGGCACACAGGAATTAATACAGCTTTGAAACGACATGATAGTGAGCAAATGAGAGAATTTTATTTTTGGGTAAACTTTCCCTTTAAGACTAGTTTATTAGCAGGCTACCAGTAAAAGTTGCCTACTTGAGGGATACGCCTAGTTTATGAATTCTTGTGTTGCCAAGGTTACTCTTCCTGTCTCCAGTTTTGGTGTCATCTGTGTGCTGTTTTCTATTCTTCTCCTCTGTTGTGTGTCTCATTCGACTATGTAATCACGCTCTCACTCTTTTTTTTCCACCTACTCTCATGCTCTTCAAGTCTCTTCACAGCTGATTTCTTCTTTGGGTTATCTATCTTTTTTGTTGCGCTTCTGGAAAGAGGCTCTTATAATCATTAATATTTCATCATTTAATTGGACGTGGCACTCTGTCAATGGACACGCCAAAGCCACAGATACTGAAACACATTTTAGACAGTTCTGACTGAAAATATAACTTGTTCAAAGCCATCATAAAATACTATTTGCATACGTGTGACTGCACATGACATGAATTCTATATTTAACCTGCTATAGAGTGCAACAGTGCCTGCCCACTTTTTCAGCAGCCTTGTTCTGTAGGTATTTTTTTCCGTTCATTTTTCCCATAGGGATTTTAAAACAAGAGTTAGAAGCATGAACCAAGCCAACCAGCTACAAGGTTAATTAAAACAATACAAATTTTGATCTGAAGCCAAAAAGTATTTGAAAATGGAACAAAAAGACAAAGAATTTGTAATTACCGGCCTATAATAAGAGAAAGAATTGCGAATAGCATAACTGAATTACAAATGATGTAGATATATAAAACAATTAATTTAAAGATTAATTGTTTGTTTAATAAATTGTAAGTTTAAAGTTTGGTAGGGAAAAATATGTTACACCAGTGCAATTGCAGTGTCAATAGAGGGAAAAAAAGACTTGGGAAGATTTAAAAGAGCGGTAAAAAAAAAATGGTGATGCTAGTTAGATTGTACTGTGGGTGTAAATTGTTTCTTGTGTTTAAATATGAAACTGAAATAAAAATAAAGATATTATTACTACTACAACTACTACTTATATTTTTAAAACTAGTATTTGGTTAGGAGATATTGTTTTTATTGTCTTCTTCACATAGCCTCTCTTCTTTATATTAACAGCGAGGACTGCAATGGAAATAAACCAGTGGCTTTATTGTGTTTTTTAAAGTGTATGGGATACTAATATTTTTGTAAAGTTTCTAAACTTGTCAAATAAATTTCAGTTTCATTCAGTGTTTAGTTTGATAATATACAGTACACAGTGCAGCATGACCACTACCTACAAAAACGTGATGGTTCAAGATCACTCCCATACATTCAACAGCTAAGGACTGGAGACATTTGTTTTCTCACAGTCTCACCTCCTCCTGTCTATCTGCGTTTCTGAGAGTAGGGCAGTGGCCTAGTTAAATCACACTCCGTCAGCACGCTGCACGAGGCCTGGAGATGAAGAAATGTCAAGGACAAATGCTTGTCTGAGAGTCTTTGTTTTCCTCCATCTGATTCCTTGTCTTCTCTGCCAGCGTTTCACTCTACCACTGTCTCTCTTTCTCTTTCTCTCTGTCATCCAGCTCTCTTTTTGGCTCCTTTCCTGCCACACATCCTTAGTCTTTGCTTCCTCCTTTCTCTTACTCATCCTATGTCCTTTCCATCCATCTTGTTGTCCGTTACTCTATCAACCCATTCTCTAAGGCACCATATGGCATTTTCTCACATATTTTGGATAACATATGGATCCTGTATATCGTAAATACCATAGCAAGAGCCTCGCAAAGCATTCAGGCCTTTTAACAGTTCTCTCATTTGACTGAATTGTATTTAGTGACACTTTATCACTAAGTGCTGATGGCAAATCCACAGCTGTTTCGCCTTTGTGTTATTCACTAAACCACCCTCAGTTGAGTTTAATCAGGTGCCATGCATATTTAAATTAAATGATTGCCCTTTATTTCAACACAAACATGTCTTCTTTCTATGCAAATTAGGCTTATTGTGTTGTATTCACAAAAGTAAATTTGCCTACTGCAATTAACGGTTTGTTTTAATTAAAATTCTAGTCATCTTGGCAGCAGTTATTGATCAAATGATGGTGAAGAGACCCATTTCCTGTGTAACCAAATGAACTTCTGCATCTTCAAGAGCCGGCTCACGTGTCTAGATTGTGGAAATTTCGTTGTGCACTATTTTGACCATGTTTGCGCAGTTAGATTTGCATAATTCCTTTAGAGATTTGGATGCGAAAACAGCGCAGATAATGCATGCAAATAAAAAACAAAACAAACAAAAATGAATAGCTGAAATATGCCATTTGCTTAAATATTCAGTTTCTCGGCTGTAGAAATTTATTTGAATAAAAAACAATGTTCCTAGTGAGGACAGAAGACTACAGAAGTTCAAAAAGTCTTCGCAATGAAGTAAAACAGATGCATAAATTAGCAGCCGTGGGGTAAAATTAAAGAAAGAAGGAATGATGCAAAATACAGTACAGGGAGTATTGCAAAAGATTCTGTCTTAGGTGGCTAGCAACTGAAGTTTGTGAGGAAGTTCATTATCAGCAGGTCAGTTTCTATACACACAAAGCTAAATTAACATTGAAGTGGCTTAATAATAAAAGCCCTGAGCTAATACATTATTCAAAAACTGCAGTAAACAAGTGCCATCCAAGTAACCTCAATCACCTGGAGCAAATACGGCCTGGAAGAACAGGATAAAATCACACTCATTGCTCAGGAAATGTAGTTCTCAGGTACTCTTAAACACACAGAGGTTCCTCATTTGGCATTGATGGTTCCATGAAGAACCTTTAACATCCATGGAACTTTTTCATCACACAAAAGCTTTTTGTTAGTACAAGTAGTTCTTTAGATTATTAAAATGCCCTTCACATCAAGGAAAACCTTGTTCTTTTTGTTCTTTGGGGAACCAAAAATGGTTCTTCTATGGCATCACTGTGAAAAGCCCTTTTGGAACCTCACATTTTTAAGATTGATTGACATTTCTTAAAAACAGACACTTATGAGACATAATGAGATGAGTCTAGACTGGTGTCATTTTAAATCTGAACACAGCGTAACACATTGTTGAGATTTTTTTCTGAAACTCCAGACATTGTTAAGATTACTAGTGTTTGTTTCTCGAAAGAAAAATGTGAGAAGCAGGTGGTTCTGATTATTTCATGGCTCTGTATTAAAAGAGAAAATGACCTTGCATTTAGTTTGCATAAATCTAAAATGATTGCAAGCTCACTACTGAGGAGCAGATGTTTGGTGTAGATTGCAATCATTGTTACAATGCAGGAGATACTGGAACAGAGACACTGAAATACACAAATGAGATTGGATATGCAAGTTAGACAGGCTTATGCTCAGCCAATCTGTAAAAGTATGCATGTCTCATTTCTCCTTTGCGTGATACTGTCCCTTCTTATGAGTCCTCAAGGTTAAATCAGGATGGTGTCATCACAGCTTCCAGCAAACACCTGTGCGTGTCTGTGTGTGTGTGTGTGTGTGTGTGTGTGTGTGTGTTCGTGCAGCACCCTGAAAACAGGAAAGGACATTAGCAGAGCTGTAGGTACATATCCAGTGCTATCTTGACACAGTTAGTGCCTTGTGATGGAAAGTAACAAGATTAGACATGCACAGGGTTTCTTATGAAGCCCTTGGAGTTTAGATTACATGATCACACATTGTATGCTTGTTATTAAGTATTTGTTTATCTGTGCATTTGAATATAAATGCTGCAGTTCATTGCTAAATTATTTTTGTATTTTAAATGCACTGCAAGTCACTTTGGATAAAAAGCATCTGCGAAGTGCATAATGTAAATGTAAAATGACTCATGGTGACATTTTTTCAAAGAGGCTTTTATGAACAAAATAGGCAAACAAAAATTATCCAAGAGATATGCACAGTATCCAGAATGAGATATGACAATGGCTTGCATCAGGTTAACAGTAAACATACACTCTTAAAAATAAAGGAGCTTCACGATGCCATAGAAGAACCTTTTTGTCTAAATTTTTCCATAAAGAACCTTTAACATCTGAAGAACGTTTCTGTATCACAAAAGTTTCTTTGTGGCGAAAGAAGGTTTTTCAGATTATAAAAAGGTAAGAAAGAGATGGTTCTTTAAAGAACCTTTGACTGAATAGTTCTTTGTGGAACCAAAAATGGTTCTTCTATGGCATCGCTTGAAGAAAATGCCTTTTCTGCCCCTTGAAGTGCATATTGTAAAATATTTTGGCCTTTGAAGGTTTGAACAAAATATGTTTTCAATTTAAAAATATTTTTCCTTAACCAACAGTTTTTCATCATATATTTAGCATAAATTTAAAATGTGTTTTTGAGAATACTTTTTTCTTTTGCTGCTAGAAGTACACATTGTAATATAGTTCAGCATTTGAACTTTTAAACAGAATATATTTTCATAATATAATTAGTGTAATTTTAAAATGTTTTTGAAGATCCTTTTTTTTCGTTTGCTACTAGAAGTACTCGTTGTAATATATTCTGTTATTTGAAATATATTAACAAAATATATTATCAATTTGAAAAATATACTTCCTTAACCAACATTGTCTTTCCCATCATTTATTTAGCATAAATTTTAAATATACAGTATTTTACAAAATGCCCTTTCTGCCCCCTGAAGCACATATTTTAATATATTTCAGCATTTAAAGGTTTAAGCAAAGTATATTTTCTATTTCCCTATCCAGCTCGGGTTTTTTTCCCATCATATATTTAGCATAAATGTAAAAAAAAAAATTGCATAATGCTCTTTTTTTTTTTTCTTTTTTTTTACCATACAATATTTTCAACTTTTTTGAAATCCAGCACCCTTTTTCTGGAAAGCAAGACAGCAGCAGTGAGCAACAGTCAATGAATTGGCAAGAGCAAAGATTTTAAAAAGATGATGCAATGGGAAGAAAAAAAACATAAAATCTTTTATTTGAATCCGCACAAATCAGTGCAAAGCAATCAAGAATTTTCTCAGTTTATTTGCTGACCTTCAGTCTTATAGTGTGCACTAGCTGCAGTCTATCCATGTCCTCCAGCACGTCTGGATCTCAAGGACACTTGTGCATGCACTGAAGATACTGACTTCACAAAGGAGACGTGGCGTGCTGGGTTTAAAGCAGCGGTGACCAGACACAATTAGTATAAGGCGCACGTCATCACATGCTGTTAGCGCTGCTCTGTTTTCACACCCCTCCTTCTGGCCACATGTTCCTGCTGTGAGTCTGGAGGAGGGCAGTCGATAGGTGGGCCGTGGTGATACTGATCAGAGAAGGATCTTTCATCACTTGAGATGCTCAGAATGCCATATGACCTGCTGTTTTTAGTAGGGATGCACCGCTACCACTTTTTTTCAGAACGAGTCCGATACCGATACTTTCATTTTTGGTACTCGTTGATACCGATGAGATGCTCAGAATGCCATATGACCTGCTGTTCAAAAGATACAAAGTAGAAGAAGAAAAATAAGTGAAGAAGAGAAGAAGAAGAAGAAGAAGAAGAAGAATACTCAGATATTTAGCAAACAGTTATTTCCACACTTAATTATACCTGTTAAAATGTATTGTATAAGCTTTTGTTACTTTCACTGTTCATTTTAATGGTGCATTAGAGCTGCTCCATTGCGGAAGCTCAATAATACTGTAATCACAAAACATTTTCCTAAAATAATGCAGGGAACCACTCGTTATACATTATATGAGTACTGCGTACAATTTTGGTGATTTAATTTGTGTTACGCTCACTGTACGCTCTCTCTCTCCCTCTCTCGCTCTCCTCACCGTCAAATAACTTTAGTAACTTGTGCACTGTTTTGCTTGCTTGCTTTTTACATATCCGACCGAACTACAAAGTTTCCAGTGATGTCTGTGTGATATTCACTCAACAAGATCACGCATCTGTGCAGCTGTGTGCTCAATCCACTCAGCGCACCCTGCTTATCAGCTCGCGCACATCCGCTGTGTGGGTATCGGCTTTTGGTATCGGGGCATTTTTGACGAGTACGAGTTCAAGTACAGAAGCGCAGTATCGGGCCCGATACTGATACCGATATCGGTATCGGTGCATCCCTAGTTTTTAGAATGTATACTAAGCCAAGTATGCAGATTTTATGAATGAAATACTTACATGACTTACTACAATTGCCAAAATGTGCAATCAGAGCACAATATATGGGCTGCGTCCCACAATGCAATGGACTCAAGCTGACTTTTCCATTTCTAGACTGATAGAGTCATTATTTACAGTAGACAGAATTGGATAAAAAACAACAACAAAAAAAAATTCAAAGCTGAAACAGTAAGTAGACGCAGGCAGCTGAATTAAACGTGCATTACAGTGAGGTCTTGTGACAACAAGCTGATTGGAACGTTTTTTTTTTTTTGCATAAAGCCAGCTGTTTACATATTTACAAGAAAGATTATGCAGTAACTTGTAAGGCATCCTGATGAAACAGCTTGAACCAGCCAGAAATTGGTTATACAGCCTTTTCAGATTGGTCTGTTGGCTGGTTTAAAAAGGGTTTGGGGCATTTTTAGATGAATTTGGCTTGGGCTGGCATCGGAAAAGCAATCTACTCTTACTATTTTCCCATATACAATATAGCAGAAATACTGAGAGTAGTATTCTAGTGTACTGTTCTGATTTCAGCCTTGAAAAGTAAGAGCTAAAACCAGCTTAATCCAGCTAACACCAGCAAACCATCTTAGACTGGTTTATTTTATTTTATTTATTTTTTCTCAGCAGGCTATCATTCCATTTAAAACATAACTTTTGATTCAGTGCAATCAAAGTTGTGTAGAGTACATACTGTATACACTAGTGTTCGAAAGTGTGGGGTCTGTAAGATGTTTTTTTTTTTTTTAATGCTGCATTTATTTGACCAAAAATACAGTAAAAAATACTATTGTGAAATATTTTTTCAGTTTAGAATAATTGTGTTTTTTTTTTTTTCTTGTTATGGAAAAGCTGAATTTTCAGCATCATTACTGCAGTCTTCAGTGTCACATGATCCTTCAGAAATCATTCTAATATGTTGATATGCTGCTCAAGATACATACATTTATTTTTGTGAAATAAATTCAGGATTCAGGATTCTTTGATTAACATAAAGGTAAAAAAACAGCATTTGTTTGAATTGAAACATGTATAACATTATACATGTCTTGTCACTTTTGAATAATTTAATGCATCTTTCCTAAATGAAAGAAAATGCGATCACATTAGGCATCACATGACTTTTGATGCTTATTCCTCTTTAGGATTAAATTAATAAAATGCATCTGAAAAGGGATGTATTGTGACCTTCTTTAAGTCTGGTAAATCCTGTTGGCCAGTGGGTTGAAAAAAGTGGTATTGATGTGAATAGATTATGCATCCTCTTGATCTTAGTCTAGTTCTTCTAAAACGGTCCTCTCCTCTTAGATTGATGGTTTCCGTGCTGTTAATAGCTGGGCTTTGATGAATGATGATCAGGGTACTTCCACTGGGTGCGTTGTGCTAATGGCTCTTTTGTAGCTCAAGACTCAGAGGTGAGGTGAACGGATGAGTGAGAATGTCCTCAGGCGCTGTGGGCTAGTTTAGCTCAAGTGTGGTTGTTTGTTGTCTTTTTCACTTTCCCTCCCTCACTCTCTTTCTCTGTCACCTCCTCCGTTTCTCTGACTCCTTTTTTCTGCTCTCTCAGTTTCTCAGCCCCTCGGGTGCCTGAAAGCAAGCTAATGCAAAAAGGATTAGTGGGGGCTGACTTGTTTTTGATTTGTACAGTAACAAGATTTGATAGTCTGTGTAAAAACATGATGGTATCGAGGAGAATAATGATCCACGCAGCGTGTTTCAGCATGACCGAGAAAGCTAATGGAAAGACCAGATTTAGATCATGAATTAAATGCTTAAAATTAATAAACCGTGTTGACTTTTCAGTCACCACCTTTCTGTTGGGACAAACATCACCAGACAAAATGTATTGAATTGTTTTACCATCGCTGAACCACCAAAGTGTAGTATCATTAGGATGCTATTATTGGTTTTATTTATATTTGAAATGTTTTTGTTTTCTGTATTCTCTGTGTCCATCTTAATTGTACATTTTAGTAATTTTCTAGTCTTTTTGTGATTTTATTATATATTTTATTTCAGTTTTAGTTTTTTCTATTTTCTGTTTTAATTTTAGTTAGATTTAATCATTTGTTGTAATTTTTATTATTATTTTTTTTTTTCAATGTCTATATTTTTTCATTTCAGTTTTAGTTTACTTTATTACACCAGTCAAAGTCAAATTAAATAAAAATGAGAAATGTAATTAGCTGAAATATTAGAAATTTACATTTTTAAATATGTCATTTAAGCTTATTTTATGTCAAGTAATGAACTGTTTTTATGGTTTTAGTTTGAGTTTACTATAATAACACAGAGCGTATTTTCAGGCTTGCCTGATGCTATCTTGTGCAATGTAGTCCATTTTGTAGTAATTAGAATCTAATCTGACATTCTGTTCTATTATAAATCATCTAGGGCATAATGCAATACAACCAGAATATTAGCATTTCAATGAATATGCTCATTTCATCCGTGCAGAGGTGTAAAGTATAATTCATTAGTGTCCTTGAGTATCTTTTTGGATACCCTGTAGTTTTACTGAGTATCAAAGATATTAGCAACTTTTACTCTCTACTTCACTACATTTAAAAATAAGCATCTCTTTACTCCACTACATTTGTAATGAGTTTTGCAATTACACATAACATTTTGCATGGCTCCTAGCTTTTTCTGCAGCAGTTTATCTCTGCTATATCGCCACCTACAGGGCACTGAAAGTACTATATCTTGTGCATTTTGTCCTCCTCACCCAAACTTGTCAACAAGGCTACTTTACTTCAATGCGAGTTCTAGCAAGTAGTTGTGAATCTCTGGTGTTTTATATCTAATTTTTTTCCCAAAAGAGCAGACACGGCCATTTGTAAATTTTACGGCTCTACAGCAGCTAAACATGCAACAGTTTTCGAAACTCAACCATCCAGTCGACACATTTAAGCTAAATCTGACCGAAGTTGCAAAGACGTCACATTATTTGATATTGTGGAAACATTTGACATTTGATGTCTGATTTTTCACATTTGTTTCCCTGCAGAAACTGATGTCAGTGAGAAGTGCTTTTATCCGTTTTGATTTTCATATACTCATATTTTAACCTTCACCAGTCATTACAGTTTTATTTTTCAAATAAATGAATTCTTTTATTCAGCAAGGACACATTCAATTGATCAAAAGCGAAAGTAAAGACATTTATAATGTTTTTAATTCAAATAAACACTGTTTGTTTGAACTTTCTATTCATCAAAGAATCCTGAAAATAAATTTATCATGGTTTCCACAAAAATATGAAGTAACACATCTGTTTTCAACATTAATGATAAGCAATATTTCTCAAGCAGCAAATCATAATATTAGAATGATTTCTGAAGGATCATGTGACACTGAAGACTGGAGTAATGATGCTGAAAATTCAGCTGCGCATCACAGGAATAAATGACATTTTAAAATATATTAAAATAGAAAGTAGTTATTTTAAACTGTAATACTATTTCACAGTATTATTGTTTTTATTGTATTTTTATCAAATAAGTGCAGCCTTGGAGAGCAGACAAGATTTTTTAAAAAACCCCAAACCTTTGAACTGTGGTGTTAAGCTGAAATTAAAACTTAATTAAAATCACTTAATTAAGTTTTAACTTAAAATATTAAATATGCAAGATTCCCAGGATTTTTAACATACACTAACATCTAATATAATTGTCAAAAATAATTAAAAAATTTAAGCACCCTTGGATGTTGTTTTATATTTATGCAGGAAAACATGAGATTTATCTTCTAAACTGCATGTACAGTAAATTAGTCTCTTCAAGTGTGATTGAGCATCTTAAAGCAGGATACAAACATATACAAGTGAATCTGTCTACATTTGCAAAAGAATAAACAGAGGTAAGACAAAACTCTTTAAAACTGTTGGTCAAAATTGTTTCATTAACCTTTTTCAAAACCAGCAATAAATCAATGATATCATGAATTTTTCTTTGCTGCAAATTATGCTAAAAGATGCCTCTATTTAAAGTCATGTCTTCTTCTATAAGGCGACATATTTGCATTTTCTTCCCTTTTCTGTGAGGGATCAGTCTTCTTGTACTGTTTTTGGCATGACTAATCCAAACACCGTGAATCATGGGTAGCAAGCCTCTGTTCTCTGTTGTCACGGTCTCAATTGCATTCTTTCCGTTCAAACTAATTGGTTAAAACGAAATCCAAGGCACAGACACTGATTCTTTAATCAGTGATTTTTTGCATGCATTCATTGCGATTACCAGTCTGGAGCGGCAGAGGAAACTAAATAGGGATGGATGGATGGGTGAAAAGCACATTTTCTAGGGGAAATAGTGGCCGGAGGGAATTAGAAGACAGATTAGCTAAACAACAGTCTGTGATAGATGAGTGAAGAATTGATAGAGAGAAGAATTGCCATTTTCTAGCTGCTGTTTTGTGAATAACAAGACTATAAATAAATAAATGTGTGTGTGTGTGTGTGTGTGTGTGTGTGTGGGTGATTGTGGGGAAGAAAATTAACTACAGTTGCTCAGCACAGATTGTGGTTATTGATCTTCAGCATGTACTGCTGAGCCCTGGTGTGTGTGTGTGTGTGTGTGTGTGTGTGTGTGTGTGTGTGTGTGTGTGTGTGTGTGTGTGTGTGTGAGCATTTGTTGTGTCCTACCATGCAACAGTGATAATCACTGAGGTGTTTAGTGGCTTTGGCTATCCACATATGAAATATTTTTTCTCTTTTTCTTTTTTCGCTGCCTCTTTATGTGGTCCAGTTACAAATCTTGTCCAGTAAACTTTTTTTTAATTAATATTTCAACATTTTTTTCTTTTTGATTCCTTTTTCTTTGTGGTCCAATCACATTTATTATTATTATTATTATTATTATTATTATTATTATTATTATTATTATTATTATTATTTCTTCTCTTTCTATTTTTCACTACCTGATCATTGTTGTCTAGGCACAAATATATCCGTATTTATTTATTAATATTATTTATGTATATTTATTAATATTTATTTTACTCCCTTTTCAGTGTGATAGTCAATTTATTCAGTCACAAATTAATCAGTATTTATTTAATTATCGTGATTTATAGCTATTTAGTTTTGAATGAGCATGAAATCTAAATAAACACTTTGACTAATATATATTACTGGTCTTGCTGTGAATTATTTCATGCATTGTACCCTTTAAAACGAGTAATTTTAATGTCACTATATTAACATCACAGCATCAACAGATTAACATATGACCGTCAGCATTTAAATATTAAGCTGATCCAGCATGTTGAATGAAGTATGCTGGTTAACTAATCTGAGATTATTTACTCATAGTAGTTTTAAAGGTACAATAGTACAAATATGTTGTGTAATTTCACCGGTCTGAGTGGGATTGGAAAAAATTAATGTACAACTTCCTGTTTTAAGATATATTGACTAATGATACAAATAGACTTTTGTGTGAAAAAAAAAGAAAAAGAAAAAAGAAAGAAATGCTATAAAATTGATTGCTTTAATACTATTTTTTTTTATATATCCCGGCTGTTGTTTTGGCTTTCACTGGAATCATTCAGTTTGAGATGCAGTAACATTTACCATGGTGGTTTACAGCCAGAGCAAAATATTTTCACATTTGTACTGAGCTGATGGATGTTGTGCAGAAAGATGAAGTGTCTGTCATTGGGGTGGACGTGAAAGTGTGTGTATGTGTATGAAGTGTCTGTCATTGGGGTGCATAGTATTAAAATAAATTCAACTTTAAATTAAATTTAAAAATTATTTTCAAAAAACACATATAAATTTAAATTATTAAAAAAAAAAAAAACATCTTGAAAGAATATCATGGTACTGTAAAGACACATAGTTCAAAACACATGCAACATTTACATTTTTCTGAATACATTTTTTTCTCTCTTAGACTTTTAAACACAGCATAAAGACACAATACGTAGAGGAATGAATTAAATTTGTCCACAGAATGACAAATTGACTGAAAAATTGGTTCACTCTTGGATGCATGATGCTGAAACATTTGTGATAATGATGGGTGGTAATGAGTAATGAGCGGGAGAGGAAGTGATGCGGGCTTCCTCAGGGATGCTTTGGAATATTCCTACTGCTAGCTCTCCTCCGGCTGATGCCGCCTCTCCCTTTATCACACGCTGCCGTATGGGATACATATTCATGCCTGCCTATGCTTCAGTGCATCTAAAAGCTCCTTACACATGCACACACACACACACACACACACACACACACACACACACACACACACAAACACAACATGAAAGTTGAACACTTCTGAATGACTCAGCTAACTCAACTCAAACCTCATGCTGTTAAAGGGACAGTTCACCCAGGAATTAAAATATTCAGTTATTGTTCGAAAGGTGACATGAGGGTTAATTAATGATGACAGAATTTTTATTTTTGGGAGAATGGTCCCTTTAAATGCATGGGAACAGCAACCCAAGCCATAAGGAATGGTTTATTCTGGCCACCGCTTTGCAATACAGGGGATTGTGGCTCTTTGCAAACTGTTGTAATTATGCAAATGGAATTATTGGACTGTTTCCTTGACTTCTTTGCCAGCCAAGACAGATTATTGATCGGAGAGGGAAAGAGAAGGAGGAGAGGATAAGGAATAACGGAAGGAGACGGATAAACAGAAGGGAGAGAGAGACAAATGTCCTGTGTCCTCAATAAACTTCCTGTCCTGAAGGAAACACGATCTATGCTGGGAAGAGTGAAAACAACAGAAATAGAGCTGTAGAAGCAGAGAGTTTATTCGGTCGACAAAATTAATTAGCCAAACTCTCATCTCCTCTGTTTTTGTGTGTGCCTTGCATATCTAAATGCATTTATCTGTGATAAATGAGTGCATGTGTTCGATTTTGTGTGTCTGCTTGCAGTCAAGTGTGAATGTGTGTGTCTGTTTGAGTCGGAATTAATTTGCTAATGTGCCTGCGGTAAACGCAGACGATTCCCTACAGCTGCATTCGATTCTTGAAGAGGTAATGAGCGCAGACGGAGCGCATTATCAGCACTGAGTCATAAAAGCCTATTAGATATTTCAAAAAACAGAATATTCGTAGTTACATTATAAAGATGAGTTAATCTCACAAACCTGCCAAGACCATAACCAGGTCATATTTCAGAAATTATATTTTTCTTAAATACAAAGGGGCTTTTTTTAAAATCATTGCATAAAAATTATGCATTACAGTAATAAGAATTTATGTGTGTGTTGCATAAAAATTATGCGTGGTGTATATATGTATATATATATATATATATATATATATATATATATATATATAATATAGATATATATATATATATCTATAGTATGTGTGTATGTGTGTGTATATACACACACACACACACACATATACAGTATGTATATGTATATATGTGTGTGTGTGTGTGTGTATAGTATTTTTTTTCCTTTTGATTTTTAGTGTGAAATGTTACTTTGACATTTTTGTTGTGTGTCAAATGTTTTTGACAAATTGTATGTATTCTCATTTGTTTTATAAAAAAATAAAAAAATTATACTGCAATATATATTACTTTTTTTATGAAAAAATGTTAAATAGTACAAAATATATATATGTATATATATATATATATATACATATATATATATATATATATATATATATACATACATACATTATGTACGCCTAATAAAAATATCAAACACACTAAAACGATGTTGTTTGAGCAGTGTGTCTTTGTCTCTGTGTGAAGAGAATGTATAATGATAGAAGTGTACCAGTCCAAAACGGCATTCCTTACATAAGACTGAGTGCCTGTTGAGCTGGAACTAAGACAGTCTGGCACAAGCCAGCTCACACTCCAATCCTGTGTGTCTGAGACAGCACTTCCCTACCCTCTGCTGGTCAAATGCAGGCATTGCAATCCCATGACACAAATAAATCCCAGTGCACTTATCCTGTTTAATTAATATCTGACGTCTTTCCAGAATGATCATTCACATTAGCTTTATGACTTCCTATGGTCTTTAATCGTATTTCCCATTCTGTTATGGTTTTTCCATGAACAATGTGTTTGTATAAAGTGTCCCGAATGTAAAATGCCTCATTATTCTTTTGTATTTTAATGCTTTGAATAATGCTATCAAATTGTTTTAGCCTTTTGTCATTACTTAGTCCATCTCCTTCTGTACTCACTCTGCTGTGTTTCATTGTTTCTGTTTTGTTGCACTCCACACTCATGCAGCACCTGTTGGACGCCAGGAGGACAAAGGTTTGTTGTCATGTTCGCCATCATGCGCAGAACATTGTACCACACACTCGATGTGACATGTGTCCCTGATCTTTAAACAAAACCAGACTGTACCCTGAAACTGATCCCTGGATTCGGCTCTCTTAAAGTGTTGTTCTTTCTATTAGGGATGCACAATAATGGTGACCATGTCAGTATTAGCCGATATTAAGTTTTTTAGTTGTGTTGGTCTCATTAGTCCAATATCAAAAGCAGATATTATCAGCAGATTTTATTTTATTTTATTTTATTTTATTTTATTTTATTTTATTTTATTTTATTTTATTTTATTTTATTTTATTTTATTTTAATTTAATTTAATTTAATTTAATTTAATTTAATTTAATTTAATTTAATTTAATTTAATTTTTCTTAAATTAAAGTTCTTAAACATTTTATTTAATTCTGTTGCCAAAGAAACATTTCAAATTTTCGTTTAATTTTTTTTATCTAATATTTACTTTTTTCTTTTTTTTCAAGTAACTAAAATTATTTTATATTTTTTATTTAATAATAACAACATGGCTTCATTAATTTCCCATAAAGCTGCTTTGAAACTATATTTATCTTGAAAAGTGGTATACAAATAAAAGCAAACTGAACTGAATTTAATTGACTGAATTTGAAAAAAGAAATAGGCAAAACATTATAGATTTTATTGGCAAACAGATTTCATTATCAGCTAAATGTTTATATCAGTGCATCCCTACTAGCTGCTGATCTGAGACCATTGCTTTTTTAATTATCACTTTTAAATGGATCAGATCTTTATAAAAGGACAACTTCAATAAGGAACATTTTCCCTTATCTGCTCCTCTATGTTCCTTCAAGATAAGCTAAGCCGGGATAGCCGGGCCTTAAATAGCTGGTTCTTTCCTAAAATCCTGACCAAAAGCATGCCTGTGATCGTGGACTGAACCGGTTTTTCAGTCAGAATTGTATGTGGTCTGTTTGTGATAGCGCAAGGATGTGTAATGATCTAAATTTCCTGATACGAGTGTGGATTATCTGATCCAGTTCTGGGCCCATAAACTCCCTTATTCTGCCGAAGGTGCCACATGTGCCACGTAGACCCGAAAACCCCATTATCTTGTGACTATTTCTAGCACAGTTCTTTGTCATTAACCTTATTTAAGGAGCTATTAGTTAGTGTTTTCTCTAGAGAAACCTTATCCTTTCCGGTTTCCTCTCCTAGAATAGACCTCACTGTGGTTTTCCCTCTGTATTCTTTATCTGGATAGACCTCAAGATATTGCTAAATTGGTCTGTTTAGCTATTTAAAATGTAACATTCAATATGGATCGCAATCAAAGAAATGTAAAATAGAAGTCACTATGAATGCAAAAATGAACCAGTTAAGTTGTAATCTGTACTGAAACCAGGTATGATGCAGCAATGCTTTAGGCTATCAGTTCTAGCCCCGCTCACAGTGAAATCTCATTGGCCCAAAGCAGTGCTATTTTAGTTTTATTTATATACTATAATACTATTTGTTAATATTTTTAATTAGCTTTCATTTTAAAAGTTTTCATTTTAACGTTAGTTAAAGTTTTAGTAATTTTCTTATGTGCTTTTGTCATGTTTATTCGTTTTTTGGCTTTATTTAATTTTTATTGAAATTTTAATTTAAGTCATTTTAGTACTTTAGTTTAAACTTATTTCAGTTGCCAAGGCAACATTTCAAAATTTAGTTTTTTTTATCCAACATTTATATTTCATTTTATAACAGCTTTATTTCAGTTGCCTACAATTTTTTTAATAATTTAGTTTTTAGTTAACAACAACAACAATTACATTCTGATTGGCTTTTGTCACTTTTCAGCATTTTAACTTTCTTGAAGGACAGAAAAATTGCTTGATGCTGAAAACTTGTTGCCCCTCACCTGGTTAGGACGCAGTGCAATTTGTTCATACATCACAGTGGGGTCTATATAACCCTTTTTTTCTGAATCTAACTGGATATTTCTGATCTCAAAACATGTTCTGACTGGGTCTGGATGGGGATACCTTCTGATTATTGTCTAAATGAGGATCCCAAGCCCTCTTATGTTCATTTCTGCTTTTGTTTCCTTCTCCAGCACCTCCAGTTGACCATCCAGGCCCTGCAGGACGAGTTGAGGACTCAACGTGACCTCAACCATCTTCTCCAGCAGGAGAGTGGGTCGCGGGCCAGTGGCGGTGAACACTTCACCACCATCGAGCTGACCGAAGAGAACTTCCGTCGCCTCCAAGCCGAACATGACCGTCAGGCCAAAGAGCTCTTCCTCTTGAGGAAGACGCTGGAAGAGATGGAGCTGAGGATCGAGACGCAGAAACAGACGCTGGGAGCCAGAGACGAGTCCATAAAGAAGCTGTTGGAGATGCTGCAGAGTAAAGGGCTTCCCCCAGCCTCAGGAAGAGCATCAGATGAAGAAGAGCAAGAGCGAGCTAGGCGTATCGCAGAGGCCGAAAATCAGCTGGGCCACCTAGAGGTGATATTAGACCAGAAGGAGAAGGAAAACATCCATCTGAGAGAGGTATCAGGTTCTACTCAAACTTTTGGGTTGAAAGTGGATTTTGGGCCATGCTTGTCACTTAAAGGTGGACTTTAAGTAATAAAAAATAAACTTAAAGGAACTGTTCAGCCAAAAAATAAAAATACTGTCATCATTTACTCACTGTTCACTTGTTCAAAACCTATATGAGTTTCTTTCTTCTGCTAAACACAAAAGAAGATATTTTGAAGAGTGCTGGTAACCAAACAGTTAGCACTGTCCAATGACTTCCATAGTTTGGAAAAAAATGGCTACCGTCAGCTGTTTAGTTACCAACATTCTTCAAATGATCATCTTTTGTGTTCAACAGTTGAAAGAAACAACCTGAGAGAAATTTCATTTTTGGTTGAACTACAGTATCCCTTTAAAGGTGAAGTTTGTGAATTCTGCTCTGTTAGCATCACCAGGAATTGCAAAAATGAGTGTTTTCAAACATGAACGTCTAATACTTTTCAAAGCAGATTTTTCAAAATATAATATTTCAGGGACAGTCCCCATGGAGCAATCTGAGGTTAAGTGGTCTGCCATCGTAATAATCAGATAGACAGTCAGATCCAACTAAGACAATAACAGCATATGGTCTGAGAAGTCATCTAAACCCAGGAGAAATACGTGAGGAGATCCATGCCAGTGCTGTTGCAACCACACATAATTCACTGTGAGCTCAAAGAGAATAAAATAAAACAATAAAAATGTCAGAGTGAAAGAGATCAGATTGCACAGTGTGATTTTTAGAAGTAGAACATGTTCCTGGATTGCAGTGTTTTGGGTTTTAGATTTAAGGATAGAGTTAGGGCTAAATAATGGATTTTAACCTCACAAGTAAAAAAGGTTGTTGTAATAAACAAGAACACTTTTTTTTCTGCAGTGTAATAACTCTATTTTTGTGTTATGCATTTGTCATTATGTTGATTATTATTTTTTGTTTCTCTCAGGAGCTTCATCGGAGAAACCAGCATCACCCAGACCCTGGAAAAACTAAAGCTCTTCAGACTATCATAGAGATGAAGGTAAATATCTGTATATTGTATAATATATACTATACATTACTATTCATAAGTTTGGGTCCTGTCATGTTTTTAAAGAAATTAATCCTTTTATTGAAAAAGAATGCATTATTTTGATCAAAAGTAAAGATTTGTATTTTAAATAAATGCTGTTAGTTTGAACTTTCTATTCATCAAAATATCCTGAAAAAATAATTAAATCAGCATATTAGAATGATTTCTGAAGGATCATGTGACACTGAAGACTGGAGTAATGGATGTTTGACATCACAGGAATAAATTACATTTTAAAATAAAGTAAAACAGTAAACAGCTTTTTTTAATTTTAATAATATTTCACAATATTACTGTTTTTACTATATTTTTGATCAAATAAATGCAGCCTTGGTGAGCCTGAAATACTTGTTTTTACAAATAATTAGTATTGTCTTTAGGGAGTGTAATAGTATTTGGCACTCTCCGGCTGCTCAGGAAAAAAAAAAAAAAAGACAGAAAAAGCAAACAGAAAATGGTCCAGAAAGGCAAAGCCACTGCAGCATGCTGCTTAATGGCTGAATGAAACAGTAAATGGGTTTGTGCGCTCACAGGCAGAGCAACTCCTGCCTGCAGAAGCATTACACACTGCTCTAAAAATAAAGCATGACCTCATGCAAGGCACGCACACACCCCTTGGGTCTACACTGATTGGAGCTAAATATTAGCCAGAGTTCACCACTGCATCCACATGACACGAAAAGCATAATGATAGACTCCTATTCAAAGTGCATCTTTGCTAATTCGATTACTGCATTCTCCTTGAACCAAAAACTGCAAAAGCCGCTCCACCTGTACTGGTTTCCATTGCTCTTTTAACCTGTAGCATCACCGGTAGTGTTCTCTCGCCCTATTGGCTGAGCAGGGATGCTGATTCTGGTGCCATGGGAACAGGTGGAGTTGTTTACAACACAGAGAGCACGAATGCAGGCGTGGCAGAGGATGACAGAAAAGAGACCAATGTGATCTGTTTGATTATGCTCTGAAGATGGATATTATCTTTCAAAGAGCCACAAGGTTTAATGTTACATTGCAATTTAAATAATGAAGGATTTACCAATCAGAGCCTTCAAAATATTGACGATGAGCTTCGCTTTTTGCCTAAGGTATTGAATCTCTGTGTACAGTATGCGCAAAGTGGGATGTTGGTTTTCAAAGGCCTCGTGTGAAAATGGTGCCTATTGATGTCTGTGAAAGCAAAAAGAAGAGAGAGAGAGAGAGAGAGAGGAAAAGAGAGTAAAGGAAGGGCGGGTTACCGGAGAGAGCATGGACCATGGCTAATGCCAAAGACATTGTATTATTTATTTAAAAAGCTGTCGGTCTCGCAGTCCAAAGAAGCATACACGCAGCTCGCTTTCCCAGAGTGTCTCTCCGCTCGGGCTGGATGTGCGCTCAGTACTACCAAATGGTGATTACATGCTGATCCATTAGCACGAGAGAGACAGATTCTGCTTTGACTATGCAGCAGTACTGCAGCTACTCACTGGCGATGCTGCAAGGCGTTAGAGTTTCGCATATACCTGTCTTCCTCTTGTTCTGATCCCATCTGTTGGGAATAGGGTTTGGCATGCTTTGATCCGTAGAATCGCACCAAAGTTGTCATACTAGCTTAAGATAATGGAGCACAGCGTGGCTAATTTTTCCACTAAATTGTTAATCCAGGACACCAAAGTCGCATCCCTGGAACGCAACATTCGGGACCTGGAGGATGAGATACAGATGTTGAAGGCGAATGGATTGCTGAACACGGAGGATCGAGAGGAGGAGATCAAACAGATGGAGGTCTACAAAAACCACTCCAAGTTCATGAAGTCCAAGGTAAACTTTTTCTTCTATAAACAGCCATAGACACAAAGAAATCAGTGTGTTTTGGTAACTTATAAAGTGAAAGGCAAATATGGTGTTTTTTAAGGGATGTTCTCATGCTGTTGTTATTTAATTTGTTGAACTCATAAGTAGGATGACACAAAAGATTTTACTGACCACAACTGTCAAGCTCCAAATAGAAAAAAAAAACCGAAAACCATTATAAAAATAGTGCATACAACTTCCACATGCAGTCTTCTAGAAGCTATGTGGTTTGCATGAGAAGAAGAATGAAATTTTGGTCAAGATTTAGTATTAGTATTAGTATTATTTTAGTTTTAGCCAAAAAAGTATGCAGCAGTGTCGTTGTAATTTTTAAATTTTTTTGGTAATTAAAATTAAGTTGAAATAAAATAAAATAAAAATATTAGCTGAAAAACTTTAACGTAAAAAAAAAAATACTAAAATATAAATTAAAGGTAAATAGAAATATTGAAAAAACTAAAACTAATAAAAAGCACACAACAGAATTATTAAAACCGAAAATAAAAATAAGAGCTAATTCTAAATTAATTATATTTATAATTTTAATACATTATATTTATCAATAATTGCTATACTTGTGTGTGTGTGTGTGTATATATATATATATATATATATATATATATATATATATATATATATATATATATATATATATATATATATATATATATATATATATATATATATAAACTAAAAAAACACTGCCATCCAGGCTACTTTAACATACTATTTTCAGTGTGCAATGATTTGGGTACATACTAATTTTAAACTTGCATACTGAATACGACGGATGCAAATCGGGATTCTGACTTTGTTCTTTTAAACTCATATTTAATGATATTCTGATCCAGAGTTCTGATTGGTTTGTTTGATTTGCACAGCATTGCAACTGTTTTTAACTGGCTTATTTCTTAAAAGAAAAATCTTGTTGGTTAGTGGATTTTTGTGCATGTGTGTGTGGGTATTATTATGTGTGATGACTTTGCTGTATCTAACATGCTTGAGAATAAGCTGGGGGATTCGTTGTGATATTTATAGAACTCGTTTCATCAATAATTGATATGGTTGATGTACTGTATATTAAATGGGGATTGTGTTCTGAAATCCATCTTGTATACAAGGAGAGTACAGATGTAGAGAAGAAAATGCCCATACTCATTTCAGTTTTCCTATTTAAAAAAAAAAACATAGCTGATTAACACATTTTATGACATGATTTGTCAAATATATTTGTTGTCTGGATACTCAGATGTTTTTTAATATTTTATATGCTAAATGATTTCCCCATCCTATAAATAACAGAAAAGTTTCTTTCTCTGTGGTTTCTTTTTCAGATTGACCAGCTCAAGCAGGAGCTCTCAAAAAAAGAGTCTGAGCTTTTAGCTCTGCAAACAAAACTGGAAACTCTGAATAATCAGAATTCAGACTGCAAACAGCACATTGAAGTGCTCAAAGAGTCTCTCACTGCCAAAGAACAACGTGCTGCCATCCTACAAACAGAGGTTAAAAAGTTTCTTTTCTTTTATTTTTCTTCATTTTTATTTTATTAAGTTTTAATATTTACCTTTGTTCAACTGCTTGTCCCTTAAAATTCTATGTGTATGTGTTATTGTAAATAATTTTATTTGTATGGGATTTTTAAATGCACTCTATTATTTTATTTCAATGACCACTTGAAGACTTATCTCATCAGCTTTACATGAACTCTTTGCTCATGGTGTGTTGTTTAGGTGGACGCTCTTAGATTGCGTCTGGAAGAGAAGGAATCTTTCCTTAATAAGAAGACAAAGCAACTTCAAGACTTGACAGAAGAGAAGGGAACACTGGCCGGGGAGATCAGAGACATGAAAGACATGCTGGAAGTCAAAGAACGCAAGATAAACGTCCTGCAGAAGAAGGTAAATCTCACTCAAGAATCAAAGGTCAGAGGCCAGTTTTCATGGGCCATTAAACGGGATTGGGGTCGATACCAAGAAGAGTGTGATATGAGCCAGAGCAAGGGGATTTGGAAGCCTGTATATGTAAAAGATTTATCTTATTGCACACCTATATATAGTTTTTGGTCAGCTTTGTTAGAAAATATACAGAGAAAGTGACAATTTATTCTTAATTAATTAGGGAAATACACAGAAAAAACCTGGTGAGCTGATTTTTTTTACTAAAATTGAAGCAGAACTGCATGTATTATTCACAGATATGGCAGGATTAGTAAAATGCATTTTAACTGCAGAGCCACAGAGCATTAGTGTCTTTCTCCGCATATCTTCTTTCAACTGCTTTTTCATCTTCTTATCATCTCACCACATACTTTGCTGGGTTCTTCAGCCTTTTTCACATTGTTCAGTCACTGGAAACATCTCAAGAGTCAAAAAAGGCTAAACCATATTTGACTTCTGATCTCTTGCTGTGTGTGCTGGTTTGACCCTTTTTATCATATATTTTAAGTCACATCACAAACAACCTGCTGTATTTCTCAGTTATTTATAAAAAGAAACACCTTTGTAGCTCCCCTTGCCTTCAACAGCTTCATTTGTTCTTGAAACCCCATCATATTGCTCCATAACTGAGGTAACGGGATATTGCACCATTCATCAAAGAAAGCATCCAGTTCTTGGGGGGATGAAGGAAGTGAAATCTAGCCCATTATCTGACCATACAAAACATCATCAGGGATAAATATTCCCAAGAGACGCTGCCCGTACCATTAGAGAGCAACCGCATGTTTCACAGTCAGCAGTAGACGTTGTGTGCTGTAACATCCTCAGCCTTCCTTCAACACAAACCCATTCAAATGGAAAACAAGGTGAAAGAGGAATATGATATAATATAACTTGCTCAGATGTCCAAGTATTGTGTTTGTTACACTAGGGTATCCATCTTTGTAAGATAGCCTCTAGTAGCTACAGTACGCAGTATACATCCATTCATGTCATTAAACATTGACTTATGAATGTTTCTCATTGTCAGGGCCATTTGTTGTCATTTGACATTTATCCTTGTTATTTTGTCAGTGTTCACATTTTTTTTTTTTTTTTTTTTTTGACCAATGCATCTACAATTTGTGGGTATATTTGTAACTTTATTGGCTTTTACAATTAACCATTTAATATGAAAAAAATATTTAGCAGAACTCTTATAGCAATAAGATAACATGACATCAAGTCAAATTTAAGCTCCCTTTCTATGTGCTTTATAAAGGTGAAGTATGTAATATTAGCACCCCTGGTGGCACCAAGTTGAAGTGCAATTTTTGATTGACGCAAGAATGAGTCCTAAAACCTGTAAACGAGTTCCATCGCCCCAAAGTCAACTGTTTTTTTTTTTAATGGGTTTTTGGTTAAATGCTTGAAATAAGGTCTGTGGTAAAAATAAGCTCTATATATTTCACATTTTATTCTACGACATAAAATACATCATTAATACCCCACTCATGATTTTTAAAGCTTTTAATTTTTTAAAGGAAAATTCATCTACTCACTAGTTGACATTTTTTTTTACAGCCTCATTGTGTTTATACTCATGCTCTTGCAAACTGTTCTAACTTAAGCTTACCAACTTGTAGATTTTAAATAAATATTAATATAGAGTTGTTGTGGTCGTGATGTTGAAGCCATGTGACTGTGATATAGTTCGTTTATAGCCTAACTTTTTACTTCTGGCGATTGTATTTTGTTTTGGTTTGTTGAAGCCATGTGACTGTGATATAGTTATGTATTATGCAAATACTGAGGTGCAAAATGAGCAAGGCACCGAATCCCAACTGTATGTGCAGGTATATTACAATAGCCCAGTTTTGTGTGTGTACTGTGTGTGTGTACTTTATGGGTTAAATGCAGAGCAAAAATTGAAGGGTCACCATAAGTATGTGTGTTAGATAAATTATTTGTACGATTGTATATAAACATAAGAATCAGTGTTGTGCTTCATTGCCACAGTTTATTACATAGAAAGAATTTGTTTTCATTAGATGGATCTGCCTGGGGGAAGAAACTGTTCCTGTGAAACAAAAAAGAATCATAAAAATTTAAGTTGGTAACAGAGCTTACAAATTTTCAATTGCAACTGCAGAAAAATACAATTTGGTTTTTTTGTTACAGTTTATTATGTCAAAAGAGAACTCCACTAAATCTCAATTAATGAGATAAATAAGTGTTGTGCTAAATCTAAAAACTCGTTTTTACAGTTATTATCTCTTCTCATCTCAGATTGAGAAACCTTCAGGAGCAGCTGAGGGATAAATCTAAACACAGCATTTTGGGAATCACAGAGACAGGGTCAAGTCTCTCCCTTTGACGGACTCCATCAAACACTCCAAAATCTCAATTATGAACGGTTGGATGCCCTCGTCCACGCTAGAGGAAGCCCTCTCTCAGATTGAAAAGGTGCAGCAGATAAAATAAACAGCTGAATCTAAAGGACAGGGTCAAAGACAGTGATACTGCCCTCGTCACGCTATAGGAAAATGTAGTGCCAGAATTGCCCAAACAAAAATTAAATGCTGCCAGAAGGCATATACAATAGATGCCTCATATAATTTAGGCTAATTTAGGTTTTCGGTGAAAGCTGACACTTTTCACTATAAAGAAGTTCAAAGTTTGAGAAACTGCCTTTGAGAACAGGCTTTGTGTGACATTTTCACAGCATTGTACACCTAGGAAAAAAAATGTGCCTGCTGATAGCATTGTTTATTTGCATGCACTGTGGACATGCAAATAAACCATGCAAAACATGGCCAAACAATTTTATTAAATACAACACATTTCTTTGTCTTGAGACCATGATGATGATCTGGTACACTTTGCTCAGATTCTATAGCATTTTTCCAACTTTATGGCCAGTTTTTGTGAATTTACCCCCTCATCTGTGAAAAATGAAGACGTTTTAAACGTTTTAAAAATTTAAAAACCTTGAGTATTACGGAAGTGGAAATTGTTTTAGCATGCTCACTTAGCCGCAAGTTCAGATGCAATGTGTTTTTGTCACAGGAGCGAATTATCGAGCGCCTGAAAGAGCAAAGGGAGAGGGAAGACCGAGAGAGAATGGAGGAGGTGGACTCTTATAAAAAAGAGAATAAAGACCTGAAAGAGAAGGTGAACTCTTTACAAGTGGAGCTAACAGAGAAAGAGGTACGTCAGTGATTGCGTGCATGTCTTGTTTTAGTTGTGTTTCTGGGAGGTTTTGATCGGACTGTGAGCTCTCTTCTTGTCTTGCTCTTCCTCCAGTCGAGTCTCATAGATTTAAAAGAACATGCCTCCTCGCTGGCCTCGTCAGGTCTCAAGAAAGACTCCAAACTCAAGTCCCTTGAGATCGCAATCGAGCAGAAGAAAGAGGAATGCAGTAAACTGGAGACACAGTTACAGAAGGTATGATTTTCCTTCTGATAATTCGATATTGGACATTTTCGGTCCACTAATCTTAACAGAAATTAAGATTAACAGATGTGCTTGTTCCTCTGTGTGTCAACTCCAGGATATGCTGTAAATAGAAATTGCACATTTTTGTTTTCAAATATTTTTAGTTATTAAATATTATGTAAAATAAAACTTTTTTTGTTATTTAATTTTAGCAGTTATGTGTATTTAGAATTTCAGATCTTTTTTTTTCAGAAATTTCATATTACTTTTATTACATTATATAATTATACTATATAATTTTACAGTTTAAACTTTGAACTTTCTGTTCATTAAATAATTCCTTAAAAATATTAAAAAGAACAATTGATTTCAACTGTTAACAACAAGACATTTTTCTTGAGCAGCTAATCAGCATTTGTGATTTCTGAAGGATCATGTGACACTGAAGACTGGAATAATGATGCTGAAAATTCAGCTTTGTCATAGAAATAAATTACATTTTACAATATATTCAAATAGAAAATAGTTATTTTATATTGCAAAAGAATTTCAGTTTAATTAATAAAGTTCAATTACAGTTTTTCTGTAATATTGAGTGTTTTTAATCAAATAAATGCATATGAGACTTCTTTCAAAATTAAAAATCTTTAAAAAAAATTACAGAAGTTATAAATGGTAGTGTATGTATTATAAGCATAACAATCTTTTGGAAAAGTTTTTTCCAATTTAAAAAAAATAAAATAAAAATTTGTACAAAGGAGTTCATGTGCTCAATGTCACAAATTTGCTGATTTGATTGACAGTGCAAAGTGTTTTTTTCTGTTTCTATTCATTTTGAATTAAATCCAGGTTTTCTCTGTGGTCTCACTGCATATATTTTGGCAGTGTATACTCTAGGAATATCTACCTTTTTAAAACCCATATCAATCAACCTTTAATTTTTACCACTAAAATTACTTTCAGTGATTTAGCCAGTTTTTTTTTTATTGAATGTGTTTTCTCCATCACCTTAATGGTCACTTTTAGAGTGCTTCATGGGAACTGTATAAAAGTATTTATGAGATGTTCCTGTCTTTGTCTAATTTCTCTTATTTGACAGTAGCTGTGTCTCGAAACCTAGTGAATTGCCTACTTAAATGGTATTTTTGGGTGCCGGGGGCACATAATTTGAAATGTGTCTGTGATGATCAGAAATGTGTTGCTCTCTGGTTATTTATATTCTCCTGTGTAGAACATTATCATTATCCTGAAAGAAGAGCTAATGATAAAGCTTGTGCTGTTTTACTGAGTCCCTTCATCCTCCTCCTCCTCCTCCTCCTCCTCCTCATATCCCATGATTCCCTCCTTTGCAATGTAGCAAGCAGAGCAGCTGTTCAGTCAAATGAACAATCCCGTAAGTGTCTCTCTGGATCTGTACTAGCACACATTGAAAACATGAGAACACGATACTCTTAGTTTCTTTCTTTACCTTAAACGTGTAAAGTTCTGCAAATAATTTCATTTCCTGCTACCTTATAGAAAGAAGGGGTTCTAATTTATGGTCTGATGAACTTTATAGTTCACAAATAATATAATATGTATATTAGGTAGGTACAGATTTTCATCAATATGTTAAATGTCACGAAAAAATATCTGGACGTCGGGTTATTTTTGGAGGTTTTTGCAGTTGCAGTTTATTTGGGGTCTTGCATATAGAGGAATATAAATTATTTAATGTATAGTAAATTGTGCATTACAAAAAATTAATTTGAGTATTAATTATTTTATTTTATTATTTTTATTATATTTTAAGATTTTCATCCAAAGTTCTGGTGCAATACAGATCTTTTCAGAATCTTGCATATGCATCCTGTTTACTATTCATTAATTTATTGTTTTTATCATATAAGCTGTACGTAGTAACAACAAAGAGACGAAACCAACAGGATTAAAACAGAATTAAATGGGATTCAAGGGCATTCTGTGAAATGTTGAAAAACTGTATTGTTTCCTCATGCTTCCAATGTTTCCTTGAAGTTAATACCCAGATAATTGAACACGCATATGTCTGAAGGCAAACGCATTGCAAAGAACCTAACCACTGAACCATGGAGCTAAAATCCACATTTGCATGTTGTGTTGCATGTTCCTCTGTCTTGTGAGTTTAATTCCTCTGGTGTAATGTGAACATTTTGAGAATCTGCTGTGTCAGCTTTGATCTGTTGCAACTTTTGGTTTTATGACCACATTATTATCATGTTATCGCTTTCTTAGATTTTGTATTGTGTGTGTGATCCATTGTGCATTCATTTTTCAACGTGCAGATGTATGTTGTGTTTCAGAGTGCTTACAGTGTTTTAATAATGGAGCAAGGCTGCATTTGAATATTGCAAAGAAAATTACGCAGCTTCCTCAGTTTTACAGTATGACATGATCTGCTATATTTAGTTTTAACTGCAACAAGCCAAAGAAGCACATTTAATTTTTGGGATTTATGCATTTAAAGCTTGGCTAATTATCCGCTTTGTGGAGCCAAAGAGCCCTCTAGTCTGCAATACTGGTGAATGTGTTGGTTATAAAACTGGGAATGTTTCTTCATGAATTGATTTTGATTAACTGAGACTGGGTTTTTAACTGGTTTCTATGGTGATGCATTCCAATCATCCTCATACAGAAGGCTCATGAAGTGGAGGTGCAGCAAAGCTCACGAGGGAACCCTGAGTATGTGGACCGGGTTAAACTTCTGGAAAAGGAGGTGTCTTTCTACAAAGAAGAGTCCAGCAAATCCCAGGCCGAGGTCGAGAGGTTACTGGAGATTCTGAGAGAGGTGGAGACAGAGAAAAACGACAAGGATAAGAAGATCGCAGAACTGGAAAGGTGAGAAAAGGCCACTTGTTTGCTTTCTAAATGCTTTCGGAAGTGTGATGTTGAGCATTTAAATCACATTGGCACTACCAGTTAAAGTTGTTGTTTTTTTCCCGCGTGCATTTTTATGATTTTAAAAAGGATTTGATCTAATACTTATACTAAAATACTTGAAATTAGTTTTTTAGAAAACATAATTTGTGACTGTACATTTATTGTAGTATATGCTGTATGAATGCATTACAAAATAATTTTATTTAATGCATGTAATGCATACATATGTGCATACAGTACAATACAATAAATGCATAGTTATTTTTTAAAAAGTAAAAAAAAAAAAATAATAATAATAATAATTAAATGAGTTTGGCCAGATTATTATGCAAGCATTTCTTTACAAAATAAAATATTTAAATATTAAAATTTTGGCCATGTAGTGTGATGGTGATTCCACTACGGGATAAAACTTACATTTGTGTTATTTTAATGTTTTTCTAAAATGTTAAAAGTAGTATTAATAGACAATGAATAAACATGTCCAAACATTCCTTTGTAGTGTAAATATTGGAATTCAAGATTTGATGAGCTGAAAATTATTTATGATGCCTGCATGAGTTTCATAATGCAGCATCAGGACTGATCTCTCGTTGTGCTGATAGCTCAGGTGGCTTTGACAGCATCGGTCTCATCAGTTTCTACTGTACTTAATATCAAATTCTTCTGGGGTATAACATCAAAATGCTGATGTCAAGGGCTGTTTTGTGCTCTCAGAGCTGGTCGTCTCCTAGAGATGAAATATGATGATGATTGCAAATATTTATGCTGTTTCCTGAAATCATGCATTCATGAGGTCATCAGTATTCTGTGTGTTTCTGACATGTTCTGAATATTGATATTGAGCTCTTGTTTAGTGGTTGTGAATTGCCTTCTCTTCATATGCTGTGATGACTGCTATTCCCGACAGATCTGTGTGCGTTTTGGCATGTTCATATACAACTGCCTTCATATCTCTATACTCTTCTTCTAAATTCTTATGTTTAATTGTTGAGTAGTTCATCTAAGTTATCAGGTCCATTGCTAGTCATACGTTCAGGTTGTACATCCTCTGAAATGGATGTTCACACTAACAGCAATTTCAAGGTGACTGTAATTGATTGAGATATGACACAACAAAGTGATGAATGGTTCAATTTCATGCAAATAAGCAGTAATACAGTTAGTGGATAATACTAAATATGTCTAATTTCTAATGAAATATACATACATATATATATATATATATATATATATATATATATATATATATATATATATATATAATGCAAAAGATCGACTAGCCATAGTAGAAATGAACAGCATTCCAAGTGAGTTTGATTTATGCATTTATGACGCATTTTTGCACTTTATATGCACTTTATATGCACTTTTTCCCTTTTATTAATAAAATTCCTGTCAGTGTGAACAGCCCTAGGAATAGAGAATCAAACAGTAAGTTCAGTTCCTTCTAGGTTCTTTAGCTCTCGCTCAAAGTCTCGTTGCTTTTTCTCGGTTGACATGCTCATGCTTTAGTGTTAATATGGTTTGATTAACTGTGTTTTTTTCTGTTCTGTTTTTTTTACCGTCTCGCCAACTCTTTCTCTGTTCTGTCTTTTGGTCTTTCTCTTTTTCCGACCTCCTTCTCTTCCTTCTGTTCTTCCATGTTTCTTCATCTTCCATCATAAAACACTAATTTCTTGTCCATCCTTTTGTTTTTCCTATCCATCTTTTGTGCATTTCTCTCATTGGCTCCTCAATTCCTGTATTTAATCAATTGAAATTTAACATTGTATTAATATCTATCTATCTATCTATCTATCTATCTATCTATCTATCTATCTATCTATCTATCTATCTATCGATCTATCGATCTATCTATCTGTCTATCTATCTATCTATCTATCTGCCATCTTCTTTCGTGTTACCTCCATCCATAAACCTCCATCCATAACTTCATAACTCCTACCCTCTTCACTGTTGCCCAGTCCCCCTCCCACCGCTGCCCGCCCCGTGCCCCGCCCTGGTGGCAGAGCCCCCTCTGACCCTTCCCCCTCTGTGTCCGCTGCCCCCCAGCAGATTGGGGGCATGGTGTGGGACTTCCTGGGAAAGTGAGTGCTCTGTACTGGCACCACGGCTCGGCTGCATTTATCTGTCTGCAACTGCAACTGTTGTGTGCCTGCTTGATGCCCCCGTTGCACGGCTGTCTCTCATATACTGGTTTTTCTTACAAAGAAATACTGATGTAAAAATCCGTGGACTGAAGCAGCTCAGAAAATAATATGTGTGTATAATGTGTTTTGTGGTTGTGTATGCTGTTTCTTGTGCATGTGTGGGGCTCTCTTCCAAGCCCTAGTGAGATGCCTCACTGTTTAATGTCTACATAGGCATCATCCTAGCCAAGATGGAGCCTCATAAGTGGTTGATTCTTTTTATTATTTTTTAAAGTATCTTAGCGGGCAGCAATTCAGTCATAAAAAAGCAGTGCTCATGAAATCTGTATAATGCTAACATTTGATACATTTGAAGAGAGTCTGATACTGCATGTTCTGTACTACTGTTCTGTACTACAATGCTCTTCTTTTGATCTTTATATTGATCAAAAAATACTGAAAAAAATGTTTTCCACAGTTTCCACAAAAATATTAAGCAGCTTTTTTCAGCATTAGTAATAATGTTTCTTGAGCAGCAAATCAGCATCACGTGACACTGACAAGGAAAAATTCAGCTTTACCATCACAGGAATAAATTACATTTTATAATATATTCACATAAACATTACATTTTTTTTCACAGTATTACTGTTTACTGAATTTTTTGATCAAATAAATGGAGCCTTGGTGAGCATAAGAGATTTTTTCCATAAACGTTAAAAAATCTTGCAGAACCCCAAACTTTTGTATAAATGATAACGAATACATTTAATGCTACCTTAGATTTTGGCCATAACTACAGTACATATCTTATATATTGCTGTCTGCAGACTTCCTTTTGGGAGTGGTACCTAAACTATGTTGCCTCTAGGTAGGAAACTCACTAGGCTTTGGAACTGTGCTAATGTGTACATTAAACAGAGTGCAAGTTTTCCTTTTATGATTATATCTGTTCTATAAGATTTTTTTTTTTTTTAAATTCATTTTTGTTTCTGGTATAGTAAATATAGAATGTGAAAAATCAAATCGAAATGGTTCCTCAGGTTCAGCACAATAATTTTCTTTCACATAGTGTCATATCTGTGATAACTGCACACTTGAAATATCTGTTGTGTTGATGTTGGCATGGCAACATGTAGATGTGTTGACTTGTCATTCTCTAAAATTACACCAAGATTAAAGGGACGGTTCACTTAAAAAATAAAAATTCTGTCATTAATTACTCACCCTCATTTCATCAAGCTGATTTTCTTTCTTCCATGAAATACAAAAGGAGAATTTGAGGGCTGTTCATACCAACAAAAATAACTATAAATGTGAAGTTTTAATAATTATAACAATAAATAAATAATTCTGTTTTTATAGAGAATAGGGATGTTCACACCACAGCTATAACGATAATGACACGGAGGAAAAATATAGTTGGAATCACTTTCAGGATAATTTTTGTCAAGTTGGTGATTGATTAAAATCACTGACAGCCAATCAGAATCCATCCTGCTTTAAAGAACTCGAGCATTTAAAGTGGCAGACAACAAACCTGCAGCTTATTATAAACTGAACATCATCCTCTGTTGGTGTGGACGCTAATATTGTTATAATTATTTTTCTTTGTTATTGGTGTGAACGGACCTTTGGACAGAATGTTCTGTCAGAAAGTGAATGAGAATGAATCCTGTTGAACTCCAAAAAATGACAAAAAGTCACCACTGATATGCAATATCAATAGTTTGTACGTATGGCTTGTGCATTATATTCCAAGTCTTCTTAAGTCATAGTGTGAGGATTAGATTATATTCAAGTCAATATTTACTAAAAAAAAAAAAAAACCAATAAATCACACCTCCTGTGTGTTCTATTGAAGAAGAAAAAAATCATGCATGTTCAAAACTACATACGGATCAGTAAATGATGACATTAATTTCATTTTTATGTGAACTATTCTTAAAATGATACTTTAAATTATACAGTGGTTTTCACATCGATCTGTTAACTAATGCCATTTTCAGGAATCTTGGTGTATTTTATTCCACCCTGCTTGTATGACAAGTTAACTTGTTCTGCAGTTGTTACTCTACTTTGCACAAATGCTTCAGTGATCTCTATTCTTGCCGCTTGGTGTTGCTGGCATACGAGGGCTCTGACAATAAGCAGAGCCCTTTTCCTGACCCTTGAACACTCATTTCACATCACATGGCATCTTTCTGCTTCCTAACACGATCTCTCCTCCCTTCCCTCTCACTCTTCTGAATGATCCTCTCCATCCCCTCCCACCTCAGCCTGCGAAATCCCCTCAAAGCGGCCGTCTCATCGGTCTACATGAGACGTTCTGCAGCATTTCAGGCTCTGTTTTGCTCTGAATGAGCCGGGTGCTTTAGGTAGGGTCCAGTGTTCCTCAAGTAGGTTTGCACCCTCATGCCTGAGCGCTCTTGCCCTGTTTGCCACCCCGTGCGATCCCTCACTGCGGCCCAGCTGGTTGAGTTGCTGCATGCTAGCACTCTCACGGGCCCCTGCAGATCTGGACTCAGTGGCTTATCCACTGAAAGTGATGATTTGAGATGATAGTGTTGTGCATCCTGCCTTGCTGAGCCATTCTAATGCGCTCCTAGTTTCTCATTTGACTCTTTCTAGCTGTATTCTACTTTGTTTCAATAAATTCTTAAGCTTTATTTCTCCTTTCCTTCTTGTTTGCTGTGTTGTGGCTTCTCTTCCTTCCCGCTCCTGCCCTTCCTGTATCCTTCCTCCCCACCGTCAGTCTTGCGCCCAGGTAAGTTGGTTGTTCCTCAGGTGTTCACCCTCCCTTCTGTGCAATAACCAAGCGTGTTTTGTTAATATGATGTTAGAAAAATAACTGTATCTTTCCTTTTGTTGTCATGGTTGTGAGTCATATTTCATGATGTGATGTTGTGTTGTGTTGTGTTGTTAATGCACTTAATAATCACACATACAGTGACCCCAAAATTGTATTTGGACACTTAAAACACACTCAGTCAGAATATAATTAAATAATATAATGAAAACCAACTGGCTTTTGCAAACAAATTATATCTTTTGAGTGGATGCATTGAAATCTATTACAGTTTTTCCAGTATAATTTTCTAAAACATTCTTAAAACAAGAAACATTAACTTGAGAAGCAAAACGACATATAAAGTCATGTTGTCTGTGATTGCTATCAAATTCAGATATTCAGGTGAAACTCTGTATGTTTTGTAAGGCAAACAAAGGATCAAAATAAAAAAGGCCCAGGCATCAAGCTTGGTCCTCAGATGGACAAGAAAGGCCCTGGGAATATCTTGCAAGATCAACGCAAGGATAATCCAATGGACAACCCAAAGGTTTGTGGGGTGTTTTTTTGTTTTGTTTTATTGGTGGCTTTAAATTTCTACAGAAAGTTAAAACAAGAATTCAATTTCTACATTAATAAATAGAAACAAGAAAAACAAAAGGTTTTATTGTCTTGCCCACATTTTTCTTTATTTCACAGATGGAGGAGCTGATGAATGTTTTGGAGAAGACGAGGCAGGAGTTGGAAGCCACTAAGCAGCGTCTGTCCTCCACCCAACAGTCTCTGGCTGAGAGAGATGGCCATCTGACCAACCTCCGACAGGAGCGCAGAAAACAGCTCGAGGAAATCTTGGAGATGAAGTAAGAATCTTTGCAATCAGACTCTGTTCTTTCATACAACACAACCTTCAATATTTGATCTCTATGATGTCTTTAGTCTGTGTTCCTTTTCTTGAAAGCTGCTCAGTGTACATGCATACATATCTCAGACTGTCTGTTCCCCGTAGACAACAGGCTCTGCTTGCTGCTATCAGTGAGAAGGATGCTAACATTGCTTTGCTAGAGCTGTCCTCCTCCAATAAGAAGAAGACACAAGAGGAGGTGCTGGCCCTGAAACGAGAGAAAGACAGACTGATGCATCAGCTCAAACAGCAGGTCAGTCAATTTCTCTACTAAGGAACCCATTTAACTACACCTAGTATTAAGATATTGTAGAGTAAAGATATTATACATTTTTCACAGATGTTGAAAGTTGATAATTATTATCTTGTGGTCAGTATACAGTATGTGAAATGTACAATATTGTAGAGCTGTATGATTTCAGTTTAAAAAAGGACATAAAACAATAAAAAATCTAATTAATTGGTTGTATGTTACAAGTGAATTTAGGCCTCACACCATTAAATTGTACTGAATGAAATATGGAAAAATATTAATTTTGAAATCTGCTAAAGGAAATATATAGTAGGGTTGTAATATATATTAAGACAGACACTGATTTATTTAAATAAATAATATGTCCTGATATTTCAGAGTAAAGCGCAGCACAGTGTTTATTTACAAAAACATGGTATTATGAGCTGCACGCATGTAAATGTACTGTGGTGTGCTTCACTCTAAAATGGTTAACTGTTTAAAAAATAAAATAAATAAAAAACATGTAAATATTAGTTTTGTAATTTTACAGTGCACTATAGAAATTTTTTTATTTGGTAAAATTTAAATGTTACAGTACAATAGCTTTATTGCAATATATTTATAATATTATATTTAATGACAATAACAAAATCATAATAATTATTAATTCAGAGTCATACTGAATGGGTCATATGTAGTGTGAATTTGGAATATTTTTTTTTAAGGCAAGGCAATTTATTTCTAAAGCACAATTGAAAACAACAGTAGGTTGACCAATGTGCTGTACAGATTCTAAAACATAAATAAACATACAATACACACATCTGTTATACAGCATGAACATCAAACCAATCAGCATAAAAAACAATGAGGTTCCAACAACAAATCACTGAGCAGCATTCTGCAGAAAAGCCTGGGTGAAGAGATGAGTCTTTAAAAGAGACTTAAATGAGAAAAAATGTGGAGGCAGTTCTTATGTGCCAAGGCAAACTGTTCAAAAGCTTTGGGGCAGACACTGCAAATGCACGGTCCCTTCACAGTTTACGTCTCGACCTAGGAACAATCAGGAGTTTCTGGTCAGAGGACCTGAGTGATCTTAATGGTAAGAAAGGTTGTAACAAATCAGAAAGATAAGATGGTGCAAGGCCGTTTAAAGATTTTAAAAATCAATCCTATAACAGACCGGTAACCAATTTTAAAGATGACAAAATGGGAGTAATATGATCCCATTTCTGAGAACCTGTCAACAATCTACCAGCAGCATTCTGGACAATCTATAATCTTCACAATGTGGACTGACTAATCCCTACATACAGGGAATTACAGTAGTCCAGGTGAGAAGCATGCATCAGCCTTTCAAAATCACAAAAGGATAAAAATGGCTTGACCTTTGTCAATTTTCTCAATTGAAAAAAAAAAAAAAAAACTGATCAGACAACACCAATAACCTGTTCGTCAAATTTCAAGTCGACATCAAAAATTACACTTACATTTTTACTATGAATTTACCATAAATAGATAAAGGCCCTAAATTAATATTAGTTGACCCAGATACATTGGAGGGTGAAAAAACAATATTCTCAGTTTTACATTCATTTAGGTGCAGAAAATTCACAGCCAACCATGTTTTCAAGTCCTTTAAGCAAGTAAGAAGATGCCATAAGGAGTTGCCTTCCTTTTTTACTGGTAGATATATTTGCGTATCATCAGCATAACAATGAAACGATATTCTGTGTTTACTAAAAATAGACACAATTGGAAGCATGTACAATGAAAACAAAATGAGTCCCAGAATGGATCCCTGAGGGATCCCACATATAAAAGAGGCAGACAATGATGTAAATTCACCCAGGGTACCTGAAAAGCTCCTATTGGTAAGATAGGACTTAAACAGTGCCATGAGTCCCTATAAACCGTTCAAGTCGTGCAATAAGAATTTCATGGTCTGTGGTGTCAAAGGCTGCACTAAGGTCTATTAACACCAAAACTGCAGCATCACCAGAGTCTACAGTTAGCAAAACATTGTTGAGAACTTTGAGAACTTGTTGAGACAGGACTGGAGGAAGGTGTAAGCATGGTCCTTCAAGTTCTTGCTCAAACTGTATATCCAGTGTTTCTGATGTTAATGAGCATATAAGACTCTCATAAACCAAGACAGCGGTGGCGTCTTGGGACACAAATGAGACAAAACAAAAACAAAAAAAACAGGTACCAGATGGCCAGCCAAACACACCGGCACCATCTTGGCATTTTTTAAATCTATATACTGTATATTGCAGAAAAAAAAAAATATCACAATTTCAGTTTTTTCCAGTCATGCAGTGCTAATATACAGTATTTTCTAATTTTCGAATTATCCTTTGCTATAATCAGTTACAATACCTTTAAGTTATTTCCAGAGGATTGCGCAAGTTATCTAACTCTGAAAATTGCCAGCAACAATTAAATATCCAATATCAGCCAATAAACTGACAAAAATGTAGCTGATATACAGTATTGTGCATCTCTATTTTTGTATATTGTATATCTCTATTTTATCTCTATAACTTTTCTGGGGGTCTGTGCTTCATTGACTCCTGAAAATTGAGTAAAAGCAAACTGATTACATTTGTAGAAGCCATTTAGAGATTTCTTTTCCATTCTGTGAACATCTGAGAATCTATATAAAAAATATGTTTCTTGTGTATTCTTTTTGTCCAATTAGACACAGAGCAGGATGAAATTGATTGCCGACAACTACGAGGATGACCATTTTCACCCTCACGCTCCACCTCCCCACATGCAACCTCCACCCCTTCATCCTCAACCCCAACCCCAGCCGCCGTACACGCAGCCCCAACACCCCCACCAGCCCCCTTACCCACACGCACCCCATCCCCAACACCCACAGCCCCCCCACCACCACCCTCAACACCCGCAGCACCCACAGCAGCCACCCCAGCCTCAATACCCCCACCCGCAACACCCCCAGCACCCTCAACAGCCTGGCCCACACCAGCACCCACCTAGACCCCAACCACCCCACCCTCAACATCCACATCCCGGGGTCCCTCCGCAGCAGCACCCCCACGGACCTCCACCTCAGCAGGGCCCCCACCCTCAGCCAATGCCACACCAACAGCAGCACCCCCATCACCTCCCGCACCCCGGCCTGCAGGGCCCACACCCCCGACATCCTCCACCACACCATCGGGGTCCAGGCCGTGGACCACCTCATCCCGGACACCGATCTGCCCCAGACCAGGTTTGTACGTTAACTTGACTATACTACAAAGCTTGTGTCTCCACCTATTCTAATCTAACTAATAAGCCAAATTAGTGTATATTTGTTTTTCCTACTTCCTGCTGTTCATCATATGACTGTTTCCATAACCTTTGCAGTAGAGACCTGCACTCCCGCGGGATTACCGCGAGACCCGCGGGACCCAACGCAACAGAGTGCGGCGCGGGACAAGACTTGATGGGCGAGTGCGGGCGGGTAGACACCCATGTGTGTGGGATGTGGGAGAATAAAATGATTCACGGGACTCCCGCAAAATAGAAATATCTGAAAACAAATAAATCGTTATTCATTTATTGCACAAAAGCAACAAGAACAACTAATATAAAAATGCCGGAGTTTTGTGTAGTGCTGAAATTTGCGTGTTCACGAATCCTCTGATCCTAACACACGAAGTGTAGACATTATGAAAGATTTCTTGTGCTTATATTCATTGTGTTATAACAGATTTGTGAGACCGCGATGAACTGAGATGTCAGCTTTTTAGTGATTATAAACAGAGCGCTCTTTGCTTTTTTTTTGTTATGAAAAGAGATGTATTTGGGAGATTGTGGTTGGTTTTGCTTGGTTTTTTTATGTTGTTTAGCTTGTATGATGTGATTCATTGTGGCTAGGCCAAATGAAACTTTCATGTAAATTTAGTGGTTGTACTGAAAAAAATCTATTTTGAATACTTTTATGCAAGCTTTTGTGGGTGGGAGTGGGACAAAACATGAATGTTGCGGTCGGGAGTGGGGCAAGATAATATATTTCTGCGAATGCGGGACAGAATCCTGTGGGAGCGGGAGTGGGTGGTTGTTTGTGAGAATTTTTCTATTTTGGAGTGTTTGTATGTGTTATGGATTTTTTGTGGTTCATTACTTGTTTCTTACAAATTTTGTGGTGCCGATTCCAAAAATAGTGGACTTCTATATAATCTACCTGTTGCTCACTGTAATACAATCACTAAATTTCCTAATCTAAATACCTTTAACTCATCTAATTCTCCTCATTTCATGCTGACCTCTGGATATCTGGATATATTTTGGGCTCAAAGGATGATGAAGAAGGAATTTGGGCATAACTATTTCCAAACCAAAGCAATGATGTTGTTTTATGGGGTGAGATCTCGATGACTGATGTCAGTTTTCTGGTTTAAAATGAGATTTTGTAGAAAAAACGTGATTTGCCAAACAGTTGGTTGATGATTGTTTTTCTTATTATGTTCGCAGACAATTCGGTCACTAAAGGAGGAGCACAGCCATGCCATACAGATGAAATTCTACATTGTTCACTTGGCCAGTCTTTACCTACAGTCAGATGCATTCTTTTGGATGGGGCCCCACTTATTTTCATGCATTAAGGAAAGAGGCGGAGCATTAGTGTGAGTGGGAGGGCCAAAGCTGGAGATGACCACCTGAGCAGGTAAATACTATCAACAGAAGTACTATAACTCTTTATTTGCTTTATTTTTAAATTTACAAATTACATATCATACAGTACACTATTGGTTTGGTCAGTAAGATTGATAAAAATGTAATTGAAATAAATATAATAAATAAATGTATATATTCTCCAATTGCACATTCAATTATTCAAAAGTTACTTGCTGTTAATATTTTAAAGAAATTAATATATATAGCATATAGCATTCTATTGATCAAAAGTGACAATAGTTAAAAAAGAAAAGTTATTTTTTTTAAGAAAAATTTTATTCAACAAGGATACATTCAATTAATTAAAAGTGCCAATTTATAATGTTATAAATGATTTTGAGTTTTTTTTTTTTTTTTTTACTTTCTGTTCATTAAAGAATCCTAAAAAATATATGAGTGTTTCAAAAAAAAAAAAAATAAATAAATAAATATATATATATATATATATTTCATTGTTTCTTCAAAAATGCAACATTGATAATAATAAGAAATGTTTCTTGAGCAGCAAATCAACACATTAGAATGATTTTTTGAAGGATCATGTGACGTTGAAGATTGGTGTAAGATGCTGGCAATTCAGCTTTGGATCACATGAATAAATTACATTTTTAAATACATTTAAATAAAAAAACAGTTAATTTAAATTGTAATAATATTTCACAATATTACTGTATTTAATGTTTGATTAAATAATTGTAGCCTTATTAAGAGCTTCTTTCAGAAACATAGACATTGTTTCTCTCTTAAAGATAAATATTCCATTTTGTTGTTGTAGTTTTTCAGATGATAAAAAAATATATATATGGAGAGGAGGTCTGGACTGAACAGAAAAACAATCACTTCCTGGTGCAGTTCTTTTTCTAAAGACATTTGCCTTGAAGACTCTCCAAGCTCAGTCAACACTAGATGAGAAACTGCAGCTGCTCCTTGTTGCCATGGTTTCCACATGCAACCAGTGCATGCATCCAACTGGCCCCACCCCTTCTCAGCATTGCCTCGCCCACTCTCATCTAGCTCCACCTCTTCAATGAGGCAACAAGTCAGCCTGCGCACATTCAAGCCTTGATTCTGTCAGCCTTGTTCATTTCTCCGTTTTTTTTTTGTTTGTTTTTTTTTGTTTTTTTTTTATGTAATCAATGTAAAATAATGCCATCCTAATGATTTCATTTTTAACCATTTCTTATGATCACATCTGCATATGCAGTTTAAACCTTAAAGGGCAACTGTTGCCTGCCTTCGATTCTTTAGGTTTTATTATATGTGCTATACATACATGTACTTCGGTTTGCGTATACACAACGATATGCACACCTGTGCCACATTTAGTCTTCATCATTGTTTTTTTAGTGTATATTGAACGTTATAGAGGTAGTATCTGTCACGTCTTTAGCGTTACCTCAGTTGATCCTCAGAGGTAGTCTACTCTATGCAGAGTTCGTTCGTCTCACAGATTATAACGCACTTAACATACACCATGCTAACCAGAATTTGACCTTTCTTTTTGCTCGTGCTCCGCTCCAATCCCCAAGCCTGGTCTGCATGTGAGCTCTCTGTAAGCTCTCATACACCTATGCACCTCCATCCCTTACAACAGGGAACATTTCTAATGGTGCTTCAACTGGTGCTCAGGCCCAAAAGAGATGGAGACAGCCATGGCTACGGTCATTTTGGACATCAGCTGATCCGTCACACTCCCTGCATCCATGGCGCCAAGTTTTTTCGGAAGAAAATTGAGATGTTCTCCCAAGCTACTGCTGCAGGTTGTAGCATTGATGAATTTGTTGACAAGGCCAGTCAAACCTGTGTGTCCCATAAAGGGAATGTCCTTCTCCTTTAACGAACCGCCCCACCATGTATTGGCAGAGCTACCGCCAAATTCTCGTAACGTCTCAACATGGTGGTGAGTGCCTATTTATAAATAGATAGTAGATATATAGATAGAGAAATACTAGCTAAATAAAGTGTGTCTACTGTGGTCAGACTATTGTGTCAGAATTCAAAGGAAACATTTTTTTTTTGGTGTGTTTGAGTCGTGTGTGTTATCATTGTCTGTTTGGCCCTCACAGTGCTCTCATTACAAGATCTTGGCACTGGGGTCTATGCAAAAAAAAGAACAGGATGCAGGATCTTCAGCTAGAAAAAGTGTTGTGTAGAATATTTTGCACCTCACAAAAAGAACAAAAGATCAAACAGCAATGAAATCTGAAGTAAACTTTTGCAGTGCAGTGGACTGAAACTTACTTGAGGGTTAAAGAGATAATTAACCTTTAGTTGCTGTTCCCCACTGACTTCCATAGTATGGAAAGAAAAACACTACGCAAGTCAATGGGGACCAGCAACTGAAGGTGAACTATCCCTTTAAGCTCTGTTCACACTGAAAGCGAACTGTAGTTAATTGTCAGTGGGTTTTGGTGACTTGAGGATGTTGCAGCGCTGTCATTGTGAATGCGTCTAAAGGGATAGTCCACCCAAAAATAAAAATTCTGTCATCATTTACTCACCCTAATGTCGTTCCAAATATGTATGACTGGCTTTCCTCTGTGGAACAATTTTGGTTCCCAGTGACTTCCATTGTATGGTCAAAAAATATAATGAAAGTCAAAGGGAACCAAAACTGTTTGCTTACCAACATTCAGCAGAAGAAAGAAATTCATACAGGTTTGGAACGGCAAAGGGAGAAGTAAATGACAATTTTCATTTTGGGGTGGACTATCTCTTTAAGAAACATCAACATAGTTTCAAGTGAAGGATTACATTGAGATGACTGGGATATGTTAACACTTACAGTCTTGCATTGTCTTGTGTCATTTCACTGCTGTTGTCTGTAGTTGTGAAGTTCACATTAGGACTTAAGTGAAGCATAAAATATAGCCAAGATCTGACTGTTAAAACAACCTGTCCATGCTTCCATGTTGCATTTCAAGTTCTCGATATTCCGGCACCTTCACATTAGTTCCAGAACCTCAGTTTTCTCTGTTCTAGAACACCATCTGTAAGCTGCATTCACATAGTGTCAGAATAATCACATTTAAAAGATTCTGTTCTAAGAAGTTTGTATCTTTGAGCTCAGAAATTATTCATTTTTATGCCAAAACTCAAATCTTGATGAACAAAGAAAGTGCATTGTGCAACTAAGGCTGTAATAAAATCACATGAAACTAATTTAAAGCAACTGTATGTAGTTTTGTGTATTTCTGTGATTTTGGAGTTAACAGTTAAGTGAGTGGAATTTAGTAGATAGCTGTTCACATGCATTTGTTGCTGGAAAAAACGTACATAGAGTTGCTTTAACATTAAGATTTTGGTTGTTATGAATATGTTGCAAGAATAGGTTAGAAGTCAGAAACGTCACGGTAATTCTGTCATGACGTGAACGCATCATTGTCGCTGTGCTCCTGTTTCTTTCTTGAACATTTTACTGTTGTGGTTGAACACAGATCCAGAAAATGTCCACCGTGTGAATACTGCTCCGTCTTGGATGTTTCTGAGTCCAGTTTCAAACACCAGAAGAGTGTTTGATCCTATATACTAATATTTATGTCTGTCTGTCTGTTGTGCAAGTCTATAATTGTACTATTAGGGAAAGCAAGAGGACAAAAAAAGACGTTAGACTTTACCTTCTCGGAGACATATTACAGTCCTCCACCTTCAGGACCTTACATATTGAATACTTGAAGTAGGAGGGTAATCTCCTGCCTTGGGATGAGATATATTATATAGAACAAAGAAAAAAAAGAGAAATGTTGACTTATGTGGTGATGCATGATTATGTACATTATGTGCCAACTCTGAGCTGTGGTGAAGACTTATATTAGACTAAAGGTCTAATAGATCTAGAGAAATTATTAATAATGTAAGAAAGAAAGAAGTTTCAGGCCTGTTGGGTCTTTAAAACTATAACGTATGTCAAAGGGCCTGGTTTGAGCAAAGGTCCGAAATAAAGAGAAGAAAAATTAAGATTTGTCTTTATATTTATATTTGTCGTGTGCCTGTTGCATTGTTTCTTTTATTTCATGATGTCAAAAAATACAAATCTCTGGATGATACAAACCACTGTGACAAATGCCAGAAAATAAATAGTATAATTCTAAAAATAAAAAAATAAAAACCTTTGGTTTTTACTTTTTTAAGATATTTATTTGTGTTATGTTTTTTATGGTTCATGCTTTTTTGAATATGTCAGTTTTGGAATGTAAAATTTGTACATGAAATTAGTTTAAATTTGTTTTTCTGTACAGCAGTGCAAAAGTCCAGTGTGAGTGTCAGCATGTTGAATGATACCGTGTGAACGTGGGGTTCATTTTCCCATGTTGCATCAGTCATCACGGATGAGATGCATTGGCATCATGATGGTGTAATGTGTTTGAGAATGGTGTGTCCTCACCCACATCTTCCCACCTACTGCCAGTGGATTGCCTGTGCAACAAAATAAAAGCGTTCGCATGTTTTCGGGGTGCAGATCTGAGATGCTAAAGAGTGTGGGATATGCTTGCATGATTGTGTCTGTGTATGCAAATAGGATTGTTACAGGGTATGAATGCTGTGTGCGTGTTGGAGAAAATAAGTGGAGCGAGAGCCTAGGAGGCGTGACTGGGGTGTTCGGTGTGAAATCTGTGTCATGTTCAATGTTTTTAAATCCTGTTGGGCTTTACTCTGAGTCCTCAACCTCCCTGATATTTACTATTGTACGTGTTGTAATCCCCTCAACTATTCTTGAGTGTCAGTCGGCTTGTTTATATCCATAAGAGTGATTTTCTTTCTGAGTTATGCTCTGTTTCATTTAAAAACAAATAAAAGTTTATTAGTTGAAGCCCAATGAGTGTTTTACAGTGTCCTCATAAAAAACATTTTATATTGCTATTACATTACATGCAACTGTTTGGGTCAGTAAGTTCATAAAGATAGATATAGATATAGATATAGATATAGATATAGATATAGATTTAGATATAGATATAGATATAGATATTTAATGTTTTTATTTAGCCAGGTTACATTAAGATGATCTAAAGGGATAGGAAGGATGACCAAAAATAAAAAATACAAATAAATGCTGCTGTTGTTGTTTGTTTGTTTTTTCTTCTCTGCATTAAAAAATCTTGGAAAAATGTAATCACCCTTTCCACAAAAATATTCATTAAAATTTTAAAAATGATTTACATTTAAATATTAGTAACAACAGTTTCCAACTTTAATAAGGAAGGTTTCTTGAGCAACACAGTCATATTAGAATGATGTCTGAAGGATCATGTGACCCTGAAGACTGGAGTAATGATGCTGAAAATACAGCTTTGCGTCACTGAAATAAATCACATTTTACAATATATTAAAATAGACAACAGTTTTTTAAATTGTAATATTCCACAACATTACTGTTTTTACTGTATTTTTAATCAAATAAATGCAGCCTTGATGAGCAGGAGAGACATTTAAAAAAAACTTATCAACACCAAACTTTTAAACATTATGTACACTCACAAAAAAAATTCTATAGCATACAGTATGTAGACCATTTGAACACTACTAAAAACACAAAGACTACAATAACAAATTACATCAGATGGATATTCTTTAAGGCCCTCACAGTGCCCAAATTAATATTCATTAAGAACTGATTCCTAATATACTCACATAATAAGTGAAATAAGAATACATTTTATGAAAGCAATAAGCCAGTTGTAGCCCATGTGTTACTGTGAGAACATCCTTTATAAATCATTGTAATGGATGGGTTCTTGTGGCTTATTGCTTTATTTTTGAATACCTCACAAAAATGTTGCTAATAGCAGTTTCATTGGGCCATTTGTGTGAGCAAACTGTCATATCTTTGTATAAGGAATGGCCCAGCTCGAAAAGCAGCAGACTTCATAAATATACCCTTTGCATTTATCTCCCCTTCAAGATGGAATCTATCATCAGAGAGCCAGTACCCAGCCATATATATATATATTCACACACACAGTGGAGACCAAAATGAGAGAATAACCTACAATTTCCTACAGCTTTTTGGGGATCGAAATTAGAGAACACTTACAGATACTGCCAAGTTATTGGTATTAATCTGGCACCTGGTGTTAATTTCTTTAATTATATGACAAATCCTATTTAACTGGTATTGCTTGGTATTGCGTCTTGCATTCCTCCAATTTGCAAGATGGCGGGTTGCTCTAAGTTGACTAAATACAGCTGCGACAGGTGGTTGTCCAGATGAAAGCCAAAGGGATGACCCTTTCAGCCACTGCAAGAGAATCTGGTCATACCAAATCTGTGATTTCAAGAATATTGCAGCTTTACAACGACTCTAGTTCATTCAAGTCCCCCAAAAAGCCTGATCGTCCAGGTAAGACAAATGCACGAGAAGACAGGATAATGAGAATGATATTAAAGTTTAATTTAGTTGTGAGAGAAGGTTTGATTTTGTTTGGACTATCAAAGTTCACTTTAGTGTGGCCTCAAACTGGGGAAAGACTGAACCCCGAGTGTGTAAAGAGGTCAGTGAAAGCTGGAGGAGGAAGGGTCATGGTTTGGGGGATGTTTTCTGCAGCAGGAGTCGGACCTCTTATACAGCTACATGGCAGGATGAATGCAAATATTTATCAGAACCTCCTTCAGCATCATGTGGTACCTTCCCTGCAAGCATCTCCCAATCAGCTTGTAATTTTCATGCAAGACAATACTCCTGTCACACTGCAAAACAGGTAAAGCAGCTCCTTGAAGCTACGAACACTGAAATAATGAAATGACCAGCCCAGAGTCCTGAACTAAACCCAACTAAAAATTTCTGGAAAATCCTTGTCCAAAAAGTTATGGTTAAGAAACCCACTACAGTCACTGAACTGTGGAAGAGAGTGGAAATTAAGTGGACCAAGATGACACCAGCACAGTGTGAGAAACTATAGTGATGTCCTGCGGCCGCAGATGTGCTGAATTCATTCAAAGCAGTTGCCTCTACAATTCCTACTAATTTCTGACAGCTGAAACCCTCCAAAATTTTAGTTGTAATCTTGTTGTAATCTTGTGCTACAGTGGTTACTGTTCTCTGATTTTGACCACAGTTTTACACTACATAAAGGTTTTTGTTAAAATGCCTTGGTTATTGTGTCAAACATGTTAGTAGAACAGTGTTATACCTACAGCTAATATCCCTTCAAATTTTGAGAGGTGAAGATGAACAATATTTCAGAAAAAAAAAAAAAAAAAAAAAAAAAAAAAAAAAAAATATAATATATATATATATATATATATATATATATATATATATATAATATATATATATATATATATATGTATATATATATATATATATATATATATAAACATAATAACATGCACTGATGAATTTTATACAGAAATGTTTACGTTTTACTTTCGTTTAATAGCATGTTGCCTCTCAAGACAATAAAGCTGCAGAACACGTTTAGCAACTCAAGAACAAAACTTGAATCATTTCTCTCATATTATGCAACAAGCACAATATACTGAGTAATACAAAACTGCAACTTGTGTCCTTTGGGACAAATGTGATTCAGCGTTTCAAGTGCTTGAAGGGTTTTATAGTTAAGTAAACTCAAACCATTAGAAAAATACATTTTGATTACTTGTAATAAACGTTAACTCAAATAAAAATATAAAATTATATATTAAAAAAAAACTTCAACATTTTATTTAAACTACTTGCCACTTTCATTTATTTTAACTTAACTTGAAATAAAATGAATTAAAAATATATAGATATATATTTCAAACAACTAATAAAAATAACAAAACAACAATAAAACTACTAAAATTAAAAATAAAAAAACAAAATAAAAATATGAATACTCGATACTAAAATAACACTTGAACACAGACTCTCTTATTTAATATGTGTGAGAATGAAACTGAAATGATGTGTTCCAGCTCACCTGCTGTCTGGCTCCTCTCACAGGTGTCACCTTTGCGTGTGAAACCCACCTTACACTGACAGTGAAAAGAGCCCTCTGTATTCACACAGAACACATTGACACCAGGACAGGCCAACACCTCCTCGGCACACTCATCGATATCTGCAGTAGAAACAAAATATAGCTGTAATTTCTGGTCTGCAGACCAAATATACATGAAATGCAAATGAAACAAATGAGATAGAGAGATAAGACAGATAAACAGCTACAATTATAAAACAAAGAAACATTTTTTGTTTGTTTGCAAAATACAAAATATTTAAAATAATAACAATATATTTATTGGGAAAAAAATTGAATTAGTTAAAAAAAAAATAATTGCTGTTAACATTCTTGGTGGAAATGCTTCTTATAGCCACAAGATGGAACCATCTCATGCAGAAGATCTAATTTGTGTCATTACATAAGAGATTAATTTTCTGTTCATGTGTGTTTAGTAGCTTGTTAGAACAGCAGCAATTCCCAAACAAGCTATAATATATTTTAAATTAATTAGTCCAGTTTTAAATAGTATGGCGATCAAGATTAAGCAACTTTTCTACAGTTATTCAGTTAAACAAAAGTCTAAGATGGGATTTACAAAAGTAAACAAAACAAAATAACTTTAAAAACAACATTCTGAACAAAACAACAAACAAAATTCTGTTCATTTTTACATTTAGAATGCTAATGTTTGTCAGGCCAGTGACTGCATAATTCAGCCAACAAGAATCCCCATGACACATTTTCAGCTGACAAAAACATTCAAGATATCTGTTCTCAAATTACCTAAAATACTTCCTTCTGTCTACAGCCTGCATTGCTTTTACTCAGCTATTAGTGAACAATCTCAGAACATTGGCTAACAATCTGGCAAAGTTACTTCTAAATGACAAACATACAGTGCCCTCCATAAGTATTGGAACAGTAAAGACAAAATTGTTCTGTTTGCTGTGGAGTCAAGAAATCTGTAAATATGATTAAAATATGAATATGAGACAAAACTACAGAATGTCACATTTTATTATTGAGTGATTCAACACAAAGATGTTTTACCAGCTAAGAAGATCAGCACTCAGCACATCTCCCTATCTGATGTGAGCATAAGTATTGGAACAGTTGCCTCACAGGTCTTTATAAGTGTTCAGCTGTGTCCTGTTGCATTAATTCTTCAGATATTAAAAGAAGGGAATGTGTCTTATCAGTTATATCCATTGCTTCTGCATTCTAAGTCTTGCATTCGATGATAACACACACAAACTAGGATGAAGACGAGGAAGCCGACTCTGAAAGAAAAGCAAGCAATGTGGATGCTAAAAGAAAAGAGGAAGTCAGTTAGAACTATAGGAAAAACAAAGGGCATGGAGAAATCAAGAGTTTGGAAACTACCGGCGACATGACAGACAAATCATAAAAGCTGTGAAAATGAACCCTAAAATACATGTCTGTAAAATCACCAACAAGCTCCAGAAAGCTGGGGTGATGCTCTGTCAATCTACAGTCTGCAGGAGAATTTGACACAGAATTACAGAAGCCCCACAGCAAGATGCAAACCTCTGATCAGCACCAAAGATATAGAAAGTCAAGATTCTTCACAAATGTGAGCCAGTAGAGTTTTGGAACTGAGTTGATGGACCGATGAGACAGAGATTAACCTTTATCTAAGTGATTGGAAAGCAAAAGTGTGGAGAAAAAAGGGAACTGCAAATGATCCTAAGCATACAACCTCATCTGTAAAGCTTGGTGGAGGTGATCTCATGGCATATGCATGCATGGGTGTCTCTAGAACAGGACCTCTTCATTTTAATGATGACTTAATGTATGATGGCAGTAGCAGAATGAATTTGGAAGGGTGCAAAATCATCTTGGCTACCAATATTCAAGAAAATGCCACCAAACTCATTAGAAAGCATTTCATATTGGATCACAACAATGACCCAAAACACCCTGCCAGTTCAGTCAAGGACTTTATCAGGGCAAAGAAATGTAAAGTCTTAGAATGCACAAATAAATCTCCAGATTTAAATCCAATTGAACATTAATTTCACCAGCTGAAGAGGAGACTAAAGACAGAAACTCCCCAAAACAAGCAACAGTTGGAGCTGGCTGCATTAAAGGCTGGGGAAAAGCATTTCAAAGCATAAGACCAAGAGTCTGGTGATGTCTATGGGTTGCTTATGGAGGGCACTGTATGACGTTTCCATAATGTTTGTGAAATGATCAAATGGAATATTCGCTTAACATTTACATAACCAAAAAATAAATAAAAAATTAATAATAATAATAAAAAATAATTTAATTTAATTAATTAATTAATTTTTAAATTAAAGGTTCAGAGACCATTCAGAAATAATGTTTTCATACAGTAACTTAATTAGAACATTAGCAAAGCTTTTCTAGAACATATTACATTTTTAAAAATCATTACAACTAGCCATATTTTATACTACAAAGGTTGAAAACCTACACAATACATATCTGGAATAACTCACCTATGCATCTCATGCCTGATGATCTGTAACCAGCAGCACATTTCCTACAGCGGGCCGGTCCTGCACCCATACAGCCAACACAGCCCTTATCACATCCTGATAAATAATAAAACAACATTTATACAGTATTATACCTTCATAATCATATGAAGTGCATGTGTAAAATGTGTTGTTCTGGTGATCCATGTGTTGAGGGTAAATCACACTGACCTTTGCATTCATAAGAGCCATGGGTGTTGAAGCAGTACGTGTTGTCGGGACACTGATACAGATCAATACCACATTCATCAATATCTATCAGCGTAAGAGTGTAGAAGTGAACTTCAGAATGAAATGGACCATGAGGTGAATGAAGCATCCAGTCTGTTCATCTCACTCACCCACACACAGGTTGTCATGCAGGATGAATCCGGTGTGGCACTGAAGACATTGGTCTTTCTCTGGACCCCCGCATGCTTTACAGTGCTCCGAGCAGTTCTGACCCAAAATTAGATGAAAAAGGGCCACGCAGAGCACAGCAGACAGGAACAACATCCTTGAGGGTGACATTACTCTCACACTGATGCTGAGTGCTTCAAACCCCCCTTTCCACAAAGTTTACTGTTAGAATGACATGTGATGGCTTTAAAAAAAAAATAATAATAATAATTTAATTTTCAAAATCCAACAAAAAAGGTGTGATATTCTTTTCTAAAGCAGTAAAATTATCATGCATGTTATATTATATTAAAAATGAATTGTGTTAATAGAGTATTTAAGGTGTATTAACTTACTTAGTTTACGTTAATTAAATTAAGCCACAGCTTTTATGAATTATAATTTTTAGATCTTAGCTTAATTTTAATTGATCCATGCTTATGAGTTGTGATAACGATTTAAAATTCTGTTAAAAAAATGACTTTAAATGTTCTAATTTTACATTACATTATTGTACATTGTACAATTTGTTCTTGTTTATTGTCAGACTGTGTTAGTTTAATTCTATTATTTTTGCTTATTTTATTAGTATTTAAGTTGCAGTGTGCGTATAAAGTTGAAAGTTTTTAGTTATGGTTTTGGTTTATATTGGGAAGGGAGGTGAGGGTTATCAGGCAACCTGAATGTGCTAACTCAAAATAAATACTCACAGACGAGAGGGTGATGGTTAGGCTGTCAGTAAAACCAGCTCTTTTCTAGTTTTGGCTGATCGGGTTCAGTACGCAATCATACACGCAACAGATCCGCCTGTGCACTGCTGACGGGAAAATGACAAACGCTATTATGGCGAAGGCGTGCTTCATAAATATTGCTTAGGATATTCGAGCAAATGTCGACTGGTAAATGTTAAAGGTATGACTCATTAACATTAATAAGGTCCTGGTGACGTAGCATGACAGTCCTTCAATGGTGATAAACTGGTCCATGAATAGAAAGTCTTCGCCATAGTCTCACTAAGCTATTTACCCACATTTTATCTGTAGTCCCTCCCTAAGTATACGTGTGTGTGTGTGTGTGTGTGTGTGTGTGTGTGTTGTATTTATATATTTTTTGTATTATATGTATTTTTTGTTTTTTGTATTTCAATTACCTAACACATTCCACCTGTTTCAGTTTAGACTCATTCTGTAACTTATCTGTGTTATGACACTTGAGTCTGCTTTTTAAAATGCACGAGTTAAAGTGGAAGAATTATTATTTAGATTCATTATACCTGACTAGCAGGTAACTTTCGGGCCACTGTTTGTGTTTCTAGTTTCTTCAGTCATGGACGCACAAAAGCAGCGCAGCAGCAGCACGTCACAGCGCTTCTCAAATAACAGCGTTTATTTTTAGACTGCTGTGGGTCTGGTGTAGGCTACTATATTTTTATGCTGCCCCCTCCTCTCTCTCTCTCTCTCTCTCTCTCTCTCTCTCTCTCTCTCTCTCTCTCTGTGTGTCTATATTCTCCATCTATTCTACATTCCACTCATCAGAACATGACAGACAAACTCATAAGTGTAAAACTGTATTTGAATACAACCAGAGCATTTCAAATGTACCATATATTTCAAACTTTCAGTTTAAAAAAATATATTACAGTCATATATACATATATAAAATATTTGTATAGCCATATTTACATATTTGTGTATAGATATTAGCCAAAAGCCATTATTTCCATCCCTTAAAAGCTTTAAGAAAACAGTAAGATAGAGGTAATACCGGTGAAAATATAGGAGTAAATGCATATTTATTTCTATACATAGTATGAATATAATTATTTTGGGAATTTGCATATTTAGTGTTTTCAACTTTACTTCCTGTAGCGTCTGTACTGTGGAATTTCCTACATGCAGATTTCCTTCTTAAGAAATCCCAGGAGATTATGGCCAGGTACTGTAAAAATAATGTCTATAATACACCAGATTCACATAGTACTCCAAGGTACTTCATGATGTGATGGCACATATCTAAACTTCCTTGGCATTTCCAAGCATTCTTATAAAAACATGGCAACACCATGTTTTTTGGACAGTTTTACCTTTTTACCAGTTTTTATTGTTCATGTAATCTGTCCATAGTGACAGATTGTGACTGACAATCTAAACAGTGTTGTAGTGTGATGAGGGAGTAAATGACACATCAATGCTGTTCATTTTTTGAGAAAAACTATTTCCTCCGTGTCTTCCATGTCTAGGCTGAGTAAATCAGATTGAGTGAGCATGGAATCAGTCCTCACCCTCGACAAAATGTTCTGCACTCCTTGGGCCAACTTCCTCTGTGCCTTTCTCATCCACCACATCTTCTTCAACTTCCCGCTCACATTAGTCGGGTTCTCCAAACACAGTTCCATAAGTAATCCCTGAGACTGTGAGGGCAGTTTATAAAGCAGCAGGCCCTTCAACAGCTTCGGCATGTCATGCTCCTCATTGATGGGAAGTTCCTCAAAGTCTAACTGCACAACGACGAAGCGCTGAGCAGCACAACCCTTCTGACGGTCAGCAAAAATGCAGCCCAATGCCGAAGCCAGCATATCTGAGGAGTATGTGGCAGGATTCCTTTGTCTTTCCACCGCAATTTTCCAGTACAACTCAGCTCTCTGCAGTGTTGATGGAGAAAGCACCAGAAGGGCTTTCCCTCCATGTTTCTGGATGTGATCGAGCTTAGAGTGGAGCCATGCTGCCGGGCCACAAGAACCGAGATCTGTTTGGTTCCACAGGTCGAGAAATACTCTGAAGCCCAGCTCAGAGAGCAACTGGCCCAGTTTACACACCAACTGTGGGTCTGTGTCAGAGGAATGGAGCAACAACACATGTCCCCTCATATCTAGAGAGAGAAATGAAGATTATCAGGTATGAGATTATCATAATGTAAATTCATTAATTAGCCTTCTTGATAATAAGAGACACAAATGACTGTAAATAAACACCTTGCATACCTTGAGAATGACATCTTCTGTCCCATTCGCTAAGCGACCCTGTGAGAGGGACATAAAAGATTGTAAAATCTCATCAGAGAAGAAGACTTTCTATAATACTGTAAGGAATAGTTTACCTAAAAATAAAAATTTGCTGAAAATTTACTCACTATCAGGCTATCCAAAATGTAGTTTGTTTATTCATCGGAACAGATTTGGAGAAATTTAGCATTAGATCACTTGCTCCAGTGCAGTGAATGGGTGCCGTCAGATTGAGAGTCTAAACAGCTGATAAAAACATCACAGTAATCTAGAAGTAATCCACGTGTTTGTAAGAAACTAATCCATCATTTAAGTTAATTAATTTGTTTCATTAAGACATTTTTTTAACTTCAAACCATAGCTTCCATCTAAAATACAAGTCCTTTATCCATAATATTGCTTTCTTTCCTCTCATCTGAATCAGGAGAGAAATATGCACAGGTCAAGGACTATTTACAAGAAAAAACTGTTCTAAACATACAGTATATGTGGGTGGATTTTGATATGAGAGGACATCAGGGGTGGACTTTTTCACTGGAGGAAGCGTTATTATGGAGTATAAACTCAATATTTTGGACAGAAGCAACAGTAATGCCTTTGATGATGGATATGTTTCTAACAATCTTTAGACATTATTTGATGGACTGGAGTCGTGTGGATTACTGTGATGTTTTTATCAGCTATCTGGACTCTCATTCTGACGGCACCCATTCACTGCAGAAGATCCATTGGTGAATTGGTAAATTCTCCAAATCTGTTCTGTTGAAGAAATAAACTCTTCTACATTCTTGGATGGCCTGAGGGTGAATAAAATTCTATTCCCTTAAAGGAACTAAAAAGGGTATAAGACACAGGCAAGGGCAAGATGGGTGAAAGAACACAAAATGAAGAAGGAGTTGTAAAAGACAAAGAACATGCTGAGATGGAATAAATGTGTTCTACAAAGATCACCACAAAAATATGTGCTATTCACAGACACAGGAATAGAACCATTGAGAGCAGAGAGATGCAAAAAGAATCTAGTTAACATCTCAAAAACTCTCTCTTTCACTGATTTAAATCAAATAAAATAATAACAAAAAATACTGCTCAGTTGTGTTTTGAATAGCGCATAAGTTATCAGTCTCTAGTATTTTTTTAATGGATTTTTCAAAATAATGGCAAATAAATTATTGATTGATCTTACATTAATATTAATCTATTAATATTAAAAGATTAAATACTAAATTATATATAACGCATATATGATATTAAATCTAATATAATTTAATGTGTCTTTGCTAAATAATTAAAATACATACAGTATGTAATTAAAATATATTAAATAATAAAATATATACAAAATAATAATAATAATGGTGTTTTTAGTTGGGAATATAAGCCATCTCATACACTGTGTTGTAATTTCTTTGCTGCTGAGAAGAAAACATCTTCCTATATAAACAAAGAGATGCCGTAGATAGCAAAGACATACATTTGAGTTTGTTCACCAGAAGAAGTACTCCAAAAGCAGTCAGACAGAGAAGGATCAGCGGCAGAAGAACAAGAAGGCTCCAGTACTGTCTCTCCACTAAAACAACATGAAAAGAACAATGAAACAGCTGATAACATCTGCCATACTTATATTCAGTATAGTAAATGTTAGTTTTAGTACATGGAATGTCAGTGTGATCAAATGACAATGAATGGCAGCTTTAACCAGGATATAGATGAGATGTTTTTTTCTCATCACACACTTACAGGGGTGTTGACAGTATCGCACAATCTTCCCATCCACTTTAAGCTGCACACAGACACAGACAAAGATGAATGTTTACCATGTTCATTGTCTGTTTGCACTAAATGACTAATGAATGCTGAAAGGAAGAAATGATAAAGGCAGATGGTATCATACCATCAGGCAGAGCTGCTGGTGATTCTGAGACCTGATATTCACAAATTTCCCGGATGCCTGCAGAGAGCAAATATCATTAAAGCAAACTGCTTTTTAACCAACTGGAAAAACAATTATTAGCTTTGACCTCAGTCGGAGTATTTAATTTCATATTAATTTAAAATGAAAGCAAAGAAGGGTCCATTTAACATTTAGTTTGTTGTGTCAATCATTCAGTTTCAAAAGTCCAAAAATTACTAGTGAAAGGGAGATCACTTGTGAAAATTCTTCTATTTTGCATTCTTTCAGATTTAAATTACACAAAATTGCCAGTCATTACTAATTTATTATTCCTAAAGAGTCTGATTAAAAAACGAAATAACACCAGAAACTCTTCAATTTGTTATGTTGCCCTTTTGCTTTAATGAGGTCATATGATGCAATTCCAAGTTTTCCTTTCTCTTTGGAGTGTTACAAGCTGTTCGTGAATAGATAAATCCCTAAAGTTGCAAAGACTAAAGTCTCAAACCCAAAGAGATGTTCTTTATAAAAGTTAAGACTCGTTCTCGCCCTCCTAAAACGCCTCGTTTAAACACGGCCCCACATGTCTAGGTCACTGTGTGGGAAGATTTGCATAACACCGCCCAAATGTTCACACAAAGAAAGAAGGTGTAACTTTTATTCTCGCTGTAGTATTGTTGCTGCCGCTGTCGCAATGTCGTGGAAATGCTGTGTGTTTCATTGTGAAAGCGAAACTACTTTGTTTGGTCTTCCAAAAGAGGACACAAGTAGAAATCAGTGGTTAAGTTGTATTTACAACACTGTTCTAAGAACAGTTCAACCCAAATATTCAGATGTGTGCAACGCATTTTACGGAGGACCAGTTCTGTTTCCTGGGAGAGTAGCCCTACAATGCCGGTGTTCTGAAAAATAATGCTGACTCACAGCCTGTAAGTACGTTTTCATATTTAAAGAATTTGCCATTGACAATTCAAACACCAGTTTTGAGCAATGTAGAGTAACGCTTATTGTTTGTCATTTCTTCAATCACAAATGCAGACATGGTTTTATGTTTACGTGGTGCAATGCAACGCAACATGTAAAAAGACAGTATATACCATTATAATCCGTAATTATGTCCTCACTGGATGCTACAAATGCCTCGTATGTAATGAGTTTTATTGTTTTTGTGCTGTCGCACCGGGCATGACAGTATTTCCGTCTCACACTTGAGCACTGGATAGCTGGCCAATCAGAGCACACCTCGCTTTTTCAGAACGATGAGCTTTGTAAAAAATTGGGGCGTTTCAGAACAATAATGGGCATAGAGGAGCAACAATGTGTTTTTTGAACCTTAAATTGCATAAACACATTGCATTATGCCAAATACACAAAATAATGTTCTTTTTAGCAATGTCATATAGCCCCTTTAATGTTTAAACTTTACTTTTCTTGCTTTAAATATTTATTATTTATTTCATGTCAAAATGTCTTTTTGATATGGAAGCCCGTTTTCACCACGGAATAAAACACATGCAAAAGATAATTGCAGTTTTTTTTTATCTCACAATTCCATTTTTTTTTTTTTTTTTTTATACACGGAATAAAAAAGCCATTTTTTTTTTTTTTTTTTTAGTAATGTCAGGTTTTTAAGTGGAAATTGTGAGATGTATAGTTTTAATTACATGTATTCATTTATTTATTTATCCTGTGCTGGAAACAGGCTTCCATACTTTGTTGTACATTTTATTTTATTTTTCTTATTCTAAAAGCATTTATTTCCAGGTTTTAATGAAAAATCCTAGATTTCAGTGCGGTGTTAAGACATTTTATATCCCACTGTTGCAGTAATTCTACTTTCTCACAGCCTTATTCTGTTTATATCAAATTAAATATTCTGTCTATTCTAAGTCTACAAAGGTCAGAAAATACATATACCCAAAATTTATATTTACCCATAGTACTGTGCTGTTTTCTGTCCAATCATTACAGCATTTCTGTCTGAATCCTGTAACTTCTGTGCATTTTCCATCTGCTTCGAGTTGACACGGCCACGATTCAGCTCTTATCCTGCAGGGCGCTGTTAAATTCCAGCTTAGCACCGGCTCACCATCATTTGTTTTGATGTGGGCTAAAGACACTGACATGTTGCTCAGGACATTGGCTTTAAATTCTGCCAGTTAAAAAAAAAAAATAATAATAATTGTGGGAAGACAAAATAGATCAAGATGGTGTTGAACATCCTCCATATCCAAGGCATTAATGCTAACTTTTTTATTTTTTTTAAGAAAAGTTTAGATCTTAGATCAGTGGCTCTCAGCCAAGGAGCCACTGGGGGCCATTAGGGGGCACTAGATTATTTTAAAATGATTTAAAATCTGACACAAAACAAGTTTAAAATAGACAAATTTTCATGTAAATAAATGAAATCATAGAAAGAATAATCACTTTTCTAGTTTTTTATAGGTCAGAAATAAAAATATACATTAAAAAAATATATAAAAATATTATTAAAAAAATAAAAATGTATATTTTAAATATGTAAATATTATTTTAAATGTTTATTACTTTAAAACATAATATTTAAGAATACATATATTATTTCATACAATATAATTATCGTGCAGTAAATCACAAACAACTGGAAAAGTCATGGGGTCTCTGAATGTTATTGTGGTTTTACCTGTTTTATTTTTTTCAAAGGGACAGATTTCCGCACGAACTGAATCATTTTTCCATGCCTGAAGCATATGCACACAAATAGGGCAAATTAAAATAATGTTAAAAATATATATTAGCAGGCATTGTTTTGAATGTGTGCATGTTTGAAAAGCACAGTACCTGCAAACACATGCAGTATGTGATTGACTCCAGTGGAATGATGTTATTTGGCATAAGCTGAGAGAAGAAAAGATTTGGTAAGTAACCAAAAAAAAGGGAACACAAACTGGTTTGTACAGTCTACTGTTTGTCTGTAATGAGCCCTCAGGCTGTGCATTATATGGACATAAGTGTGAGTTCACTGACCGAGCATCTTCCTTCTCTTCCACGTTTCATACACAGGGACAGGCCTTCAGAAGCTCTTTGATCCTCATCATCTAATAACACCTTAACCACTCTCTTCTCTTTTTTAATGTAGACCCTGGGACCTAAAAATGAAAAAAGGAAATGTAGATAATTGGATTTAAAAATTCAAATGTGGTATGTTATCATGGAGTTTAAAATGATAAATGTCAAACTGTTTTTTTTTTTTTTAAAGGTCTTATTCTCTTATTATTTCTCTTTAGAAACGCATTTAGTTAAACCCAGAAACTAAACGTCCGATCCAAAAAACCTATCATGTAACCTGTAATTTATCTTTTTCAATAAAGCACCATACAAGTCAACTCAACTCAAATACCTTACACATTGTTTTTTACGTTTTCTTTCTTTTTTTTTCTTACTTTCTTTTTTTTGATAAGTTGCTAAACCAAATGTACTGTAAAGAACCATTGAGGATCTTATGTTTTACTATTCCTAAAGGCCCATTTTAGCACTTTAGGAAATACGTTTTAGTATGGGAATTAAATTAGGAAAGCCTATTTTAAAATACAGATTAAAATGAGAAAAATGTTAAAATACAATCAACACATACCTTTACACTGCTTTAAGTCTTTTAGATCTGGTAAGGAACACACTGCCCAAAAAAAAATAATTTGTTGGTATGTGACTTTGTTGGTCTGTGAAAAAATAAAAATAAAAAAATAATGGGGGCAAAATTACTAGCATGCCCACTTTTCAAGGCACCACTACACCACTGGGTTATTTTTTGTTTCTTAGAACAACATTAAGATGCAACAAGACGAAAGTTTTAAATAAAAATAACAAATCAATAAAATAGAGTTTTGCAGTAACAAATCTTTAAATTGAATTAACGCATGTTAGAAACATAGTAATAAGTAAGCTAGACTGATATGCTGTTGTATATGTGTATTGAGAGCAAGTAAAAAGAATGGCTACCTGTTTTTAATGTAGGGAATTCATTAATTTCAACTTCAGGTGTCTTAGCGAATGATCCAACAGTGATCTTCATTGTTCTGCCAAAGGTGACATCTTTATACTCCACCAGAGTCAGCTGCACCACACAAAAATAAACACTGAGATAACAATCAAGTCACCAGTCTCATGCACATATGCAAAGATTTTCTACACCGTTGCTTCAGTCAGGTTCTTCTGGAAATTATGCATTTGTTCACTTTTTACTTTTATCAGTAACTTGCCTGGCCATTTTAACTTGCCAGATCTTCTAGAAATATTTGAAATTAAATATTAAATAAAATACACATTTTAAAGGTTCAAATATGACACTGTCATAACTGGTACAAATAAATAAGTTGGTCAGGTTGCTCATATTTACTTTTTTTTTTTTTTTTTTTTTTTAATGTACAGTATATCCAATCCAGCCTTACAGATCAGCCCACAAAGGGCTTATTTATGATAGGAAAGTCTTTTATCTAACTTCTTGTTGCTGGTCTAAAATTACCTGCCTTTTAATAAAAGCTCATAAATCTCTTATTATTCTGCATTATCACCAAATCTTGGATTCAATCTTTTATCAACTCGTTTTCTTTCAAATAGCACAGGTTTTGTATTTCTTTTTGTAACCAACTGATCAAAGGCCTCATTGGCTTATGAACCTCAGTTTTTACAAAAAGCACTATTTGTGAATAATTGTGGCTCATATCAATGAGGCCAACAACCAATCAGTTCCAAAAACAAATACAAGACCTGTATACAAATGGGTGAGGGGGTAAATAGCCAGAAGACAACATGAGGGTTAAATGGACACGGTGGTGACACTCACAATGAGAAGTTTACGACTTGCTGTGAAGTCTACTCTCTTGCACCACTCTTGCTGCCCCTCTGCTGGTTGGTAGCATATTGTAATAGTAGCTACATGAAGAGAAGACAGAGGTGAGCTTTAATAGTGCATTTCATGACAGACAATGATGAATCCACTACTATCTTTCAGCAAAACCAAATACAGTTTGAGAAAATCAGTTTGCCAAAGTCTATTAGCACTATAAACAAATAAAGGGAAATGTTTGAAGTTTTTAAGTTCACTTGGTCTACCTTGATCTAGCTGGTCTTCAAAGAGAGAATATTCTTTCTGTTAAAAAAAAAAAGAGTAAGATGTTATAGGTTGTAATTATACGTGAAATTTGAGCTTTTAAATATCTTTTTTTTTTTTTTTTATGAATGAACAAAACACTCACACTTTGACCTTCTGATGTGTCATCTGGTATGGAAACACATCCTGAATTCCAGTGCCCTGAAATTAGAAAGATTAGTGTTAACATAAACCATTGCTAGGCCAACAACTGTAATGTAGTGCTACTGTAAGGACTCACCACTGCTCTCCTCTTCAAATTCTGATCTCTCAGTATCTCTGTCCTTCTCATCTTTGAGATCTGGAACAATACTCAGCTGGATGCTGATCCACAAACACGGTTTGCAGTCCTTCCCTTGGCAGCACAATTTTGGCTTCACAGCCAAAGAACACACATACACAGGACCAAAGACCACATCAAGTGGTGTGATAGGGTCTGTATCTCTCATACTGCAGTTTAGAGCCTAAAAACATACACAAACATATTCCAGATAATAAACAGATCTTGCTTGCTCGTATCTTGGAATCATTTTTGTATTAGCATATGAATTAACTTTCTTTTCTTCTTTTTTTGACATGCACTAATGATGCAAAATTTCAATGAATTCTCAAAACTCAATTTTGTATATCCATACATAGAAGTGCCTTAAATACAATTATTATTTGTATTTCAAAAATAATTCTGGAATTATTATCAGTTTTTAAAACATGTAAAATGAAAAATAATAATAATAATTATGTATTCAGGAGAACTAATTTAATTAATCCACTAAAATCACTGAAACACTAGCTGATTAAACCCCACTGAACAAAATGACAAAAAAAAAAAAAAAAAAATTTGTTGGCACATGACATTTTCCACATTTGTACAAGTTTTTATGAAAAGGCAAGTTTTGTTCAGTCCACTTAATGACTTTGCCTACATCTTTAAAAATGAAATGTATACTCATGTGCATTTTAGTACTTCTTAGTTATACAACTTGAAATCGAACATCCAATAATTTTTTTTTGTTCATTTGTTTAAAATGGCATAAACATACATGTGGTAAATTTTTTTATCATCTCAGACATCCTTGTTTATCTGTGTTAACTTAAAGACTAAATACATTTAAGCAAATAGCAATTTAATTATATATAAAACAAGAATTAAATAAAATAATTAAATAAATTGTTATGCAATATATATATATATATATATATATATATATATATATATATATATATATATATATATATAATATTGCATAACAATTTTATTTAATTCTTGTTTTGTTTACCGTTCTATCTGCTGTTATTGTACTTTAAAATATAATATAATATAATGAGGGTATATGTACTTTAATATATTATAGTATATTTAATAAAGTAACATACTGAGCACTGGTCACCTCTGTATAGATATTTTTACAAACATTTATCACAAATAAACAAGTAATAAACAAACATGGTTAATGAATGTATAGCCTACTCCTAACCTGAGGACAGATGACGTTGTTTTCTGGGTTGTGTGTGACTCGTTCCAGTGAACACACACATCCGCTGGCCAATAGGAGCAGCTGGACTATCCACCCCGTCAACTTCATTGCGCAACAGTTTCGCTCTCGTATTCGAGAGAGACTTAATCGAAACTGGTTAGAACAAAATCCTATAGATTATATCCTTCGCTATGTCGTCTCTATGAGGCTTTAGGAGGACCCAAGACGATCATAGTTCTGATCGGCTCGGACACACAGTCCAAATCCACCGTCCGGTACTCGAAGGTCGCCGAGCAGCGCGCAGTCACACAACATTGTGTTCCGGTTGTCTGTAAGGAGATAGAAAACGGTTGTTGTTTTATTATTTCGCGATTCAAACTCCTTGGCTGTTATATTATCGAAATAGAGCTGCTGGTCCTAAAAGTCGGCAGATCTGTGTTCGGTGTGAAGTCACCTGGTTTCCAGTTTGCCCAGGTGTGTCTGTGCGAATGTCAGATTGCCAGATAACGTGGGTGTACATGAATTTACTGCTCTGCATGGAATGCCTGGATTTCCGATAGATATTAAAGGGCAACGAGTATTGTTTTCATGTTACATTTTATTGCATTAAACTCCATTTCCACTTCAGTTTAGAGAACATTCAAAAGTAAAATTCCCATAACGCTTGCAAAATAACAAAATGTAACATCCCCTCAATGTTTTCTGAAACATTCAAAAAAGGGAATGCTAGCAAAACGTTTTTATAGTGTGTTCAAGTTGCGCATGAACGCCACCACAAAGTCATTTTTTTACGTGTGGGAAACTCGGAATTTTCCTTAAACCCCGCATTTCCGAGTCGGGGGAGTGTCAGTGAAAAAACATGTTGGATGAAATAGATGTAGCCAAATACTACAGATATGCAGCGTCTGTATTTACGGTAAATTTGTTGAACATAATAAAATGTTTTGTTGTTGTTGTTGTTGTTTTCATGCACAATAAACCTATAGGCCTATATACAAAATTATATATTGCATAATTACCATATAATATATAATGATTCGGTTTACATCACCTTCATAAATGGAATTGAAACAGAACAAAGCAAAAACAAAATGATGCACATTCATTATTCATCATTTTGTAGATGTAGAGTTTTAAAAAAATCGTTGAATTTTATGTAAAAAAAAAAAAAAAAAAAAAGTTAAATCGCCATCTTGTTCCGACCAGTGTGACTTGAACGCACCTGACGTCGTAATTACCACTTACCAACTCGTAAATACGGAGGACTTGAATGCCCCACAAGAGAACGTTTTTGTTAACTGGTTTAGTACATGTTACTTGATAGTAATACAACTTAAAATTAGACATTAATCCATTTTTAATAGTTTAAACTTGGTACATGTGTTTTAAACTGCATTTTAAAAATATTTTCATTTCTTACCATCCCTCAGACATCCTTATTTGTCATTGACCCTCATTTATTTTTAACTAAGACTACCCTTTAAATACTTTCAAGGCCTCTTTATACTATATTGTATTATTGGATTTCAAAATACACACTGATACTAGCCTAATATTGGTTTCTTAAGGTAATACAAAATGAATTTTTATATATATTATATATATATATATATATATATATATATATATATATATATATATATATATATATATATATATATATATGCTTACAAACAAAACAAAATGACTTCAGCTTTAACACAAAATGTTACTTACTGCCCGGTGGTCTTCTGAAGCACTGCAAAGTAAGGATTAAAGCCTCGTATGACTTTGTCGCCTTTGGCACACATTCATTAAATGGAAGAGAATGTGAGTAAACTCTGAGTGTATGAGAGACTCACCCCTCCCAGCTGACAATCAACACACACACACACACACACACACACACACACACTGCTGTAATGGATGAGAAATATGATCTTGGTTATTTGCAGCTTCATAAAACTCTAACCAGGAAATTGCTAGGTACAAAGTTCCCTGTCTAGATCCTTCACTGTAAGCGAGTGAATTTGTTTAGCAGCCCTGTTTCATGGCAACTAAGAGTCACTGTTAATAACTGACAGAAACCACCCAAAACAGGGAGTAACAGAGATCATCCAGATGCTTCTTTCAGAAATAATAAGGCTCAAGGTTTGCTAAGTAAGGATTGTTATCAATAGAAACACCCTAAAAACACCCATCCCTGAAGCTGAATGCATATAGGGGAGACTGGGGCTAGTTGTCACAAGGGCAATAGCAACTGTCATATTAGCAAGTTGCAATGTACAATGTTGCAGTGTGTTTCATGTGTTGTACTGTATAAATTAAGAGAAAGAAAAAAAAGCAAAAAATCCAAATAGGCTGCTTAATTGCAACTTCCTTGTGTGACCACATGCCCACAACAAAAAACAACTCTTAGAAAAATTACAAGTAAATTTCACAAAGAATTACAAAGAACTGGCAAGTAACACATTGCATTAAATGTGAAAATTCCAAAGACTGAAATATTTTCCTAGTTTTATTTACAACTTTGGAAAAAAAAATTGTACAGAAATCGAGTTCCAAATATATATAAAATATATACTAGCATAATGTATACTTTTTTTCACTATAATGTCCTGCTTGAAGACAAAACAACAAGAAAGTACTCTGCTTTTCCAGAAAACCTTCATATATAAATAATAAAACCTTCATATATTCTTATTGTGTAATTACATGATTTAATTTGACTAAATCAACCGGACTGTATTTGATTACGCCAATAAAAGTAAGGTTGTTGTTGAACATTTGGTGGACATTAAATAAAGTACATGTATATTCTATGTGCTTGTACTAGAAATTTCGTATGGCTAGCTGAGTCTTTCTTGAACAAGCCCAAAAGTAAATCTGAATAAACCAGTTGGTTTGCATTCTTTCACTTCTTTAGCTCTACTTTGGAAAAAAGGTAGAGGCATTTTTTCAGACCTGCCCAGTCACATTCAGTAAATACTTTTGTCTCATTGAAAAAGCTCATTTTTTAACATAAGCTTTTAACATAACAGTGGTGCCTTTAAAGGACTATAGTATATGGTTTATGTGTGTGTGTGTGTGTGTTTTTTTTTTTTTTTTTTTGTGAAATCATGAAAGTTTTAAAAATTTGCTCTTTTTATTTCCTCTTTTGTGTAAGTAGACCAGTAAGTGAATATTTAGTTATAGGCAGAGGTTTTCTTTTTTTTTCTGTTAAAAAAAAAAAAAAAAAAAAAAATCAACATTATTCAGCTACCATAACTCTACACCTTAACATTTAGAGCATAAAAAATTGTAACAGATGGATTACATTTTTACTACACACACACACACACATATATATATATATATATATATATATATATATATATATATATGTATGTATATATATATATATATATATATATATACATATATATACAATACACATTAATTAACATAAGTAAACAAGTCTTACTATGTAAATGTGCCAGATTTAGCCATTCAGACTAATTTTCATCTGCAGTCCCTTTTAAACTCAGATAGCTTTTTTGTGCAGCCAGGCATTTCATGTTGACAGTACAGTCACAAAGCGCCCCCTACAGACAACGTTATGATACATGGAACAGTTTATTACAGTTTTTACTAATTGCTTACACACGTTTTCAAAACTAAGTCTCCTTTTTTTAAAACTCTACACACAATTCTCAAAACTGCACACACAAAATGCAAAATGCCTCACATCTCCTTCAAAATGCAACACTGCATTCAAAATGCCATAAACACATGTCAGAATGAAGCATTTGCATCAAATGGCAAACACTTCTTTCATAATAATACTTTTTTGGATATACCATGTAAACACTGCTGTTCTAAATCTAAAGCTCTTTGGTCTTTCATAGGCTTATATCTACATTTCAATGCAATGTTCTACAGTGAAAGTAATCTGCTGAGAGGGGTAACAAGTACACCGGAAACGCCAATGCAATGTAGAAACAGAAAATATTTATTATGCCAAACATTACTGTTGTATACATTAGCATACAACAAAACTATAAACATGTAAACCAAAAGTATATTCTTTACAGTAGAATACAGTAAATTGTGTGTGGGGTCCCGGTCCAGGAATTGGTGGGGGGGGGGGTGTGCAGTCCCCAGTGCTAAGCTTCATCTCTTCTCCGAGCTGGGTCTGGCCACAATACTTCGTCCACATCACAAGATACGTTTTCTCTTTCCAAACATCGAGGGAAGTATCTCCTAGCATGGCGTATCCAACCTTGGACAGAGGCAACCTCTATGTCCCCACATGCGTCCTTCATTGCCTGGAGAAGCGGCATGCGGGCAAAGGGTTGGCGATCATACACTTTCCAGCGCCAGGCTGAGAAGAATTCCTCTATGGGATTTAGAAAAGGTGAATATGGGGGTAGGTACAAAACTACAAATTGTGGATGGGTGGCAAACCAGTTTTTGACCAGAACAGCCTGGTGAAAACTAACATTGTCCCATATAACCACAAATCTAGCAGGCGCCTGATCTGGATTAAGGGCAAGCATTGTGTGAATTGCATCCAGAAAAGTGAGTATATAGCCGGTGTTGTATGGACCCAGTGTGGCATTGTGATGGAGGACCGCGTTTTGAGTGATGACAGCACACATGGTTATATTACCCCCACACTGTCCAGGGACATTGGTAATTGCCCTCTGTCCTATTACATTTCGTCCACGGTGCCTGGTTTTGGTGAGGTTGAAGCCAACCTCATCCACATAAATAAATTTGTGGCGAATTACATAGGCATCCATCTCCAATACTCTCTGTAACAGACAAAATTATATACAGATGAGTAAATATGGTATGTCTGAAGTACTGGAAGTAGTGTTGCATACACACCTCTACAAAGTCATGTCGCAGATTTCAGAGTTTCTCTCAAATGGCACCTTGTAAAGTTGTTTCATCGTCACTTGGTGCCATTGGAGGATGCGTTGTATTGTCGACAGGCTTACAGCAGTGATGTTGTTGAATATGGTGTCATTATTCAAGATATGCTCTCTTATCTCTCGAATCCTAATTGCATTGTTGGCCAAAACCATATTTATAATTGCAGTCTCTTGTACATCTGTAAACAAGCGTCCTCATCCTCGATGATGTCTTTGCCTTTCCACTCTGTACAGAATTCAAACACAGTATGTGTTCAGCATAGGAACTGTAAACCATTTACAAAAAAAATGTAGTACAGCATGATAACCAACCTCATTCATTCAATGCAGTGCAGTAAATGGATGGCTTAGAGTTACAAATGTTTATGCAATACTATGCAGTCATACATATTTTACAGTGCATAACTATAATGCTAAAATAGTCATTAGATAATTGCATACCTGTTCTCATTTCTGAAGGTTCGAATTATGGACACCACTGTAAATAGAATCAAGTTGATCATCAAGTGTTGCCCTAATCTCATCAGAGATGGCTCTCCTTCCTTCTCTTATTTGCCCTCGTCCTCTTCTTCCTCTTCTTCTTCCTCTTCCCCTTCCCCTTCCCCTTCCTCCTCCTCCTGGTATTTTTCCTCGTTGTCCCCTGCCTCTTCCTCCTACTCCTCTTGCTCTCTGTTCATTGTTAGCATCCATTGTTCAAAACAGGTAATCTGACCTTTGACCTATTCATAGGCCTATCTATACTACTGTAAAGTAAAGCAGTGATTGGTTAGTGATCAGTTAAGCAATTAGTGTTTACACATGTGAGGAGTGTGTCCGTGTGACCTGGTGAATAAGTGTAGCATTTTGATTGGTTGTGTTTGGAAAAGGAAAGCAAGTCACTTCCTGATAGATCTGTGTTTTAGGTAGAGAATCGTGTGTGAGTCAAAGGCTGAGAAATAGCTTATGGTTTTGAAGATTTGGCATGTAGTTTTGCACTTTAAGTGAGAGGTTTCAAAAATCGTGTGACATGAAAAGATTTTGTGTGTAAGCAGTTGGTAAAAACTGTAAACCTTTAAATAAACTTTTGAAGAAAAAGAAAGAGTTTGCATATGTGTTTTTTGTTGAGTATCATATTTGATACATAAAGTTGTATGGCTCATATACAGAATGATATAGGAGAATATAGAGCTGAAAATAAAGGGGAAAAACCCCTCAATATTTTAAGGCCCAAACAGAGCAAAAAACATGCTTTTTTATTATTATTATTTTTTTTTTTTTACAGTTGCTGATAATTTTATTGCCAAGAAGTCATGATAAAAGCTCTGTAGTTTCAAAACATAATGCAATGCAACATAATGATGACTGAGAGATGAGCAAAAAAACTTGATGTATCTTATTTGATATTCACATTTTAACATGCTTTTTCTAATAAATGATATATGGATAACCAAGTGAAAGATATAACACCAACTTGTCAGAAAAAAATAAAATAAAAAAACAGAATTAGTGTTATAATTAGAGTTATGTATGTATGTATGTACTTTGTTATGTATTTCGTCTTGACAACCTCTCAGATGACAATCCATTCAAAAGTGAAGTTGAAAAAAATAGTTTTTCCAAAATATGCTATTGTGGAATTCTTGAAATTTAAAAGCAAAATAAATAAATAAATAAAATAAAAATATTCAACACATAATAAACATTAAACAAAATGCTTTTGTCCATGTAATTTATTGTGGGAAAATTCAAAATACTTCTGAATTCTGAAACTGGGAAACAGTTAATAGAAACTTATCAAATGCTGATAGAAGTAAGAGATGTACAAGCTCAATAGTATCTATACTCATAAAAATTTTAAAACAAACACAGTGTATAAGTTCTTCATATACTTCCTATTCTACTTTTTTATGTTTTTTAACCTTATCACTAAGAGTAAAACTATGACAAGTAGCCAAGAAACTATGGGGTTAAATCTCTGCCACAATTCTGCGAGCGCAAGATCATATTTTGTGCGCACAAAAGTGCATTTTGCACACACGCAATGAGTTTTGTGGAGAAAATGTTTGTCTCACAAAGAAGTAAGTATTTCGAGAGCACAAAAATCAATTTTGCATTTAAAATAAGTATTTGGATGTGTGCAGACCTTCTCTTTTGCACATGCAATGTTTCACTAGCTTGCTCCCTTGATGCCTGCCCTCAGTGCTTCCTAAATCTCGACAGCTGGCTTGCTCAACACAACCCAGTGTTACAATATGCCATAATTCCAGCCAATGGGCCGCCTGAGGGCAGGCATCAGGTGAGGAAGCTAGTGAAACATTGCAGTGCAAAAGAGGTCTGCACAAATCCAAAAAAAATATTTATTTTTGTGTGCTCAAAATACTTTCTTCTTTGCAAACATTTTCTCTACAAAACTTAGTTTGCGCGTGTGCAAAACACACTTTTGCGTGCTCAAAATATGCAACTCATTCGCACTCCCAAGGCGTCAAAAACTGAAGCATGGTCAAGCACCTCTAGCTTCACTATGAAGATGCCAAAGGTGCCCCTCGGCGTCACAGTATCGACAAACTGGGACCTAAAAAAAAATTCTATCTTTTATATTCAATGAGAGGAATCTATCGGTTAGATGGGATACAACTGCGACTGCTGGGCATGTGCACATCAATATTGCCCAATTTTTGTCAAGCTGAACAACAATAATTACTATATTTGCATTATTGTTGGAGGTAGGTGTAGATGTTAATAAAACACAATCTAATAAGTAGCAAATTTAATTTATTGTTAACCAAATCACATCTGTCATAAATGACCATAAATGGATAAGGAAGTGTGACGCTGCTGCTCCGCTTTGATGCCATTGGTTGTGAATTTCCCTTGTCACCGCAGGACTGTCTGCAGTTGGACTATCTTTTAACACATATTAAACAGCGCATCATGTTACAAAAGTATATTTTGCTGCTATTATCACATTAGTAATATATTAAGTCAACAATGAAGTATTGCTATGTTGAGAAAAATTACCTCTTTAGCGAGATCCTAACCCTAACCCAAAGCATAACTTCAATGAACTACAAATAACAGCGCTAAATTTTCCTTTTCCATAGATAGAATGACAGAGGCTTGGGGGTAATGTAGTTTAAAAAGTTTTATTAACGAAATGAAATAATATATATATATATATATATATATATATATATATATATATATATATATATATATATATATATATATATATATATATATATATATATAAACTAATTAGCAAAAATCTGTGTAAAAAAATGTCGTCCTCACCCCCTTATCTTGCTCCTTAAGTGCTGGACATCAGTAATGTGCATGCTCTTGGTTTTAATGCAGTAAGATCCACGTTGGTCATTCCTGGTACATTCTCAGTTATTCCTTAAGTGTTTGTAACAATAAAGCCCATGGCACCATCTTGTTATGTTAAATAATTCATCTTGTAACTCCCTTTATTTCACCAAAAATTGGCATATTTGTTGCTAAATATATACAATAATAACTTTCTGGTGTATTGTTGTTCCAGATATCATTAATCTGATCAAAAATGTTTATGTTTTAAGTAAAAAATAATCCCGGTAATTAATAATATGTACTTTTTCAAGTATAAAATAAGCACATATGTACCTACCTAGTAAAATGATGTATTTACCAAGAATTTTCAATACACAGTATTCACCATATTCATTTTATTGAAGCATAGACTATAAAGCTGATAAAGTAGCATCAAGACAAATAAGATTCAAGGAAAATAATATTGGATCATCAAAAATTCAGTAACATCATATATTCATCAGTTCACACAAATAAGTGATGAGAGTCCTTAAAAGTCACACAATCCCATCCAGTCAACTGTGATACAGATCATGTGATACATATAAGACAATTGATACTGTTTCAGAAAATAATGATTCCTTATCATCACATCTAAACTGGTTTCTTGCTCTTCCCCATCGTGATCTTCTTCTCTCGTGTCTGTGAACAGTTTGTGGTTGACATCCAGCACCGATGTGGTGTAGCTTTTTCTCAGAAAGAGGATCTCTCAGTCCTAACATCCCATTTTCAGACAGTTCCCAGACCTGGTCAAAGTAAAACAAAAAACACAAACAATTCAGATGAAGTTGTTTAACGGACAGTCAGCTCAGCTTATGTTCTGCGTGATTTTAGCAGGGTAAAATGACCCTTGAAGTACTGTACATATACCATTCTTCAAGCTGTTTTAAGACCTTTTGAGAAGCTTTTTCTTTGAAGACAGTTGTGATAGTGTCAGATGAGACTGTCCAGGGGCTTGTACAATATCATACAAGTGCTAAATTGAATTACTGAATTATTAAGACTTGTGATGTGAGACTGTGTTTATCATACAAGTTTTTACTAACGGGGCATTTTTAAGACTTTGACCCTGTCCAAATACCCACACTTGCGGTCTTAATAATGCCAAAGCGCAGTGCCCTTAACGCACACTAAACCCACACTATCTCCAATACCGCTCCGGAGCGCTATTCAACGCTTAGTGTATCCCATCATGCATCATGTTTTGGAATAAATCGTGAGACTTTTGGCCAAGATCTCATGAGAGGTCACGGAAACCTTTCCAATGTATGTGAAATATTAATAATAATAAATAGATATTAAGAATAATTTGGTAGTAAAAAAAGTGTTGCACAGAAAAGTATATAGGGGAAGTCGTGGCCTAACCCTAAGGTTGTGGGTTCGAGTCTCGGGCCGGCAATACCACGACTGAGGTGCCCTTGAGCAAGGCACCGAACCCCCAACTTTCCCCCCTGGGCACCGAAGCATAAATGGCTGCCTACTGCTCCGGGTGTGTTTTCACAGTGTGTTCACGGTGTGTGTGTGTGTGTGTGTGTGTGCACTTTGGATGGGTTAAATGCAGAGCACGAATTCTGAGTATGGGTCACCATACTTGGCTGTATGTCACGTCACTTTCACTTTCATATTTATTTTGTACATCATTTGCAACTGCTTTTTATCACTTAATTATAAGCACCACAAATTAAATTGTTATCTGTTACAGGGAATTGTGGCAGAGATCTAATCCCATAAGAAACCAGAGAGAATCAGGGCAGTTAGTATGTCTATTGTGGCCTTCACATTAATCGGACCTTTAAGTGCACACTAATGTTGAACCCACATCTAAATTCTGCTTTTATGTAAGGTTCAAGATTACAAATAAAGGGGGAGGTTTCTTCATCCAGTCAATAATAGCCAATAGCATGATGTGGACTAGAGTTCAAAGGCAGTGTGGCAGTGTTTGGAGGTCAGTTTCCTGTGCAGGTCATGATGGATCGAGCAGCTCTCGGGCTGATTCTGTTGGGTGTTTTTCTCATCTCAGCCACTTCTCATCCTGTTAAGAAGGTGGGGGTCAATTAACATATCAGTCATTGTGTTTAAGGTACAAAATAAGATAGAGGCAATATAAGATATAGCATGACAACTGGTATATATGCATTTTTTAGAAGAAGAACATTACAGCCTATAAGAACCTTAACTTATATTTTTTGGCCAAATACTGTAAATAACATTGACCTGGGCCTCTGAATACAATTTAAGTGTTTTATGTTAATTAAGCTTGTATTAAGATGTGCGTGATATTTTACTCCTTGTTCAGTTAACCAAAAAAAATAAAAAATTCAAGTAAAAGCTGATATACTGTATACAGATCCACCGCTGACTGAAAGCTTTTTGACTCTACTAAACTATTTCGCAATAGTTTACACTGAGATGTAGTCGAATTTGTCTTTTAGTCCAAAGGTCTTTTCTCCGAGCAGCCTAAATATAGCAATCCAATGCAAAAATCAGGAGTAAGTGTCAGGTGTGTAAGCGTGCACAACCGTAAGTGTGCACAATCCAATCAGCCGTTCAACAAACAATATGTTTTTGTGTTCCACTAAGCTGTTTCTAATTGTTTTCCTTTGCGTTGTGTCTCGGGCATGTGCTTTAAAGGTGCTTTATATAATTTTTTGACTGTACTAAAGCATAAAAACACTGTAATACTTTCGCAGATATTTAGGAAACATGCAGAGTTCTCTCCAACATACCAACATAACCATACATACTTGGTTCTCTGAAAAACAACGCCAAAGCCAAATGTGCATTCTGTGTCGAAATGCCTGTTTTTGTTTTGGTCTGTGTGATTCCGCCCACTGTCAGTTTAATCAATAGTATTTCAACATCCTGGGTTGCCAGAGAGTGGAAAACAGCGTATCGCAGCCAGTAAACGAACTGGGCCTGACATTGCAGCCTCGGCATCAATCTAAAAACTCTTAGACCAGAGGCATGTTAAAACGAGGATAGATCAGCTCATCAAGCTGATACAAACTGCACCTTTAAAGACTCTTTATCATTATGCTCAGTTCAGTCAGCCTTTCATTATAAACCCCTGGTTTGGGTTTATAATATTTTTTTTAGTGTATTTTGTGTTGTTTTTTGTGTATTATAATGTGGATATTTTGGGTTTATACATTTTCTCCACGGTCACCAGTCGCTACGCCACAACAGTCATCACAAGCCGTGTTGCAAACACACTGAATGAATCTCAAGGGATCCAGTTTGAGGTCAAGATTCCCAAGAATGCCTTCATCAGCAAATTCAGAATGTGGGTCAATTCAATACTACTCTTAATTACAAATGTTCTGAACGTGTCTGAAAACTCTTAAACCTAAACCCAGCAGCTATATGAAGACAAATCTTAGTTAGGTAATAAGTTGACCTTTAAGTCTGTTTATTCCTTTCATTTCTCCATAGGGTTATAGAGGGAACAACATATGATGGGGTTGTTAAAGGAAAAGAAGAAGCTCAGCAGCAATACAATCAAGCAGTATCTCGAGGACAAAGCGCTGGACTTGTCAAGTACTGGAATTTATTTTTAAATTAAGTCCATAAAAATATATATTTATAGCATGTTTATTAATACGCAGGGATTTATTTCTATTTCAGATCTGTTGGAAGGACTTTAGAGGACTTTAAAACTTCAGTGACGGTGGCTGCTTTTAGTAAAGTGACCTTTGAGTTGACCTACGAGGAACTGCTAAAGCGCCGCCTCGGCAAATATGAGCTACTCATCAATGCCCAACCGATGCAGCCGGTGGCTGACTTCAAGGTGTTGACCTACGAGGAACTGCTAAAGCGCCGTCTCGGCAAATATGAGCTACTCATCATTTCTTTTACTTATATCAGATGGATGTGCACATCCAAGAGAAACCAGGAATTTCCTTCTTGGAGGTGAAAGGAGATTTGAGCACCGGTGATCTGGCCAATGCCATCAAAATCACCAGAGCAGACAAAGATGTAAGAGTTTAAATGAGGGTTAAAACACACAGTTTAGATGCTCTCAATATGCACATACACTTCAAATAAAGTTACCAGATGACCAAACTGATCCTTTCAGGCATGGGTGACCTTCTACCCCACACGAGATCAACAGACCACGTGTAGAAGCTGTGGAGAAAATGGGTTGAATGGAGACCTGCTTATTACATATGATGTTGAGAGACAAAATCCCCAAGGAGAAGTTGTGGTACATTTTCAATAACATGCTTCAAAAGAGTAAAATAATATGACTGAAACAGAAAGAATGAAAGACTGGCCATGTAAAAAGACATGAATGGTATTCTAGAATTATATCCTTCTCTGTTCTCTCAGGTATCAAATGGCTATTTCGTCCACTACTTTGCACCCTCTGATGTTTCACGTATTCCCAAAAATGTGGTGTTTATCATTGACCGAAGTGGCTCTATGCACGGCAAAAAAATAGACCAGGTAAAACAAATTCACAATGATTATCTGTGGTAATTCACAGCATCCCAAAGTGGATACTGGTGGATAGTCCAAGTCTTGTAGAAGATGATTCACTATTAAACATACAGAGATTCCTCTATTGAAATCAGTTTGCCACTGTTTTGTTAAAGTTAGTAACAAAACTGTCCATGTCTGGAAGTATGCAGTCGTAATGGAGAAAGAATAACTTCCAGATCTGCTGACAGGAGTGTTTTTCCTTAGACTCGTTTGGCACTGCTAAGGATTTTGAGTGATCTTGATGAGGACGACCACTTTGGATTGATCACATTTGACAGTGAGGTTAGCTTATGGAAGCGTGAACTCCTCAAAGCTACTGAGACAAACCTGGAGAATGCGAAATCTTTTGTGAAGGAGATCAGAGATAGAGGAGGTGAGTTACAGTGCTAATGCTAAATAAGGAGTAAGAAAGTTGAACCTCACAGTGACACAACTATGTTTGGTCTTTCTTCAGCCACAGACATAAACGCTGCAGTTCTAGAAGGAGTGGACATGATCAGTCGACATCCACGAGAGGGAACAGCCTCCATCCTGATCCTGCTGACTGATGGAGATCCCACTTCAGGCACAGAAACACACTGACAAACACACGCTAAATGGTTTTTTTATCATAGCATTAGTTTTTGACTTCAGCTTCATGAATAGAACAACACTTTAACTGCCATCCTATAATATACAGGGTTTATTAGCAGACCTGTTTGATATTATCATGACCAATTTGGCTTCTATCTTTTTCAGTAAGAGAATAAGACAACAAATAATATGAAATTGCCCAATGTGTCTATTGACGATCACTCAAATAACTCAAAAACATCAAATAATGATTTTTAATCAGGTGAAACCAACATGGAGAAGATAATGGCCAATGTGAAAGAAGCCATTGGGACAAAGTTTCCCCTCTATTGTCTTGGTTTTGGATATGATGTAAATTTTGACTTCCTGACAAAGATGTCTCTGGAAAATGGTGGAGTTGCTCGCAGGATTTATGAATATTCGGACGCTGATCTACAGCTGCAGGTGAACTACAGACGATCGTCTGTGAATTCATCCTCAATGTTGAACTTTGTTTGAGCGCATTTAAAGTTTGTTTGATTTTTAGGGCTTCTATGATGAAGTTGCTGTCCCTCTCCTCAGTGATATTCAACTTAAATACCCAGGAGGGACAAAACTTACCAAGACCAGCTTTAGCTTGTACTTCAATGGCTCTGAGATTGTGGTGTCGGGACAAATCACAGACAACAGTGTGGAGAGTTTCACCACTGAAGGTCATCGCAGTATCAGTAAATCACAGACAACAGTGTGGAGAGTAACTCAGTATATTGGATATTGGTCAACTGTTTAAAAGTTTAGAATAATGACCACTTTGTTAAAAAAAAAAAAATCTGTATGTTACTGACAGCATTCCCAGTAAAATATTCACTAATGTTATTATTTCTGAGCAGAAAGGCAGTAATGTGACGTATCAGGACACTATAATGACAAAAGACCCCAGAGATGTCCCTCCTGAGAATGAAGATTTCATGCAGAGATTGTGGGCCTACCTTACAGTGAAGCAGCTTCTAGAGAGACAGTAAGTTTATGCATTAGATGCTGTCTTCTGGGATGCATGCACACACACACACACACACACACACACACACACACACACACACACACACACACACACACACACACACCCACACAAACACACACACACACTAATGTTAAAAAACTGTTAGAATCCATCCTAATGATCAAGTTAAAATTGTGAATAGTATGAGAGGTCTAAAACATACCATTTTACAGATAGTACTTCTCAAGATTGTCCTGGACATCATGGCTTAGGTCAAATTCAATATCCCAAGTATATACTGTATGCCTGGAAGGAGGAACAATTCCATACAAAAGGAATCAAAACTTAGTGGCAAATTAATGGCAAACCTCATATTGTACATGTCTGTCTTCTCTCTGTATTTCTGTCTCAGGGTGCTTCTTAAAGGACAAGAGAAAGAGGATGAAATGAAAGAAGCTCTTAAACTCTCCCTAAAATACCAGTTTGTCACTCCACTCACTTCTATGGTTGTTACTAAGCCACAGGAAGAAGAAATAGAAGTTGCTGAGAAACCCAAAGAGGAAGGAAGGCAACATACTGATGATGGTACGTCAAAGTATTTTTCTTTTTTTTAATGAATTAGTTTTTATTTAATTGATTAGTGTTTTTAGTTTGTAAAATGTAAAAAATGCATGTTAAATGCTAAAGGGAAATGCTGGCAGTTCTCTGTTTTTCTGAAAGAATAATTGTGGGAGTGCAATATTTGAGTCATGCTCAAAATTTTAAAATGTTCCTTCTTTTCAGATATAGTTTCTGTTTACCACGATATGCGTAAGTTATTCTATTTACAGTATTTACTGTTTTTAACGTATGCATTTGATCTCAGACTCATAAGTAAACCATATATACGTCATTGTGGGCTACAAAATCCGAATAATAATTTGGTTCAATAATAAAGATTTGCATACTTTGTGGAGAATGTTTATTGTCACCTCTGTTTTAACAAATAATTTTAGCAAGCTTTTTAGTAAAGGTGATGTGTGTAATTATTTGGGTAAGTTAATAAATTATTATTTACAGTAAAAAATATGCTTTATAAATATTTTTATGCATGTGTAAAGTGGTCAGAAATCTAAACGTCCCTTGTCTTAAATGTCCTAAATATATGCATGCCTTATTTTAAATTTGTTTTCATATTCCAGCATTACATAACTAGTGGCCCATTAGTAAGCCAAATTAATTTTTACCTTTATCAAAGTTTATAAATCTAATTGTTCAGATTTTATTTATTTATTTTATCTGTGTTTATTTTTTTAACAATGGACATCACAGCTGTGGAATACTCCGATTATTATGGTATGTCAGAATTTTTTCTTCATTGATGTGAATAGTTTAGTAGTTAATTGATTAGTGTTTTTTATTTTGTTAGTTTTGTAGTTGTTTTTTTATTTGATTGATGTGAGGTACAACACACAGCACAACCCCTTAGTTGTAACCTTATTGATTATATATATATATATATATATATATATATATATATATATATATATATATATATATATATATATTTTCTATAAGATTAAGGACACAAATATTTAATAAAATATTTTAATTAATTGTCATACAACTTGTACAAGATATAACAGAGCAACGCAATGAATGTTGCACAGATGTTTAACATTTTATTTAAGATTTTTTGTTGGAATGATTGTTGAAATTGATAATAAATTTTTGATTCTTATTTGAGACAATGTAAAAATGTTACTTCTTTTTACAGTAGATCCAGTTATTGATGTACAGGATACATGTAAGTTATTTACAGTAATTTCCGGGGGGGTTTTTGTTTTGTTTTTTTTACTTTCATTTGGTCTCAGACTCATAAGTAGACGTCCAAAATCGCTACAAAATTATCATAATAATTAGTTTTTTATTACTGGCTTTCAATGATAAAGACCCCCATACTTTGTTGAGAATGTTTACTGTCGCTTCTCTCTATTTTAACGTGTAATTGTAGCAAGGTTTTTTTAAATGATGACTTTGTACACTTTGTATGTTGCTGTTCGCTCTGTGCGCCGATCAGTTACACACGTCACTATTAAAACAAAGACTAAATACAATAAATGCATGCACTATGTGGATTTACATCCTTTACAATGTTTGTTGGTCTTAGACATCTCCCCAACTGAAACAATGTTTACACCTCTTTTGTATACAACTACTTCCCCTGCTGTGCAAGGTACATAAAAGTTAGCTTTTTTCCTTAATTATTTGTTTTATGAGCACTAATTTTAAGAAATAATCATGACATTTTGATCCTCTCTCCAAGTCAATCGTTTCCTGCTGGCTGTTGCTGGTCAGTCTAAGCCACTTTGTTTTGATATTCCTGTTCCTCACAAACTCAGACTCCTACAGGATTCAGCATCAGGTTAGGCATTGTTTTTTCTATGTGTGCATCTATTTAATAGGCCATCTGTCTTATGAATGTGTTTACTGTGGTATTTTCTGTTCATCCTAGAGTTCTCTATGAACGGAGAGTCTTTGAGTGAACAGAATGGATTCCATCAAATTGCTTTTCATTACAAAACCAACCATCACTTGATAATAAAGACAAAGTCTATCAGTTACCGTAATGGCCAGGACAATGTTGAGTTTTTGTGGGGCCAGGAACCAACCCAATACAATACAGATAGGTAAATATAGAAGTTCTCAACATAGAAAGAACAAAGTATATATTCATAGACAAACTCTAAATCTTCTGTGTATTAACTTTTCTCTGTTTGTTAACAGTTTGATTGTGATAAAACAGAGGTAGAATTCACTTGTGAGTTACTCTCTATCAACAGTGTGTCTCTGGTTGTTCTGGAAAATGAAATGAATGTTACCATGGGAAATATTGGTGTTGTTATTCTTTCTCATAAGAAAGATGGGGTCAAGTTTTTGTGGCCTGCCATTTGGCAATATTCAAAAGATGCCAACCTGACAGGTGTTTTAGGTAAGAGAGTAATACACTGTCTAAACCTTTAAACATTATTTACAGAATCAAAACTTGCCTCCTGCTAATACTGAAGTAGGCTTCGCATTAAAGGAATAGTTCATCCAAAAATGAAACTTAGCTGAAAATGTACTCACTCTCAGGCCATCCAAGATGTAGATGAGTTTGTTTCTTCATGGGAACAGATTTGGGGAAAAAATTTAGCATTCCATCACTTGCTCACAAATGGATCCTCTGCAGTGAATGGGTGCCGTCAGAATGAGAGTCCAAACTGATGAAAACATCACAATAATCCACAAGTAATCCACACCACTCCAGTCCAGCAATCAATGTTTGTAACAAACAAATCCATCATCAAGATATTTTTAACTTCAAACCGTTGTTTCCGGTTAACATAAAGTCATATTTCCAGTGTCATCATCTACATCTTGGATGGCCAGTAATATCAGTAGTATTCCGTTCTGAACATAGAGCATGTTGTGATTAGCCATGTACAAAAAAAACTTTAATATAATTATAACCAATATGTCAGTGATGTGGACTGTAAATTGCTTAGCCAACAACTGTTTATTGTTATAAAGTTGATATTTTGGATAAATTGTTGTTGTTAAACCAACATTGGTGACAAATCACAATATCTGTGGATAATCTTAGGAAAGGCTGATATTTCATATGAGGAGACTGAAGGATCACAAACACCAACTCTAAAGATAAAGGACAAGGAGATGAAGACGTCTTTGTAAGTGATTCAATTAATAAATGCACACACTCTTCCATGAAACTCTCTGTTCCTCATTTTAAAAAATTACTGTTGCTTTATATGCAATAAATAAAATATATATATATATATATATAGAGAGAGAGAGAGAGAGAGAGAGAGAGAGAGAGAGAGAGAGAGAGAGAGAATTTATAAATGCATTACAGTATATGTGTCTATTTGTGTCTATTAATTGTAGGGAGACTGTCAGCGATTACAGATTGCATTCAACTCCTGTTCGAGAATGCTGGCTTGGCTTCCAGGCTCTGATGGAGGCAGAGATTTCTGATTTCACTGTCACTCAGCTGTAGAGCAGACAAACAGCGTTTCCTATTATTTTAACCACAAAGAGATTTGCAAATTGATCTAATATTTCTTTAGGTGTGATCTTTAAAACAGGGGTTTCACATAAAAGAAAAATTTGGGTTTTCTGAAAGAATTTCAGTGATCAGTTCTTAAAAGACACTTTTTTTTTCTTAGTGTGAAGAACATGTTAATAATTGGAAGAAACTTTTTCCATAATAAAAGGGATACTGACCCTCAAGCTATCCTAGGTGTATATGACTGACTTCCTTTCAGATGAATACAAACTTAGTTATATTTAAAAATGTCCTGGCTCTTCCAAGCTTTATAATGGCAGTGAATGGTTGATCCCGAGGTAACTAGGAATTACACAAGCTTCAGTCTGGATCCAGCCCATCATGAAGATCTGAGATGACCGAACACCTGAGAAGAGTTGATGCCAACCCCTTCGAGGACCTCAGATGATGACAATCCTGAACCAACATACAAAACTACCAAATTTTCCTACAAGTTTGATCGCAACATATAATGATTGCTGTTAATAGTATTCACTGTTTGTTTGCCATTATAAAGCTTGGACAGAGCCAGGATATTTTTAAATATAACTCAGATTGTATTCATCTGAAAGAAGATTAAGAAAATTATGGGGTACTTTTCATTTTTAGCCTAACTATCTCTTTAAGAGTCTTTTGTGGAATGTAAAGGTTCCATGGATGTTAAAGGTTCTTTGTGGAACCTTCATTTTTGAAAGAGCATGTTCTGCATGTTCTCCTTTAAACTCAAGTCAAACTACACTGTCTTGTGATGAACAAACCCTTAACAAGTCTGCAGTTTAACCAACACAAAATATTAAAACAATGTACAATGCCTGCTGTTTGGTTCCTCTTGACATTTTACTAGGCTGTGCAAAAATTGACATTGAAATACCAGAACAAAGTTCCTTGGTGTCCAAATCATTGGTCATTGTTGCATCACTCATGGATGTGTTCTACATGTTTGTTTACAAACAAAATACTTATTGTTAATACATTATATACAGCTATGTACAACTTAGCCATAAAAAAACTTACTTTATGGAACAAATCATGGTAATTAACTCTAACAATATGACTTTAGGAGGGTATTTTTCCACAGACTCCTTGACCCAGGTTCATTAGTTCCATTCTGAATTTCTCGGACATAAAAACATAGAGAATGGGGTTGGCCACTGTAGAAGACGTTGCCATGATGCGTGCAAAGGTAGCAAAAGATCCAAAGAGAGATATGGGACCAGCTGCTTTATCAACCTCAGCTATTTGGGCAAACATCAAGCCATAGGAAGGCAGCCAACACAATGCAAATGCCAGCACTAACAGAGCAGACGTCTGAGTCACATGCACATGGTAGTGCTCCAAACGGTCAGTCTGAGCTGTGCAGCCCCGTCTAGTGATTTTGAGGAAATGGTATATTTTGGCATAGGCTATTACAATGATCCCAAGTGGAAATGCAAAAGCGAATAGGAAGTGGCACACTCCGTATGCCAACTGGCCTTTGTCAGACAGGAAATTGAAACATGCCAGGTCCTCACGGGCTTCATGGTTGTCCAGGCCTGAAATCAGCGTCCTCCAAGCAAACTGAGGCGATGCCAAGACGACTGCTGGTATCCACAGTAAACCCGCAACTACTTTTAAACGTCCCTCTCTATGCCATTGATATGCTTTTGATTGATGGACCACAATAATGTACCGCGCAAAAGCCAAAGCGGCCAGCGTAAAGCCACTCCCAGCTGTACACATCGCACTCAGGAAGCTCACAGTCTTGCACATGAAGCTTCCAAATGGCCAGTGACGGGTTGCAATGGCGACTGTGTGATATGGAAGACAGGAAAGGAGGAGAAGATCTGCCACACTTAACGACAGAAGAAGAACGTCTGTGCCGTTTGCATTTGTTTGTTGGAGTCCTCCTGTCCTCCCTCCACTGGGCTGTCCATGTCCTCGCCGCATCGTACGACAGATGACGATAAGAACCAGGATGTGTCCCACCACCCCGGATACCAGGATGAAGCTGTCAAATATGGGTACCAACACTCGCTCAACATCACTCAGTCCATGACTGGAACTGTTTGTCCCATTAACCATAATGGAGTGTCCAAGAATTAACCACAATCTAATTTGAATGTAACTGGTTCCCAGAAGCAATTATTATTTTTGTACTTTCTACAACTTTTACTTAACTGAAAGCAACAGAACAATGTTTTACCAATATTTCCCATTTGAGGGGTCTCTCAGACCATTATAAAGATGTTCAAGCATTTCAAAACCAGTGTACATCAGTGTGCAATGTATATCCTTATGCATTATTGTAGTTTTGCCTGAGAACACAATGACAACGCTCTGATAAAACGCTCTGGAATGCATCAATAGTTAATGATTGCAGGACTCAAAGCGCAGAAATACTACTACTGGTTTAGTTCCATTCAGCGGAAGCAAAATAATCATTGAAAGACTGCCTGAAATCATTATTTAATTGTCTTTCCACAGATATATTTCCATTATAATTCCTTTACAGATATGGCAGATTCAAAGCCATAACAATGGCAGTTGCACTTGCCCGTGAATTGCAGATGCTGCAATTCTTCTTCAAACCTCAAGATGAATTTCACAAATTCAGTGTCTATGAGCTCAATAATCCAAAGTATCAATATGCCGGAACTCCCAAGGTATTATTCAAAAGATCTGGAGTGGAAAGCCGTGCTTTAAACGGAAACTTAGTTCAATAGCCGGAGAGAGGCAAGCCAAATTGCCTTTGACCTGAAAGCAGTGACGCAGCTCCTATAAACATGGAGCTTTTAACCACCCATTTAGTGAACTGTCAAGTTTAGTCAATAGACATAACCTCCAACTTCTGTTTTTGGTTTCTTTCTACCCCAGGCACTTAATTCCGTGTTTTAGCCTTGGAGTTTACAGTCTGTTTGCACAGCCATCAATGTTAAAACATTATAATTGAATCACATTTCCCTCCAAAAAATTAAAAATGCTGTCATCATTTTATTCTCTCTCATGTCATTCCAAACTACAGAATCTTTGGAACACAAAAGATTTTTTTTTTTTTTTTTTTTGTGAATTACCCCTTTAATTAATACTGAAAAATAAAAGTTACATAATCTATTAAGTTCCTTTAGAGGAAGTGTTACAGTAAGTCATAAACTCAAGTGTACATGATCACATATGTTTAAAGCACAAGGACAAAGGTCAAAGCATACTGACAAAGTACATACCCATACATAGTTTAGATGGTCTGTGTAACTCAAATACTTTCATTAGTATAGCCTTGAACTTAAATCTAATGAATCACCATGACTGACTAGGTTTATGAAATAAACCTTTAGACAGTATCCGTTTATGCATTTGCATGTTCAAGACTTGCACACACCTGATGCATTTTTTAAAAAGGTTCTTCTCATTGGGACTAGAGAAAACAGCAGAAACTAGAATGGCCATTATTTATACTATTCATAAAGTTGATTTTTCTGTTCCTGCACTTAATAGTTCCAAATAAAACCTTAAAAGTTCTAATAAAACTTTTAAAAAATACAGTCACTTGCTAATGTAAACAAGTATTGCGTGGACATGCTAGTAATGCATATAATGTTAGATGTGATAGATGTTAGATGTTGTGATATCTCATATTTGGTCAAATGTTTAAGTGTTTAATGGAAAGAAATGTTTATTAGATTAAGCTGCATTCCTATCATTTAGATTTTAGAGAGGGATCATTTTAAATAGATTTCAACAAAGTGAAAAAAAAATCCAGATTCTAACACATTGTTTTTATGTTGATGAATTTGTTTATATAGAAACATGCTTCATGTGCCAGCTTTGAACTCTACAGCTGAGTGACAGTAAAATCAGAAATGTCTTTCTGCATCGCAGCGTAGAACGAGACAAGCCAGCATTTGATAACCGGCTTTGAAGAAAGTCTGTAGTCTGTGGCATCCACCCTACAGATACATTCATAGATTAAACAGATGTATAATACAAGAAAAAAAATCAGCAGTGTACGTATTGTTTATCACGTACCAGCTCGCGCTCACTTCTTGGTCATTTATCTTTAGAGTTGGTGTTTGTGATCCTTGAATCTCCTCATATGAAGCATCGGTTTTTCCTTTAATATTATCCACAGTTATTTATCCCATGTTGGTTTAATAATTAAAGCAAGTTACAAATCAAAATGTTCTATTTGATTGCTAAATTGTTGATACATGTTTAACAAGTGAAGCACTCTTACCTAAAATGCCTGTCAACTTGACATCTTTTGGCTGTTGCTGAACAGCAGGCCACAGAAACACGTCCCCGTTTTCCTTGTGAAGCAGAATAATGACACGGATATTTCCCATGGTGACGTCTAATTCATCGCTCCGTAGAATCAGAGACACGCTGTTGAAACAGAGAAGCTGATGAGTAAATTCTAGCTCTCAGATTAATAAAGAGGCTATAACAAACTGTACATAAATTTAGTGAAACACGTATAGTTTGAGCAGTATTTACTCCTCTGTTTTGTTTTGGGTCAGTTCCTGGCCCCACAAAAACTCAACATGATTCTGTCCGTCGTGGTATCTGATAGACGTTGTGCTTATTGTCAGATGATGGTTTGTTTTGTAATGAAAGGCAATGTTATGGAACCCACTTTGTCCAGTCATGGATTCTCCGTTCACAGAGAACTCTAGGACACACAGTACAAAACATTTCATTCAAGAAAAAGACGACTTTCAAACAGATGTGCATGTAGTAAATGTGTAATAGTAACCTGATGCTGAATCCTGGAGGAGTCTGAGTTTGTGAGGAACAGGAACGTCAAAACAAAGTGGCTTAGACTGACCAACAACAGACAGCAGGAAACGACTGCTGTGAACTGCTGGAGCTGAGACAAAACATAACCAAATGCAGCATCATAATTATTAAATAAAAATTGTATAATAATTAAGTTTGTGAGCACTGTATGTACCTGACATTGTAGGAAGAACATTTACACTCCCTTGAACCATGGGCCATTGATCTAAAAAAGAGGTTTAGTCATTAAAAAGCCAAATACAGGCTATTAATAATAAAGTTTTCCATGCTAAGTCAGTTTATCAATAAGTGAAATTGTTCTTATTATTAAAGGTTTTTGGACAAAGAATGGTACACTGTCATACATACCATCAGCATCCAGAAAAACAAAGCTTGGGACTGGGAAAAAAAAAAAAAAAGTTAGGCATTATATAAACAAAACAATACTTTCATTTCTTATCAAGTACAATAATGCAAAAACTGATAATTCGACAAGACATACTGTACATGATATGCACATGACAACTGTGTACATTCATTATTAAATCTGCTTGATAGCAAATACATGTAACAAATGCATAGCAGAAAAGAAATGAAACCACCTACTTGCAGCTTGATAAGGATATCCACCTGAAAACAAAGTGGGGTTTTTTTGTTTGTTTTTTTGTAAGCATGAATCAAAGATCTGTTTATTATAAATTTGTTATCAATATGTGTTTTATTGCAATCCCTCCATTTTACACCTTTACCCTATTTGCATAGCCTTTTTTTTCCACCAAAATACAAAAAAAAAAAAACTTGATATTCTGTCAATAAGTAAATAAACAAATAATACATGGAGGGGGTTCAAAGCAGTATTTAGAAAAAGGAATAATCTTAATGATCATGGTCAGTTGAACACTGCTTGGTGTGAACACTATGGAAACTATAGGTTGCAATTTACTTTTTCCATAACAGACATACCACGGAGCCCTGGATGATGAAGCACATGAGAAGCACCACCACCAGCAACACCACCACCTCCATATGCTAATGCTGGGATATAAAACAAATGAATATATATTTGGCAGAGTATGCAGGTTTTCTCTAATCCCCCTTCCCCTTTCTTGAAATAAGTGTTGGAGAAGATGGTAAAGAGGTTTGTTTTCATCTGAAAATTCATCTCAAAACTCTGTTAAGTGACTAAAAAAAAAGAGAGAAGTGTTATTCACTGTATACAGCTGTCACAAACAAAGAATTATAACACAAAATGAAGAAGAAATGCTTAAGATTTTGCACTCATTTTTGACATTGAGTGGAAAATATCAGGCTTTTTCGTGTTAGCTCGACTGTTGATTTTATTGAACCAAAAAGAGACATACTGAAGTTCATGTCAGTTTTTACCTATGCTGCTAAAATATTTTGTCAAAAAAGTGTCCAATATTAAATTAGAACTTTTCACAAGTGATCTAAGACTTTTGAACTCTCTTGTGTATAAAAAGTAATAAAATAGCTAAATATATCAAGTTCATGACATATAAAGTGTTTTTTATCATATTTTATTAGATGCATCGTTTAACCTATGATGCAATTGATGCAAATCTTTTCATATAATCACTGTTTATTGTGCTGTCTAAAATTAAATATTAAAGGTACATTTTTGCCCTAGTAAAAAAATTTATATATTTAAAATACATTTATTTCATTCTAAGTATAGTTCAAATCTTACTGACTTACTGATATAAAAGTTATAATTCAACTTTATTTGGAGTACTACTTGTGCACAATGCACATTTCTTAATATTAGGCCTAAAATGTGTTTTAATGTCAATCCTGATGAGGACTGTAGGATTTTTATGTCTTTATGTCAGTCTTTAAATGCAAGATATTTAAAGTGAACCTGAAGTATACTTGCAATAGTTCCACTTTAGCACGATCAATTATATTTCATTCTATGTTTAGCTGGACTTCAGCACTACTTCCACACAATTAAAGTGCATTAAGTACAAAATGAGTTGTTCCAATTTAGTACACTTAAGTATACCAGTTTAGTATACTACAAGTACAGTTGCAGGTAATTTTTAATCAGTACATAAATATGTAAATGTATTTGTAGTACACTTAACATGAAATAAATGTATTTCGAATATATTTTTATATATTTATTTTTCACCTGGGTGTACATTTTTCTTTATAAGTTTTCCAAGTTTCTAGAACTTCTTAGTTCTTACCTTGATGTCTGGATGGCTCTTCTCCCTCTTTGGGTTTGTCGGCAACTTCCACTTCACCTTCTTGTGGCTTGGTAACAACCATAGAGGTGAGGGGAGTGACAAACTGGTATTTCAGGGAGAGTTTAAGAGCTTCTTTCTTTTCATCCTCTTTCTCTTGTCCTTTAAGAAGCACCCTGAGACAGAAAGATGTCTTCAATGTTCAACTTAAATCGCAGAATTTCATATTACTCATAAACTTACTGTCTCTCCAGAAGCTGCTTCACTGTAAGGTAGGCCCACAATCTCTGCATGAAATCTTCATTCTCAGGAGGGACATCTCTGGGGTCTTTTGTCATTATAGTGTCCTGATACGTCACATTACTGCCTTTCTGCTCAGAAATAAAAATACTAGTGAGCATTTAAATCAGGAATGCTGTCAGTACCACTTTTCATTTTAATCAGGAATGCTGTCAGTACCACTTTCATTCATAACCCACTACAAAAACAAAGCTATTATTCTCAACTTCTACACAATCGACCAATGATCCTCATAATATGCCGCTAAAGAGAGAAGACTAGTGAAGATCTTACTGATACTGCGATGACTTCAGTGGTGAAACTCTCCACACTGTTGTCTGTGATTTGTCCCGACACCACAATCTCAGAGCCATTGAAGTACAAGCTAAAGCTGGTCTTGGTAAGTTTTGTCCCTCCTGGGTATTTAAGTTGAATATCACTGAGGAGAGGGACGGCAACTTCATCATAGAAGCCCTAAAAATCAAACAAACTTTAAATGTGCTCAAACAAAGTTCAACATTGAGGATGAATTCACAGACGATCGTCTGTAGTTCACCTGCAGCTGTAGATCAGCGTCCGAATCTTCATAAATCCTGCGAGCAACTCCACCATTTTCCAGTGACATCTTTGTCAGGAAGTCAAAATTTACATCATATCCAAAACCAAGACAATAGAGGGGAAACTTTGTCCCAATGGCCTCTTTAATATTGGCCATTATCTTATCTATGTTGGTTTCACCTGTTTAAAAATCATAATTGGATGTTTTTGAGTTATTTGAGTGATCATCAAGAGACACATTAGGCAATTTCATATTATTTGTTGTCTTATTCTCTTACTGAAAAAGATAGAAGCCAAATTGGTCATGATAATACCAAACAGGTCTGCTAATAAACCCTGTATATTATAGGATGGCAGTTAAAGTGTTGTTCTATTCATGAAGCTGACTGAGTAAACTAATGCTATGATAAAACACCATTTAGCGTGTGTTTGTCAGTGTGAATCTGTGCCTGAAGTGGGATCTCCATCAGTCAGCAGGATCAGGATGGAGGCTGTTCCCTCTCGTGGATGTCGACTGATCATGTCCACTCCTTGCAGAACTGCAGCGTTTATGTCTGTGGCTGAAGAAAGACCAAACATAGTTGTGTCACTGTGAGGTTCAACTTTCTTACTCCTTATTTAGCATTAGCACTGTAACTCACCTCCTCTATCTCTGATCTCCTTCACAAAAGATTTCGCATTCTCCAGGTTTGTCTCAGTAGCTTTGAGGAGTTCACGCTTCCATAAGCTAACCTCACTGTCAAATGTGATCAATCCAAAGTGGTCGTCCTCATCAAGATCACTCAAAATCCTTAGCAGTGCCAAACGAGTCTAAGGAAAAACACTCCTGTCAGCAGATCTGGAAGTTATTCTTTCTCCATTACGACTGCATATTACCAGACATGGACAGTTTTGTTACTAACTTTTAACAAAACATTGGCAAACTGATTTCAATAGAGAAATCCCTGTTGTTGTTGTTGTTGTTTTCAGCATGGAAATGCAGAATGCTGCAAGATACTCCAAGAAAGTTCTTCGAGTGTTTTTCCATCAAAACATTTCATAGCTCATTATATGCTTTTGAGTTGGCTGGAATGTTGACATTTACCTGGTGTATTTTTTTGCCATGCATAGAGCCACTCCGGTCAATGATAAACACCACATTTTTGGGAATACGTGGAACATCAGAGGGTGCAAAGTAGTGGACGAAATAGCCATTTGATACCTGAGAGAACAGAGAAGTACATTATGAAGATCACTGATGCCTTTTTACATGGTCACGGTCGTGATTTTTGCCAAAATCTTAACATATTTTTCTCTTTTAAAGCATGTTATTGAAAATGTACCACAACTTCTCCTTGGGGATTTTGTCTCTCAACATCATATGTTATAAGCAGGTCTCCATTCAACCCATTTTCTCCACAGCTTTTACACGTGGTCTGTTGATCTCGTGTGGGGTAGAAGGTCACCCATGCCTGAAACAATCAGTTTGGTCATCTGATATTTTTATTTGAAGTGTATGTGCATATTGAGAGCATCTAAACTGTGTTTTAACCCTCATTTAAACTCTTACGTCTTTGTCTGCTCTGGTGATTTTGATGGCATTGGTCAGATCACCGGTGCTCAAATCTCCTTTCACCTCCAAGAAGGAAATTCCTGGTTTCTCTTGGATATGCACATCTATCTGATGTAAGTAAAAGAAACATTATCTCTCTATCCATCTAAATTGATTATCCATCTCCTCCTTGTATCTTCTTCTACCTTGAAGTCAGCCACCGGCTGCATCGGTTGGGCATTGATGAGTAGCTCATATTTGCCGAGGCGGCGCTTTAGCAGTTCCTCGTAGGTCAACTCAAAGGTCACTTTACTAAGAGCAGCCACAGTCACTGAAGTTTTAAAGTCCTCTAAAGTCCTTCCAACAGATCTGAAATAGAAATAAATCTCTGCATATTACTAAACATGCTATATATACATATTTTTATGGACCTAATTTTAATAAATTCCTGTATTTGAAGTGTCTGGCAATTTGTGCTCTTTGTACTGCTTGATTGTATTGCTGCTGAGCTTCTTCTTTTTCCTTCACAACCCCATCATATGTTTTTCCCTCTATGGTCCTATGGAGAAAATGACATTCTCTTAACATACCAGAAACTCAGACATATTGCATAAAATAATTTTCCATCAAACACAAATGGTAGCACCACTTAATATGTTTTGTTTGTATTAAAGCATTTAGCTACTATATCTTTAATACATTGAAAAGTACAAAAATCAATAAATCTTTTTTTGCTCTTGTTTGGCTGCACCAGATGGACCTGATCTGATGGCCACATACTATAAATGGCTTCTTTATCTCTTTATTTCTACTTATATAACACTACTCTTGTTCACCCACATTCTGAATTTGCTGATGAAGGCATTCTTGGGAATCTTGACCTCAAACTGGATCCCTTGAGATTCATTTAGTGTGTTCGCAACACGGCTTGTGATGACTGTTGTGGCGTAGCGACTGGTGACCGTGGAGTTAATGTAGAAGCTGTATATATCCACATTTTGTTTCTGTTGAGACATCAACAGTACACAAAAATAGAAGTATACTCATATTGTATAATAGAAAGTGATTGGCTGGTGCACATTCACTCCTCCTTTTCGTACAGGATTGCTCAAATGTTTACTGTTTGGAAATGGCATGAAGAAAAGGCCTTTGGACTAAAAGACAAATATGCTTTGATGATTGCATCTCAGTGTACACAATTGAGCAACAGAAAGTTAGATAGATAGTTCTGTCAACAATAGTATTATAACATAATCAACATGAAAATACTGTTGAATATATCAACATAGAAACCAAGCAGTTGAAAACGGTTCATTTTGTACATTGCGTTGTGGTTTTATAAAAAAAAAAAAAAAAAAAAAAAAAAATGATATATAGATTTTATGAAAAGCTAATTCATATTCAATCAAAATACATGATACGCTACTGTTCAAATGTTTGGGATTTTTTACAAATGTTTTTTTAAAGACACCTATGCTCACCAAGGATGTATTCATTTAATCATAAATATAATAAAACAGTAATTTTATATTTGATTTGTTATTTTGTGAAATATTATTGCAATTTAAAATAACAGTTTACATTTATAAATGTAATTTATTCCTGTATTTTCAGCTTCATTACGCCAGTCTTCTGTCACATGATCCTTCAGAAATCTGCTGATAATATGCTGATTTGCTGTTCAAGAAACATTATTTCTTAATTAATGTCAAAAACAGTTGTGCTGCTTAATATTTTTGTGGAAACATGATACATTTTTTCAGGATTCTTTAATGAATAAAATATTTTATAACATTAGAACTGTCTTTCTTGTCACTTTTAATTAGTTTAAGTGTATATTCAACATGTATAAGTAGATATACATAATTTGTCTGAACCTTCATTTTAGGTAAAGACATTTAATCTGTTTTTTTGGTTTTTTTTTCATCCTGATTTGACTCAGTCTTCTTCATCTTGAACTAAAATTTGACCCTCACCTTCTTAACAGGATCAGAAGTGGCTGAGATGAGAAAGACGCCCAAGAGAATCAGCCGGAGAGCTGCTCGATCCATCATGACCTGCACAGGAAACTGACCTCCAAATGCACACTGCTTTTAAACTCTAGTCCACATCATGCTATTGGCTATTATTGACCGGATACAGGAACCTCCCCCTTTATTTGCAATCAGAGTCTCTTGATCCCCACATAAGTCAATATCAAAGCATGCTTTTCTAGAAAATATGTTACTGATATAATTTGTAAATACATTCTGTAGAAGCTTGGTGTTGTGCTTTTATTTATAATATCAAGACAGGACTACAAAAATGCATATTTTCCAGGAATAAGCACCAATCAAAGGGTTACTATGTATAGATACAATTTTTGGTGTTAAATTTTAATTGCTGTTTTAAATGGTGAGTAAATCTTGCACTCTAAAACAAAAGATTATATACAGATGGAAATCACTTTAAATTAATATTTGGGTTGACTACTGATGTGAAATGATTGTACATGGTTATCAAAGCATGCAAAAGATGTGGTACATAGACAGGAAATAACTATTTCAATAGATGACAGTTTTAGAGCTCATAAACAATGTCCATTTTAAGAATATGTTATATTATTGAAAAGGTCAGCACGATAATGGACAATTAATTTTATTATTTATTTAACTCTACAGCTCAGTGACAGTGAAGTCAGAGAGCTCTCGCTGCACAACAGCCTGGAATGGTACAAGCCAACATCCAACCGCAGGAGCAGAAGAAAATCTGTAGTCCTTCACCATCACCCTGAAATAACAACATACACTTACTTAAAGATATATAATAAAAGCATATGCCAAAATGCAGTTTTATGGAAGTTCAGCTAAATGTACAATACTGGTCAAAAGTTTGTAATAATCAAGATTTGAAAAATTGAGCACCAAATTAAAATATGATTTCTGAAAGATTGTGTGACACTGAAGACTATATAAAATATTTTTATTAAATATGATTTACCTTTATTTTTAATATAATTTATCATAATCTCTCTGTCTTGAGTTTTTCCTTAATTAATCAAAAAAAATTTAAAATATTTTTATTATTTAATCAATTTTAAATTGTTGTGTTTTTTTATTGTTTTCTTTGGTAGTTTTCTTTTATTGATGGTTTTTTAAGTTTTATTTTGTTGTTTGTGATTTTGGTTTATAGTTATATGAAATATCAGCATCTCCTTAAAATATTACCCACAGACATTGTAATTTTTTGTGAGTTTTGGATTAATAACCACAATATCATCACTGACATCACTGCTGATACACAACGTATGATTGATTTTGTGATACTCTTACCTAAAATACCCGACAACTTGACATCTTTTGGCTGTTGCTGAACAGCAGGCCACAGAAACACATCCCTATTTTTCTTGTGAAGCAGAATAACGACACGGATATTTCCCATGGTGACGTCTAATTCATCGCTCCGTAGAACCAGAGACACGCTGTTGAAACAGAGAAGCTGATGAGTAAATTCTAGCTCTCAGATTAATAAAGAGGCTATAACAAACTGTACATAAATTTAGTGAAACGTGAATAGTTTGAGTAGTATTTACTCCTCTGTTTTGTGTTGGGTCGGTTCTTGGCCCCACAAAAACTCAACATGATTCTGTCCGTCGTGGTATCTGATAGACGTTGTGCTTATTGTCAGATGATGGTTTGTTTTGTAATGAAAGGCAATGTTATGGAACCCACTTTGTCCAGTCATGGATTCTCCGTTCACAGAGAACTCTAGGACACACAGTACAAAACATTTCATTCAAGAAAAAGACCACTTTCAAACGGATGTGCATGTAGTAAATGTGTAATAGTAACCTGATGCTGAATCCTGGAAGAGTCTGAGTTTGTGAGGAACAGTAACGTCAAAACAAAGTGGCATAGACTGACCAACAACAGACAGCAGGAAACGACTGCTGTGAACTGCTGGAGCTGAGACAAAACATAACCAAATGCAGCATCATAATTATTCAATAAAAACTGCATAATAAGTTTGAGAGCACTTTATGTACCTGGCATTGTAGAAAGAACAGTTACACTCCCCAGAAACATGGGCTTTTGATTTAAGACCAAAAGAAGGTGTAACCGATCAAATTAGACTTTTTTTTTAAATTTTGTATGCATTCACCTTACACAAGGCAGAATCAAAGTTACAGCATTTTCATACATACCAGAGACCATTCTGCCACGAGGATCAAAATCTAAAAAAAGGGGTTTAGTCATTAAAAAGTCAAAGACAGGCAATTTGTGCAATAATTCAATTTTTCATGCTAAGTAAGTTTATCAATAAGTCACAGCACTCATAATGTAATAATAAAATCAATAAATTATGAAAAATATATGCATTTTTGAAATAATTAAATAGAGAAATTATTTAATTATTTAGTAATTAAACCATACCAAATGTGATAATAACTCTCAAAAACACAAGTTATTCATAAAACATTTCATAATAATTACTATCACAAAACTAGAGCTAAATTGAAATTACATTTAAAAATATTAAAAATGTATTTTCATGATTAAAATATATTTTCAAATGTTTCACATTAGAAGGCTTCATTTCAGAATCACACATAATGCCTTATTTTATTCTTTGTCTTTGTCACTGAAAATCAAAGAGCATTTGATTTCGTTTAGCTAAAATTGAATTATTATTATTATTGTTGTCGTTATAAAAGGTTTTTGGACATAAAATGTTGGAACATTGTCATACATACCCTCAGCTACTGGATATGAAGCTGGGAATGAAAAAAGGTTTAGTGATTAAAAAGACTTTAATTTCTTATCAAGTACAATAATTTACATTAACTTAATAATTGGATATAAGTAATAATTAGTAATTATAAGTAATAATTTAACATAAAATAATTAAACAAGACAACCATGATATGTACATGGCAGCTGTGTTTATTACAGAATCTGGTTGATAAATGTAGAAGAGAAAAGAAATTAAACCACTTACGTCTAGCCAGAATACGCTCAGAGCGATATCGTCCACCTGAAAACAAAGTGCTGTTTTTTTATGTTGTAAGCATGAATCAAAGATCTGTTAATTACGAATTTGTTTTCACTACATTTGCTTTATTGCAATCCCACCATTTTACACCTTTACCCCATTTGCCTACTGGCTTTAAGCCCCCCCCCCCCCTGAACCACCAAAATTTGCCTAGCCCTTTCCAATCCCCCCCCCCCCCCCCCAGTATTTAGAAAAAGGGCTAGTCTTAGTGATGTGATCATTTTGATTTGAATACTGCTTAATCTGAACACTATGGAAGCAACAAGATAAGAAGGGGCACATTTTCCTTTGGTTTTTATTAGTGGTGTTATTATTAGTGATGTGATCATTAAAAAAAGGTTTCCTTTACACGTGATGTGTCCTGTACCCACGTAAGCTGATCCTGGGATATAATACAAAATTCACCTAATTTAAGAAAATTCTTCAATATCATAATGATGTGATAGTGTCGATTTGAAAACTATAATTGGTCTGAACATTATGGAAGCTATAAGAGGGGGTATGTTTTCCTTTACACATGATTTACCTATTAAAAGAAGAAAGCTTTTAGAAAAAGAAGAAAAACTGCATACCACGCAACACTGGAAAAGCTGCTGCTGGACTGGGTTGTCTTGGCTGATATTGGTACAGACTAAATCCTGGTGCTGGGAAATGAAAAAAAAAAAAGTACTTCAAGGCAGATGCAGTATATTAAGGTAAGCATGAAATAAAATTTATGTATTTTCTAAATGCATGTTATAAATCTTATTGTGAACTATTCATGTATGTGCTTCACTTTTTCAATTATGACCATGTAATTTTTTATCAAAATATCATAACCAGTCTTGTCATGAAAGACTTCTCTCTGGTGACATATGCAGGGCTTAAATCCAATTAACGACTAATTCAATGTAAATTTTTCGATAAGCTGTTTCACTTGGATGTGCATCACAATATGGAAGAACAGATCTGTCACTACTTTAAATTCTCTGCTGTAAATAGAGTACATGAACTGTTTGTTTCATCATTTTATACTTACGTCCAAAAGGACCGTTAGGTACAGGACGCGGGTGCACTGCATTAAAATACAAAGAGAAAAGTGTTATTCACTCTGTACAGTGGCCAGCAAAACTCCATTCCTGAAGAAATGTCCATTTCTTTGCTTTATAATAGAAATTAAAGTTGCTCTAACTGAAAAAGACATGGATACTGTTGTATACATCGTGCTTGCTTTAAATCAATCTACTGTATAAAGTGCTAAATAAATAAATTAAACTTGACTGGAGTGCAGAATTGCAGAGCTCAGGCAAACATATCAACATAGATCAGATGCTTTCTTAACTGTGGTTTTCTCACCACTGTGTTCTGTTGATTGATTTATTTTGTTATGGATAGGAAAGCATGCAGAACAAATTTTACATATTCATCATTACAGCAGTGTAGGCAGTATCAGGACGTTCGCCCTATGGTAAACCGCTGTTTGGGTATTTCTAATGTCTTTTTAGTCCTATAAGCGAAGAATGCTAAAGAACTTTTCCATGTGTATGTAAAGGCCTTAACATGTAGGATGCACAAATGAAGTAGCTTCTTTTAATCATCTTTTATTTATTAGATATATTTGATAGACATGGATGGTTAATACATTTGTTTAAAATCTTCATATTGCTGCAGTTTATTTAGCTTTATAAAATGGACCTTGCACAAGGTTTGTACACTTTCATTTATAACATTAGTGCAACTTTTCAGTTCTCACCTGGAGGTCTGGGCGGCGCTTCTCCCTCTTTGGGTTTGTCGGCAACTTCCACTTCACCTTCCTGTGGCTTGGTAACAACCATAGAGGTGAGGGGAGTGACAAACTGGTATTTCAGGGAGAGTTTAAGAGCTTCTTTCTTTTCATCCTCTTTCTCTTGTCCTTTAAGAAGCACCCTGAGATAAAAAGATGTCTTCAATGTTCAACTTAAATCGCAGAATTTCATATCACTCATAAACTTACTGTCTTTCCAGAAGCTGCTTCACTGTAAGGTAGGCCCACAATCTCTGCATGAAATCTTCATTCTCAGGAGGGACATCTCTGGGGTCTTTTGTCATTATAGTGTCCTTATACGTCACATTACTGCTTTTCTGCTCAGAAATAAAAATACTAGTGAGCATTTTAATCAGGAATGCTGTCAGTACCACTTTCATTCATAACCCACTACAAAAACAAAGCTATTATTCTCAACTTCTACACAATCGACCAATGATCCTAATAATATGCCGCTAAAGAGAAGACTAGTGAAGATCTTACTGATACTGCGATGACTTCAGTGGTGAAACTCTCCACACTGTTGTCTGTGATTTGTCCCGACACCACAATCTCAGAGCCATTGAAGTACAAGCTAAAGCTGGTCTTTGTAAGGTTTGTCCCTCCTGGGTATTTAAGTTGAATATCAGTGAGGAGAGGGACGGCAACTTCATCATAGAAGCCCTAAAAATCAAACAAACTTTAAATGCGCTCAAACAAAGTTCAACATTGAGGATGAATTCACAGACGATCGTCTGTAGTTCACCTGCAGCTGTAGATCAGCGTCCAAATCTTCATAAATCCTGCGAGCAACTCCACCATTTTCCAGTGACATCTTTGTCAGGAAGTCAAAATTTACATCATATCCAAAACCAAGACAATAGAGGGGAAACTTTGTCCCAATGGCTTCTTTCACATTGGCCATTATCTTATCTTTGTTGGTTTCACCTGTATGTAGCAATCACAAAGTGTGAAACTATATATTACCTATTCAAAAAAGTGCAAAAACACAAGATGTGCTGATTGACAATATTAATGTTTAAGGCAGTTCTAATGCCACTTTTCCTTTAAAAAGCTAAATGTTGGCAGTGGGTGTTTGTATGTATCAGTGTTTCTGTGCCTGAAGTGGGATCTCCATCAGTCAGCAGGATCAGGATGGAGGCTGTTCCCTCTCGTGGATGTCGACTGATCATGTCCACTCCTTGCAGAACTGCAGCGTTTATGTCTGTGGCTGAAGAAAGACCAAACATAGTTGTGTCACTGTGAGGTTCAACTTTCTTACTCCTTATTTAGCATTAGCTCTGTAACTCACCTCCTCTATCTCTGATCTCCTTCACAAAAGATTTCGCATTCTCCAGGTTTGTCTCAGTAGCTTTGAGGAGTTCACGCTTCCATAAGCTAACCTCACTGTCAAATGTGATCAATCCAAAGTGGTCATCCTCATCAAGATCACTCAAAATCCTTAGCAGTGCCAAACGAGTCTAAAGAATGTCAGCACATCTGGAATTTACACATCTTTCTCCATTATGAATGCATATTCACATTTACCAGAGATGGACAGCTTTGTTTTGTTTTGTTTGTTTGTTTTACTAATTTAAAGAAAGCAACTTCACATTGACTTCAATACAGAAATCCCTGTCCTTTTACCATGATAATGCAAAATGGTGCGAGATCCTCCAAGAATGGTTTACCGTCAAAACATTTCACAGCTCATTATATGCTTTTGATTTGGCTGAAACGTTGACATTTACCTGGTCTATTTTTTTGCCGTGCATAGAGCCACTTCGGTCAATGATAAACACCACATTTTTGGGAATACGTGAAACATCAGAGGGTGCAAAGTAGTGGACGAAATAGCCATTTGATACCTGAGAGAACAGAGAAGGATATAATTCTAGAATACCATTCATGTCTTTTTACATGGCCATTCTTTCATTCTTTCTGTTTCAGTCATATTATTTTACTCTTTTAAAGCATGTTATTGAAAATGTACCACAACTTCTCCTTGGGGATTTTGTCTCTCAACATCATATGTTATAAGCAGGTCTCCATTCAACCCATTTTCTCCACAGCTTCTACACGTGGTCTGTTGATCTCGTGTGGGGTAGAAGGTCACCCATGCCTGAAAGGATCAGTTTGGTCATCTGGTAACTTTATTTGAAGTGTATGTGCATATTGAGAGCATCTAAACTGTGTTTTAACCCTCATTTAAACTCTTACATCTTTGTCTGCTCTGGTGATTTTGATGGCATTGGTCAGATCACCGGTGCTCAAATCTCCTTTCACCTCCAAGAAGGAAATTCCTGGTTTCTCTTGGATGTGCACATCCATCTGATGTAAGTAAAAGAAACATTATCTCTCTGTCCATATAAATTGATTATCCATCTCCTCCTTGTATCTTCTTCTACCTTGAAGTCAGCCACTGGCTGCATCGGTTGGGCATTGATGAGTAGCTCATATTTGCCGAGGCGGCGCTTTAGCAGTTCCTCGTAGGTCAACTCAAAGGTCACTTTACTAAAAGCAGCCACAGTCACTGACGTTTTAAAGTCCTCTAAGGTCCTTCCAACAGATCTGAAATAGAAATAAATCTCTGCATATTACTAAACATGCTATATATACATATTTTATGGACATAATTTAAATAAATTCCAGTACTTGACCAGTCCAGCACTTTGTCCTCGAGATACTGCTTGATTGTATTGCTGCTGAGCTTCTTCTTTTTCCTTCACAACCCCATCATATGTTTTTCCCTCTATGGTCCTATGGAGAAAATGACACAATGACATTTCTTTTAACATTAATTTCCATCACACACAAATGGTAGCACTATGTTTGTTTGTATTAAAGCATTTGTACTGTTAACTATTTCTTGTACTTAAAAAGTACAAACAGATTATTTATTCTTGGAAGAAGATAGAATTTATATATATATATATATATATAAAACATGTTTTTTCTTGTTTGGCTGCACCAGATGGACCTGATCTGATGGCCACATGCTATAAATGGCTTCGTTATCTCTTTATTTCTACTTATATAACACTACTCTTGTTCACCCACATTCTGAATTTGCTGATGAAGGCGTTCTTGGGAATCTTGACCTCAAACTGTATCTCTTGAGATTCATTCAATGTGTTTGCAACGCGGCTTGTGATGACTGTTGTGGCGTAGCGACTGGTGACCGTGGAGTTAATGTAGAAGCTGTATATATCCACATTTTGTTTCTGTTGAGACAATGAATAGTAAACTCATATTAAAGTATAGTCAAAGTGATTGGCTTGCGCATGTTAACTCCTCCAGTTTGTTTAGAATTGCTCAAATATTTACTGCTCAAAAATGGGTTGGAGAAAAGGCCTTTGGACTAAAAGACAAATACGTTTTGATGACAATATCTCAGTGTACACAATTGAGCAACAGAAAGTTAGATAGATAGTTCTTTCAAACTGCATTTTACTGTCAACAATGGCATTAAAGACATAATCAAAATACTGTTGAAAATCTCAACAGAGAAACCACGCAGCTGAGAACAAATGGTTAGTTTTGTACATTGCGTTGTGGTTTTAGCTAGAAAAAACCTAAGACAGATAGATTACTGTATACAACAAACTATATAATCAAAATACATGATACATTACTGTATAAAAGTTTGGGGTTCCTATAGATTTATTTTTTTTATTTTTGAAAGAAGTCTATGCTCACCAAGGCTGCATTTATTTGACAAAAATACAACAAAAACAGTAATTGTGTGAAAAAATATTGCAACATTATTGCAGTTTATTTAAAAAAAAAAAAATTCTGTGACGCATGGCTGAATTTTCAGCATCATCACTCCAGTCTTCAGTGTAACATTACCCTTCAGAAATCATTATCATATGTTGGTTAGCTGCTCAAGAAACATTGTGCATTAATTAATGTTGCAAACAGTTGTGCTGCTTCATATTTTTGTGGAAACATGAGACATTTTTTCACGATTCTTTGATGAATAAAGTTCAAATGAACAGCATTTATTTGACTTAGAAATATGTTGTAACATCCAAATTATATTTATGGTCACTTTTGATCAGTTTAATTAATAAAAGTATATTTAAAAAAAATTACTGACCTTAAATTTTTGAACAGTAGTGTATATTCTAAACTAGATTAAGACAAGATCTAGCTTGTCTTAATCTTAAATACAGATATTAAATCTGTTGTTTTATACTGGTAGTGTATTTTAGAATTTTGTCCTTTTCAACTTGAACTAAAATTTGACCCTCACCTTCTTAAAAGGATCAGAAGTGGCTGAGATAAGAAAGACGCCCAAGAGAATCAGCCGGAGAGCTGCTCGATCCATCATGACCTGCACAGGAAACTGACCTCGAAATGCACACTGCTTTTAAACTCTAGTCCACATCATGCTATTGGCTATTATTGACCGGATGAAGAAACCTCCCCCTTTATTTGCAATCAGAGTCTCTTGAACCCCACATAAGTCAATATCAAAGCATGCTTTTCTAGAAAATATATTATCTCATTTGTAAATGCATTTTGTAGAAACTTGTTGTTAAGCTTTTATTTATATTATCAGGCAGGACCACAAAAAAACAAAAGACAAAAAAAAAAAAAAAACAATCGAAAAAATTTTAGTATGCAATTTTAATTGCTATTTTATCACACATTTTGCCAGCTAAAGCCCAGGTGCATTTGTGTGGGCAAAGAAGAACACATTCAAAGACCGTGGTAATCAAAGAATGCTAAAGATGAAAATAACTTGGTCATGCCAATAGACAACAATTTCACAGCTATTTGACCAACAATGCCCATTTAACGAATATGTTATCTTACTGAAAAGGGCAGTTTGATAATAGACAGTAAAAATTATTTTTTTATTTATTTAACTCTACTGCTGAAGGACAATGAAGTCAGAGAGCTCTCGCTGCGCAACAGCCTGGAATGGTACAAGCCAACATCCAACCGCAGGAGCAGAAGCAAATCTGTAGTCCTTCACCATCACCCTGAAATAACAACATACACTTACTTAAAAATGCCAAGATGCAGTTTTATGGAAATTCAGCTATATGTACTGTACACTACTAGTCAAAAGTTTGGAATAATCAAGATTTGAATAATTAAGCACCAAATCAGCATATAAGAATGATTTCTGAAGTATCATGTGACACTGAAGACTGGAGTAATGATGCTGAAAAGTCAGCTTTGCATCACAGGAATAAATGACATTTTAAATATATTAAAATTGACAACAGTTTATTTTAAATTGTAATACTTTTTCACAATATTATTGTTTTTTACTGTATGTTTTGGTCACTTAAATGTAGCCTTGGTGAGCATAGGAAACTTCTTTCAAAAACGTAAAAAAACAAACAAAACAAACTAGTATACATTCATTGATCACTTACCAAGATGTCTTCACTTCTTTGTCCTTTAACTTCAAAGTTGGGGTTTGTGATCCTGGGATCTCCTCGTATGAAATATCAGCCTCTCCAAATATAATCCACAGATATTGTAATTTTTTTCCCAGTGTTGGTTTATTAACCACAATATCATCACCGACAGACCATCTTCGTTATCAGAAGAGATTAAGTATTGTGTTGATATAGTGTGACTGATTAGTGACTCTCTCACCTAAAATACCCATCAAACTGACATCTTTTGGTTGTTGCCAAATGGCAGGCCACAGAAAAATGTCACCGTCTTTTTTATGAAGAAGAATAACAACGCGGATGTTTCCCATGGTAACATCCATTTCATTGCTCCGCAGAATCAGAGAGACACTGATGAAACAGAATTAAGGGCCGTTCACACCAAGAACTATAACTATCAATTCTACCTCAATATCACAAAATGACTTTAAAAAATGAGAAAGAAATTTATATTTTTTCAAATTTGTAAATATTTTCATTTGACAAATTCTCTAAATTTATGAAAAGGTAAACAAACAATTAATTTATATTTTTTTACTGTTTAAGCATATTACTTTTCTCTCTCAAGGTGGGTGAGGTCTTGCTCCCATGAAAACTTAACCGTTTTTTGCCCATCATCGTAGATCATTTCAGTAGTGTTGAGCAGAAGGTGGTGATTAGTTTTGTAATGAATTGCAATTTGACTGAAGCCTTCTCCTCCAAATGACTCAAGTTGGCCATTCATAGAGAACTCTGATTAAAGAGTACAAACAAACATTACAGTGAGATTTTGCTTAAATTAACAAATGCAAGCAATGGAATATTACTGTTCATTAAAACAAACTATACTAGAAATAGTATATACTAGAAACCAGATATCTGACCTGATAGGACATTCTGTTGGAGTCTGAATTTCTGAGCAAGAGGAACATCATAACAAAGTGGATGAGCATTACCAGAAGATTTCAAGACCCTAATGCTCATCGCTGAAGGACCAAAAAGGGAATGAAGGAATGAAAATAGGGAAATATGATGTCAGATGAATAGACACTGCACTATTTAAAATTAATACACACAAGGTCCACATACATGGAGGAGGAGAGGTTGTCAGAGGTTTCTGAGTTAGTCTTTCTATTCCTACTAGGGCTAAAAAAAAAAAAAAAAAAAAAAAAATCAATTGACACAATAATATGAATAAATACACAGCAATGTTGTAGAATTTATTGGTTTAATTTGTTAAAGTGTGAGTGGTGATGAGTTGTGTGAAATTTTGGTATGTATTACTAGTAATATGAATAAATACACAGCAAACATATCAATGTAGTAGGAGTTTATTTATTTATTATTAATTTTTATAAATCAGAAATCTTTCCCATAGACTCCCATTATCTGAGAAAAATTGCGCCTCTACAGGAGCAATTCCCGGGACTGAGGGATTTATTATTAATTTTTATAAATCAAAATCTCCCATAGACTCCCATTATCTGAGAAAAATTGCGCCTCTACAGGAGCAATTCCCGGGACTGAGAGGAGTTTCACTTTTAAATCGGTTAAAAATACATATAAATACATGAATTTATTTCACTCTGACAAGCTAAACCAACATATTTGAATATTACAGGGGTCAGGGCTTATTAAAAATGTATATCTGGCCACAGAACAGAGAGAAAGACGAGAGAGAATTCACCGCTCCGTTCAGCGAGTGGTCTCACAGCGGGCTCACAACAAACGAATTTATTCTTGTTTAAGACCTTTTAAAAATAAAATATTACAGCGATTGCACACAATCCACCCATTAGAACAAACCAAGAGCTAAAAGAGGGTGTTTTTCAGCTGTTGAAGTTTGAAAATGAACGATTTGCGTCAGCTCTTTTGACAGCGCGAGACGGCGCGGCTTCTCCTGCACTCGCACTAAGAGCTCACAAGAAACGATTTTATTCTTGTTTAAGACCTTATAAAAATAAAATATTACAGCGATTGCACACAATCCATCCATTAGAACAAACCAAGAGCTAAAAGTGGGTGTTTTTTCAGCTGTTGAAGTTTGAAAATGAACGATTTGCGTCAGCTCTTTTGACAGCGCGAGACGGCGCGGCTTTTCGTGCAGTCGCACTACGAGCTCACAACAAACGAATTTATTCCTGTTTAAGACCATTTAAAAATAAAATATTACAGCGATTGCACACAATCCACCCATTAGAACAAACCAAGAGCTAAAAGTGGGTGTTTTTCAGCTGTTGAAGTTTGAAAATGAACGATTTGCGTCAGCTCTTTTGACAGCGCGAGACGGCGCGGCTTCTTCTGCACTCGCACTACGAGCTCACAAGAAACGAATTTATTCTTGTTTAAGACCTTATAAAAATAAAATATTACAGCGATTGCAAACAATCCACCCATTAGAACAAACTAAGAGCTAAAAGTGGGTGTTTTTCAGCTGTTGAAGTTTGGAAAATGAAGGATTTGCGTCAGCTCTTTTGACAGTGCGAGACGGCGCGGCTTCTCCTGCACTCGCACAACGATCTCACAACAAACGAGTTTATTCCTGTTTAAGACCTTTTAAAAATAAAATATTACAGCGATTGCACACAATCCACAAATTAGAACAAACCAAGAGCTAAAAGTGGGTGTTTTTCAGCTGTTGAAGTGTGGAAAATGAAGGATTTGCGTCAGCTCTTTTGACAGCGCGAGACGGCGCGGCTTCTCGTGCAGTGACACAACGAGCTCGCAAGAAGCGAATTTATTCTTGTTTAAGACCTTTTAAAAATAAAATATTACAGCGATTTCACACAATCCACCCATTAGAACAAACCAAGAGCTAAAAGTGGGTGTTTTTCAGCTGTTGAAGTTTGAAAATGAACGATTTGCGTCAGCTCTTTTGACAGCGCGAGACGGCGCAGCTTCTCGTGCAGTCGCACAACCAGCTCACAAGAAACTAATTTATTCTTGTTTAAGGCCTTTAAAAATAAAATATTATAGCGATTGCACACAATCCACCCATTAGAACAAACCAAGAGCTAAAAGTGGGTGTTTTTCAGTTGTTGAAGTGTGGAAAATGAAGGATTTGAGTCAGCTCTTTTGACAGCGCGAGACGGCGCGGCTTCTCGTGCAGTGACACAACGAGCTCACAACAAACGAATTTATTCTTGTTTAAGACCTTTTAAAAATAAAATATTACAGCGATTGCACACAATCCACCCATTAGAACAAACCAAGAGCTAAAAGTGGTGGGGTGTTTTTCAGCTGTTGGAGTGTGGAAAATGAAGGATTTGCGTCATCTCTATTTTTGACAACGCGAGACCGCGGGGCTTCACAACGACCTCACAACAAACGACTTTATTCCTGTTTAAGACCTTTTAAAAATAAAATATTACAGCGATTGCACACAATCCACCCATTAGAACACACCATCGGCTAAATTCAGATTTTTGTGAGCTGGTAAATGGTGAAATTGAATGATTTGCAGCAGACTCTCTGACGGCTCGAGACTTCAACACTGGCATGGGGAAAAAGGTCTACATACTGAAACTACAGCCTTTTACATTAAAACACTCCAGCGAATCGGTACAAAACAATTAGAAGAATATAATATAGATATTAAAATGAGTGCTTGTGTGAGATTTTTTTTTGTCTTAGGCCAGAAAAAGACATTGCATCGATCTCTCGAGTTACAGAGGACGCTGATTCTGGCTTTTCGCTGCAAGAACGGACAAATCATTCGTCTTGGCAGCTTTTTTTTTTGTATGTCTATATTTTGTATTGTCAATAGTAAATATTATGAAGACAATAACTGTTGTAATTTTGTCATCATTATATAGTTGTATGTATTATTATTGCAAAATACAATTTAGCAACTCACATAGTTATCATTCATCACTGCTTAAAAATGTAAGTTGAAAAATAAACTCTTAAAGCATGAAATAAGATACAGAATCAGTAAATTAGATTTTAATGTGGGTATATTATTAGTTAACTAATCATTAAATATTTGTAATCATTCATAAAATATTGGCCCCTTTCATAATGATGTTGTTCAGAAATGAAGGCCACAATGCTAATGTTGTCCACACGATGGCGCCACAGGATAGAAAATAATTCAATATATGTTCACAGATTTTAAAATGTTCCATTTATGTGCATAAATATAAAATGCATATACATGCATTCTATTTTCATAAACTTTAATAAAGCCCAATATAGTATTTATGCAAAAACTGTAATTCCCTAAGTACCATTACGTTTTTTTTTCTTATTTTAATAGTATTTACAACATATGTCTCAAGTTATCACACATAAAGTGAAGAAAGAGAAACTATATTACTTATCTATTTTCATATCTATTTTCACCTTTGACTTAAACCACATTGTTTCTTTTACCTTCTGGGTTGTTGCCTACAACACTTCAGTTAGAGGAATGGGAAATAGCAAAACAGGGGAAAAAAGGCATGACTTATTTCGCATACAGCTAGCCAAACCTGTTGAAACTGTTGTCATAGCCAAGGCTTTTTATTGGAACAGAAAACAGCAAGGGTCCATAGAAAAATACTGTTGGAAGTTTTTTTTTTTTTTTTTTTTTCCACCAAGGCAGCTAAAGAAGGTTGGACACACAAGTACAGTGGCTCTTTTGGCCCAAGGCCAAGCCAACATCAAAGTTAGTTCACTAACTTTACATTCTAGTTAGTTATTATTATTTTATTACTGTTACTATTAAATTTCCAAACGCTACTACTCCTCCTAGGGCTTTTAAGCCACCAAAGCCCCACTAGCCCCAAACTCGGCAGAGACCTGGGCCCCGGGGTGTAGTTTTATGCTATATCTTTTTAGACTGATCAGACTTACAGTTTATTTATTATTAATTTTTATAAGTCAGAAATTTCCCATAGACTCCCATTATCTGAGAAAAATTGCGCCTCTACAGGAGCAATTCCCGGGACTGAGGGAGGAGTCTGCCTTAGTTTCACTTTTAAATCGGTTAAAAATACATATAAATACATGAATTTATTTCACTCTGACAAGCTAAACCAACATATTTGAATATTACAGGGGTCAGGGCTTATTAAAAATGTATATCTGGCCACAGAACAGAGAGAGAACGACGAGAGAGAATTCACCGCTCCGTTCAGCGAGTGGTCTCACAGCGGGCTCACAACAAACGAATTTATTCTTGTTTAAGACCTTTTAAAAATAAAATATTACAGCGATTGCACACAATCCACCCATTAGAACAAACCAAGAGCTAAAAGAGGGTGTTTTTCAGCTGTTGAAGTTTGAAAATGAACGATTTGTGTCAGCTCTTTTGACAGCGCGAGACGGCGCGGCTTCTCCTGCACTCGCACTACGAGCTCACAAGAAACGAATTTATTCTTGTTTAAGACCTTTTAAAAATAAAATATTACAGCGATTGCACACAATCCACCCATTAGATCAAACCAAGAGCTAAAAGTGGGTGTTTTTCAGCTGTTGAAGTTTGAAAATGAACGATTTGCGTCAGCTCTTTTGACAGCGCGAGACGGCGCGGCTTCTCCTGCATTCGCACTACGAGCTCGCAAGAAACGAATTTATTCTTGTTTAAGGCCTTTTAAAAATAAAATATTACAGCGATTGCACACAATCCACCCATTAGAACAAACCAAGAGCTTAAAAGTGGGTGTTTTTCAGCTGTTGAAGTGTGGAAAATGAAGGATTTGTGTCAGCTCTTTTGACAGCGCGAGACGGGGTTTGTTTTAGCTTTTTTGACCTACGAGCTCTCAAGAAACGAATTTATTCTTGTTTAAGACCTTTTAAAAATAAAATATTACAGCGATTGCACACAATCAACCCATTAGAACAAACCAAGAGCTAAAAGTGGGTGTTTTTCAGCTGTTGAAGTGTGAAAATGAAGGATTTGCGTCAGCTCTTTTGACAGCGCGAGACGGCGCGGCTTCTCGTGCAGTGTGACACTACGAGCTCACAACAAACGAATTTATTCTTGTTTAAGACCTTTTAAAAATAAAATATTACAGCGATTGCGCACACAATCCACCCATTAGAACAAACCAAGAGCTAAAAGCGGGTGTTTTTGAGTCTGTTGAAGTGTGGAAAATGAAGGATTTGCGTCAGCTCTTTTGACACGCGCGCGAGACGGCGCGGACAGGTATTTTGACAGCGTGAGAACGCACTTTATTCCTGTTTAAGACCTTTTAAAAATAAAATATTACAGCGATTGCACACAATCCACCCATTAGAACACACCAAGAGCTAAAATTGGGTTTTTTTCAGCTGTTGAAGTTTGAAAATGAAGGATTTGCGTCATCTATTTTGACAACGCGAGACCGCGTGAAAATGAAGGATTTGCGTCATCTATTTTGACAAGGCGAGTAAGACCTTTTAAAAAATAAAATATTACAGCGATTGCACACAATCCACCCATTAGAACACACCATTGGCTAAAATTCAGATTTTTGTGAGCTGGTAAATTGTGAAATTGAATGATTTGCAGCAGACTGTCTGACGGCTCGAGACTTCAACACTGGCATGGGGTAAAAAAGGTCTACATACTGAAACTACAGCCTTTTACATTAAAACACTCCAGCGAATCAGTACACAACAATTAGAAGAAGAATATATTATAGAGATTAAAATGAGTGCTTGTGAGATATTTTTTTGTCTTAGGCCAGAAAAAGACATTGCATCGATCTCTCGAGTTACAGAGGACGCTGATTCTGGCTTTTCGCTGCAAGAACGGACAAATCATTCGTCTTGGCAGCTTTTTTTTGTATGTCTATATTTTGTATTGTCAATAGTAGATATTATGAAAACAATAACTGTTGTAATTTTGTCATCATTATATAGTTTATGTATTATAATTGCAAAATACAATTTAGCAACTCACATAGTTATCATTTATCACTGCTTAAAAATGTAAGTTGAAAAATAAACTCTTAAAGCATGAAAGAAGATACAGAATCAGTAAATTCGATTTTCATGTGGGTATATTATCAGTGAACTAATCAATTAAATATTTGTAATCATTCATAAAATATTGGCCCTTTTCATAATGATGTTGTTGTTCAGAAATGAAGGCCACAATGCTAATGTTGTCCACACGATGGCGCCACAGGATAGAAAATACTTCAATATATGTTCAAAGATTTTAAAATGTTCCATTTATGTGCATAAGTATAAAATGCATATACATGCATTCTATTTTCATAAACTTTAATAAAGCCCAATATAGTATTTATTCAAAAACTGTAATCCCCTAAGTACCATTACGTTTTTTTTCTTATTTTAAATAGTATTGACAACATATTTCTCAAGTTATCACACATAAAGTGAAGAAAAGAAACTATATTACTTATCTATTTTCATATCTATTTTCACCTTGACTTAAACCACATTGTTTCTTTTACCTTCTGTGTTGTTGCCTACAACACTTCAGTTAGAGGACTGGGAAATAGCAAACAGGGGAAAAAAGGCATGACTTATTTTGCATACAGCTAGCCAAACCTGTTGAAACTGTTGTCATAGCCAATGCTTTTTATTGGAACAGAAAACAGCAAGGGTCCATAGAAAAATACTGTTGGAAATTTTTTTTTTTTTTCCACCTAGGCAGCTCAAGGAGGTTGGACACACAAGTACAGTGGCTCTTTTGGCCCAAGGCCAAGCCAACACAAAGTTAGTTCACTAACTTTACATTCTAGTTAGTTTTGGCAACAAGCCAACATACTTTTACATTCTAGTTATTTTTATTATTATTATTCTTCTGATTATTATTCTGAGACAGAATTTCCAAACGCTACTCCTCCTAGGGCTTTTAAGCCACAAGCCCCAAACTCGGCAGAGACCTGGGCCCCGGGGTGTAGTTTTATGCTATATCTTTTTAGACTGATCAGACTTACAGTTTATTTATTATTAATTTTTATAAGTCAGAAATCTCCCATAGACTCCCATTATCTGAGAAAAATTGCGCCTCTATAGGAGCAATTCCCGGGACTGAGGGAGGAGTCTGCCTTAGTTTCACTTTTAAATCGGTTAAAAATACATATAAATACATGAATTTATTTCACTCTGACAAGCTAAACCAACATATTTGAATATTATAGGGGTCAGGGCTTATTAAAAATGTATATCTGGTCACAGAACAGAGAGAAAGACGAGAGAGAATTCACCGCTCCGTTCAGCGAGTGGTCTCACAGCGGGCTCACAACAAACGAATTTATTCTTGTTTAAGACCTTTTAAAAATAAAATATTACAGCGATTGCACACAGTCCACCCATTAGAACAAACCAAGAGCTAAAAGTGGGGTGTTTTTCAGCTGTTGAAGTGTGGAAAATGAAGGATTTGCGTCATATCTTTTGACAGCGCGGCTTCTCCTGCACTCGCACTACGAGCTCACAAGAAACGAATTTATTCTTGTTTAAGACCTTATAAAAATAAAATATTACAGCGATTGCACACAATCCACCCATTAGAACAAACCAAGAGCTAAAAGTGGGTGTTTTTTCAGCTGTTGAAGTTTGAAAATGAACGATTTGCGTCAGCTCTTTTGACAGCGCGAGACGTGACAGCTTCTCGTGCAGTCGCACAACGGGCTCACAACAAACGAATTTATTCTTGTTTAAGACCTTTTTAAAAATAAAATATTACAGCGATTGCACACAATCCGCCAATTAGAACAAACCAAGAGCTAAAAGTGGGTGTTTGTTCAGCTGTTGAAGTGTGGAAAATGAACGATTTGCGTCAGCTCTTTTGACAGCGCGAGACGGCGCGGCTTCTCGTGCACTCGCACTCACAGCTCACAAGAAACGAATTTATTCTTGTTTAAGACCTTTTAAAAATAAAATATTACAGCGATTGCACACAATCCACCCATTAGCCCACCCAAAGAGCTAAAAGTGGGTGTTTTTCAGCTGTTGAAGTTTGGAAAATGAAGGATTTGCGTCATATCTTTTGACAGCGCGAGACGGCGCGGCTTCTCGTGCAGTGGCACTACGATCTCACAACAAACGAATTTATTCTTGTTTAAGACCTTATAAAAATAAAATATTACAGCGATTGCACACAATCCACCCATTAGAACAAACCAAGAGCTAAAAGTGGGTGTTTTTCAGCTGTTGAAGTGTGAAAATGAAGGATTTGCGTCAGCTCTTTTGACAGCGCGAGACGGCGCGGCTCTCGTTACAAACTGAAACTACACTTTCGACCTTCAGCGAATAAACATAAAACAACGATCATATTTTTAGATGAACCAATTGTTTAAGAGTGGGTGTTAAAAAAAAAAATTACAGCGATTGCACACAATCGCACCCTTCAGCTCACAACAAACCAAGAGCTAAAAGTTGGTACAGCGATTTTTTGACAGCTGTTGAAGGTGGTAGTTTTTCAGGGTTGAAGTGTGAAAATAAAGGATTTGCGTCATCTATTTTTGACGAGAAAAAAACAACCGCGAAACGCGGGGCTTCACAACGACCTCACAACAAACGACTTTATTCCTGTTTAAGACCTTTTAAAAAAATAAAATATTACAGCGATTGCACACAAGCCACCCAAGAGAACACACCAACGGCTAAATTCAGATTTTTGTGAGCTGGTATATTGTGAAATTGAATGATTTGCAGCATACTCTCTGACGGCTCGAGACTTCAACACTGGCATAAAGAAAAAGGTCTACATACTTAAAACTACAGCCTTTTACATTAAAACACTCCAGCGAATCAGTCAGTACAAAACAATTAGAAGAATATATTATAGAGCTTAAAATGAGTGCTTGTGAGATATTTTTTTTGTCTTAGGATAGAGATTAAAATGAGTGCCAGCCATGTGAATCGATAGAAGAATAAATCGAGTTACAGAGGACGCTGATTCTGGCTTTCTGCGCTGCAAGAACGGTTTTCAATTTTTTAATCTATAAAAATCAAAATTCGTCTTGGCTGCTTTTTTTTGTATGTCTATATTTTGTATTGTCAATAGTAAATATAATGAAAACAATAACTGTTGTAATTTTGACATCATTATATAGTTTATGTATTATAATTGCAAAAAAAACAATTTAGCAACTCACATAGTTATCATTCATCACTGCTTAAAAATGTAAGTTGAAAAATGAACTCTTAAAGCATGAAATAAGATACAGAGTCAGTAAATTCGATTTTAATGTGGGTATATTATCAGTGAACTAATCATTAAATATTTGTAATCATTCATAAAATATTGGCCCCTTTCATAATGATTGTTGTTCAGAAATGAAGGCCACAATGCTAATGTTGTCCACACGATTTCGCCACAGGATAGAAAATACTTCAATATATGTTCACAGATTTTAAAATGTTCCATTTATGTGCATAAATATAAAATGCATATACATGCATTCTATTTTCATAAACTTTAATAAAGCCCAATATAGTATTTATGCAAAAACTGTAATCCCCTAAGTACCATTACGTTTTTTTTCTTATTTTAATAGTATTGACAACATATTTCTCAAGTTATCACACATAAAGTGAAGAAAAGAAACTATATTACTTATCTATTTTTCATATCTATTTTCACCTTGACTTAAACCACATTGTGTTTCTTTAACCTTCTGTGTTGTTGCCTACAACACTTCAGTTAGAGGACTGGGAAATAGCAAACAGGGGAAAAAGGCATGACTTATTTTGCATACAGCTAGCCAAACCTGTTGAAACTTTTTTCATAGCCAATGCTTTTTATTGGAACAGAAAACAGCAAGGGTCCATAGAAAAATACAGTTAGGTTTTTTTTTTTTTCCACCAAGACAGCTCAAGAAGGTTGGACACACAAGTACAGTGGCTCTTTTGGCCCAAGGCCAAGCCAACATCAAAGTTAGTTCACTAACTTTACATTCTAGTTATTATTATTATTTTTTTTTTTACTTTTACACCTGCCAAACGTATCTCCTCCTAGGGCTTTTAAGCCACAAGCCCCAAACTCGGCAGACACCTGCGGGATATAGCGGTGCTGGTTGCTATGTCTTTTCAGAGTGATCAGACTTAAAGTTTTTTTTTGATTAATTTTTAAATGTAAAAATACATTACCCATAGACTTACATTATCTGAGAAAAATTGCGCCCCTAGTTGCAATACCCGTTGCGACCCGTTAGAGATTAAGGGGAGGAGTCGGGTTTCGTTTCACTTTTAAACCCGTTAAAAATACCAAATAAATACATACGATTTATTTCAAACTGACAAGCTAAACCAACATATCTGATTATTACAGGGGTCAGGGCTTATTAATAATTGATATCTGGCCACAGAACAGAGAGAAAGACGAGAGAGAATTCATCGCTCCCATCAGCGTTTGGTCTCACAATGGGCTCACAACAAACTAATTTATTCTTGTTCAGGACCTTTTAAAAATAAAATATTACAGCGATTGCACACAATCCACCCATTAGAACATACCAAGAGCTAAAAGCGGGTGTTTTGGGGCTGTTGAAGTTTGGAAATGAAGGATTTGCGTCGTCAGCTATTTTCACAGCGCGAGACCGCACGGCTTCTCGTGCAGTCGCACAGCGAGCTCACAACAAACGAATTTATTCCTGTTTTAAGACCTTTTAAAAATAAAATATTACAGCGATTGCACACAATCCACCCATTTGAACACACCAACGGCTAAATTCAGATTTTTGTGAGCTGGTAAATTGTGAAACTTAAACATTTGCAGCAGCCTCTCTGACGGCTCGAGACTTCAACGCTGGCATGGGGAAAAAGGTCTAAAGTTACATACTGAAACTACAGCCTTTTACATTAAAACACTCCAGCGAATCAGTACAAAACAATTAGAAGAATATATTATAGAGATTAAAATGAGTGCTGGTGAGATATTTTTTTTGTCTTAAGGCAGAAAAAGACATTGCATCGATCTCTTGAGTTACAGAGGACGCTGATTCTATCTTTACCTTTAAAAATTCGGTGCAGAAAAAACGGACAAATCACATAAAAGAGTTATTTCAAAATACATAATAGCTTGGCGAATATAAACGAAAACAGCCACATGAATATAAACTGTAAAAATAAATCGGAAATGGATTATGATACTGGATTTGAATATTAAAGTGACTGCATTTACCAGCTGCTTTCTGTTTTCAATTTTAATGTATAAAAAACAGAAAATCATTCGTCTTGGCTGCTTTTTTTGTATGTCTATATTTTGTATTGTCAATAGTAAATATTATGAAAAAAATAACTGTTGTAATTTTGTCATCATTATATAGTTTATGTATTATAATTGCAAAAAAATAATTTATCAACTCACATAGTTATCATTCATCACTGCTTGAAAATGTAATTTGAAAAATAAACTCAAAGCATGAAATAAGCTACAGAATCAGTAAATTCGATTTTAATGTGGGTATATTATCAGTGAACTAATCATTAAACATTTGTAATCATTCAAAAAATATTGGCCCCTTTCATAATGTTGTTCAGAAATGAAGGCCAAAATGCTAATGTTATCTACACGATGGCGCCACAGGATAGCAAATACTTCAATATCTGTTCAAAGATTTTAAAATGTTTCATTTATGTGCATAAATATAAAATGCATATACATGCATTCTATTTTCATAAACTTTAATAAAGCCCAATATAGTATTTATGCAAAAACTGTAATCTCCTAAGTACCATCACTTTTTTTTCTTATTTTAATAGTATTGACAAGATATTTCACAAGTTATCACACATAAAGTGAAGAAAGGGAACTATATTAGTTATCTATTTTCATATCTATTTTCATTTTTAAACTGTTTCTTTTACCTTCTGTGTTGTTGCCTACAACACTTCAGTTAGAGGACTGAGAAATAGCAAACAGGGGAAAAAAAGGCATGACTTATTTCGCATGCAGCTAGGCAAACCTGTTGAAGCTGTTGTCATAGCCTAGGCTTTTTATTGCAACAGAAAACAGCAAGGGTCCATTGAAAAATACTGTTGGAATTTTTTTTTTTTCCACCAAGGCAGCTCAAGAAGGTTGGACACACAAGTATAGTGGCTCTTTTGGCCCAAGGCCAAGCCAACATCAAAGTTAGTTCACTAACTTTACATTCTAGTTATGTTGGCTTGGCACAAGCCAACATACTGTTATGCTATTTAAACTTCTTATTATGTTGGCTTGTAAGATAAATATATTGTTTTAAGTAACAATGTTACAGTTCATAAATACAATTAATATCAATAAACTGTTTACTTATGTGTCTGTTTCTTGTGTGCATGTGTGTGTGTATGTGTTAAACAGAATGTGTGTGCGTGTGTGTGTGTGTGTGTGTGTGTGTGTGAGAGCGTTAGATAAGGAATGAATGGAGAGTGAGTGTCCTTTCCAAGGATCGCCACCTTGACGTGGTGTAAAGGCTTGTGTGTTCCAGTGATCCCACGAGTAAGTCATTCTGGAGATTTTCACTTCAGTTTGGCTTGCTTAAGGGTGAGGTTCCAGACTAAATGCGATCCAAAAGGTTATTACTTCAAATAAAAAATATGATGTTAACATAATTATTTGTTTCTTTTCTTTCTTTCTTTTTGTCTAAGTCATTCAGTCACCACGATTGCTTATTTACAAAGCTTTTAGGTGTAGTTTATGTTGGCAAGGTTCTATCAAAATTATCTGTAAATCCAATGTAGTTAAGTACAATCAACACTATTAATTACTTGCAGTTTAATTTCTGACATGATTGCTCAGTTTTATTTGCCTTTCTTAAAGTATGGACAATAGTTGCTAGCTGAATGCTTAAGTCATGCCATTTATTATTTACCCTGTTTGTTATTTGTTAATTATTTGTTATATTCAGTTAAGTCATATAATGTCAAAACCATTAAAATAAAACAACAACAACAAAAAAAAATAGTGGTCTATCTATATTTAGAAGAAATCAGTTTTTGCATACTTATTATATTGAGCTTTATTAAAGTTTATGAAAAATATTATGAATTTCTGTGCATTTTTGATGTAGTAAGTTTAATGAAACATTTTCAAGTCTTTGAACAGATCTTGAAGTATTTGCTATCCTGTGGCTTCATCGTGTGGAAAACATTAGCATTGTGGCCTTCATTTCATTGGCCTTCATTGATGATAATAAACCCACATTAAGATCTAATTTGCTGATTCTATATCTTATTTCATGCTTTAAGAGTTACATTTTTCAACTAACATTTTTAAACAATGATGAATGATTACTATGTGAGTTGATAAATTTTTTTAATTTTTTACAATTATAATACATAAACTATATAATGATGAAAAAAGTGCAACAGTTATTCTTTTCATAATATTTACTATTCACAATTGTTATTTTGTATTGTAATGGAAAAGGTTTTATGACAACAAAAATGGTCATTACTAAAAATTAAACCGTAATTTAATTATTTATTTATTTATTTATTTTTTATGTAGGTCAAGCACCTTTTTGTAAATATGGCTGTTTTCCAATTTTTTTTTTTTTTTTTTTATGATTTAAATTTCAAAAAAGTCGCCTACTTCAAGCATTTTAAGCAGCTCGTACAAACCCTGGTAATATTTATTATAGACCACTGTAACTGTCTATAATCTAACAAACTAGTTTATTATGAAAATAAAAGTGAAGACACCAGTTAAATTGGACGAAAAGGAAATTGCAAACAATAGTATAAAAGAGCATGTGTTAGGTTTTTAGGTGTTTAGATGCAAAAAATGGACAAATCTAATGTACAATAACATGTCATAGATTTAATTAAATATAGATTATTTCTTGTTAGAGCAAAAAAATAAATAAATACATGAATACACACACACATACAAAAAAGCGGCCAAGACGAATGATTTTCTGGCTGTAGTTTCTGTGTGTATACTTTTTTTCCCCTTCCAGTGTTTAGAAAACGGCCGCCTCGCGCTGTCAAATCGTCTTTCATTTAAACCGCTCACAAACACCTGAATTTATCTCTTGTTGTGTTCTAATGGGTGGATTGCGTGCAATTGCTGTAATATATTAATTTTAAAAGCTCTTAAAATACTATAAAAATGCTTTTATTGTGAGCACGATGGGACTGCACTCTCTGATCGGACCGGTGGTTTTTCGCTAGTCTTTCATACTGATTTCTGGCCAGACATCAATTATTAATGAGATCTGACCCGGTAATAATAACATATGTTGTTGTAGCTTGTCAGTGTGAATGAAATGTGTATTTATTTGTCCGTTCTATCGCCGAAAAGCCAGACGTCACCGTGTTCTGGAGTGCAGAGCAATCGGTGTGATGTTCAGCCCTTAGACAAAGAAAATCTCGCAAGCACTTATACACATCCATTTTTTTTATCTGTAAAATATGTTCTAATTGTTTTGTGTTGATTCGCTTAAGTGTTTTAATGTAAAAGGCTGTAGTTTCAGTATGTAGCCCTTTTTCCCCGTGCCAGTGTTGAAGTCTCGCGCTGTCAGAGAGGCTGCCGCAAATCTTTAAGTTTCACACTTCAGCAGCTGACAAAAACCTGCTTTTAGCTCTTGGTTCTAATGGGTGGATTGTGTGCAAACGCTGTAATGTTTTATTTTTAAAAGGTCTTAAACAAGAATAAATTCGTTTGTTGTGATATTTTTGTAAGGTCTTTAGCTTGTAGGAGCGGTGATTTCTCTCTCGTCTTTCTCTCTCTTCTGTGGCCAGATATCAATTATTAATAAGCCCTGACCCCTGTAATAATCAGATATGTTGGTTTAGCTTGTCAGTGTGTGAAAAAAATTTTATGTATTTATTTTCATTTTTAACCGATTTTAAAAGTGAAACTAAGGCAGACTCCTCCCTCAGTCCCGGGAATTGCTCCTGTAGAGGCGCAATTTTTCTCAGACAATGGAAGTCTATGGGAAATTTCTGAGTTTTAATAATTAATATAAAAAAAAACTGTAAGTCTGATCACTCTGAAAAGATATAGCACACTTCTGCCCCCCGTGCCGCAGGTGTCTGCCAAGTTTGGGGCTTGTGGCTTTAAAGCCCTAGGAGGAGATAGGTTTGGAAATTTTAGTCTCAGAAAAAGAATAAGAAAAAGAAAAATAAGAAGTTTAAATAGCATAACAGTATGTTGGCTTGTGCCAAGCCAACATAATAAGAAGAAGAAGCTTAACCTTTTGAGCGGTACGGTCCCACATATGGGATTCTAATTTCCGTGCCCCTGGGCGTATGGTCCCACATATGGGATTTAGAACGTTCGGTGACGTCGCATAACTGCCAAATTCAAACTGCGTTTTCGCGCGTTGGCTGGCACTGAGCCAGAGACAGACGTGCACTGCTCTTGTCATATTATCACAACTATGTAGTATTATTAACCACATAATGCATATTTTAGGTTTCAGAGATTTAAATACACAGAAATAATAGTAAAACAATACATTTAGAGTTTAAAAAATACACGCATATGTCTATGGAAGCAACAATAATAATCAATTCAAATTTAATTTGCAGATGTTTTTTATTCATATCAGATACACATAGTTTAAGTAACTATAAAGATCACTTTATTCTTCACCCATTTCACCGGCCACTTATTACCTGTATTTCGGGAGAAATTGATGAATTAACGGCTGTAAATCCGACTGACAGGACTCTCTGAACTGCAGCGCGAACAAACATGGCGGCGCATGTCTCACATTACAGATCACGATCAAGATCATTTAGAAAGGTTTTTAAACGACCAAACACACTCATTTACACATATTTATGAATAGGAATATCGGATTGTTCATGACATGGTATGCAAGTTTGTGAATATTTGAAATTAAAAAAGGAAAAACGAAATAAAAGTGATCCATCTGTCATACAGTGTTATTGTAGACGCGGTGTGTCACGTGACAAGCCTGACGCGTCGCCATGGAAACAGTAAGGGGAACGTTCTAAAATAACGGTCGTCTTAAAAAAACTCACTCTGGGGGGACCGCTAGAATATTTTAAACTCACCACTGAAAAGGTTAAATAGCAGATCAGTAGGTTGGCTTTTTCAAGCCAACCTAATAATAAGAAGAAGCTTAAATAGCAGATCAGTAGGTTGGCTTTCTCAAGCCAACCTAATAAGAAGCTTAAGTAGCAGATCAGTAGGTTGGCTTTCTCAAGCCAACCTAATAATAAGTTTAAATAGTAGATCAGTAAGTTGGCTTTCTCAAGCCAACTTAATAATAATAAGATTTGATTGTTGGTTAGTTAGTTTGGCTTTCTCAAGCCAACTTAACTAAAACATGCTAGTAGCACATAGCTAAGTGCTAAAGCATGCTACTAATGCAGTGAAAAAGGAAGTTGCTGTAAATAGGGGTTGGAATGTCCGATGTGAGGGGATCTTCACACATTTGACAAGAGTCCTGTCCTGAATACATCAACATGGCCGTATTCGGTTATAGTCATACTATACCATGGATGACATTTTCAGGCGTTGTACTTTAACGAACTCCTCCTAGAGATTTATTCAGTTCAACACCAAATTTGGTATGCCTAAACTAAAGGCCTTTGCGATGTTAAATTGCAAAGATCTTGAGTTTTCATTGAAGGGCGTGTCGGTGGTGGCCTGACAAATTTCGATGATTCGCCATGAAAAAGGAAGTTGCTATAACTCAATGTCCAATCTGCCCCAAACTTCACGTTTGATAAGACTCCTGACCTGAACAGATCGACATGCCCATATTCAGTTATAGTTATAGCGCCACCTATTGGCAACAGGAAGTGTCACATTTTACACTGTGACGAACTACTCCAAGAAATTTTATGACATCATTCTTTTTTTTTTTTTTTTTTTTAGTCTAATCTAAAGTCCTGTGCGAGTTAAAATTGTGAAGATCTTCAGTTTTCGTTAAAGGGTGTGTCTGTGGCAGCCTGACAAATTTTGATGTCTTACCATGGGAATAGAAGTTGTTGTGGCTCAGGCATAAAATGTCCGATCTTCACCAAACTTCACATGTTCGATAAGACTCCTGGCTTGAACACATCTGAATGCCAATATTCCACTATAATCATAGTGCCACCTGTGCACATATAAATGGCTTTGTCATATTCCTCCTATATTTACCACTTTAAATGCATATTTCTCGCTGATCACTGTTTTACTAAAGCCACCCACTGGCGGTGAGCCCGGTTGTGAGGGCCCTTTCATCGCTGCTTGCAGCTTTAATTTAAGTTCTTTTCGGTCTTATCAGGAGAAAATGCCACAAAACGCATATCCGTGCTAAGCGACTCCAGAGGGTTAAAAAGAAGAGACCTTTAAATTCGTTTTCCTATTCAACAGCTTTGGTTACATCACTATGTGTTTCTTGTATAAGTAAAACATCAAGTTGTTTCTTATTCATAGTTTCATATATCACAGTGCATTTTATACAATCTCTAGCTCCATTCACATTTAAAGATGCAATGCGAATGTCACCCATTTGAAAAAAAAAAAAAAAAAAAACACTTAGACCATAAAGAAAAAAACAGCCAATAAGGGCCAAAAGTTTGAGCCAATTTATTGTCATTAACTTTTCAGCTGGTTTTGTAGTTTTGTCACATTTTTTTTTTTCAGCCTATAAACCTCTTTGTTTGTGAAACATCCTTCACTCATGAACATCCTAGTATTTTCCACAAAGCGTTTGATGTCTGGAAAATAGCCTGCAACATGTACCCCCCTCAGATTTTTTGTCAGTTTTAAAAGCTTCCTGATTTCCTCAGTATCATAATCTTGACATATCCATTCATTCTGGGAACAACTGGAACAACTTTAGTTGTATCTTAACATTAGTTTACGAATTAATGAAAAATAAAGCATCAACAAGTGTTAACATTTCCCATCAGCACAGCAATGACTTTATGAACTACTTTACTTCTAAGATCGATACTATTAGAGATAAAACTGTAACCATGCAGCCGTCAGCTATAGTATCCCATCAGATAGTGTGCTATATATCGCCTGAGGAACAATTCCACTCATTCTCTACTATAGGAGAGGAAGAATTGTATAAACTTGTTAAATCATCTAAACCAACAACATTAATATTAGACCCTATTCCATCTAAGCCCCTAAAAGGGGTGCTTCCAGAAGTCATAGATCCTCTTCTGACTATTATTAATTCATCATTGTCATTAGGATATGTCCCCAAAAACCTTCAAACTGGCTGCTATTAAGCCTCTCATCAAAAAAAACAAAACTTGACCCCAAAGAACTAGTTAATTACAGACCAATCTCGAATCTACCTTTTCTGTGCAAGATACTAGAAAAGGTAGTATCCTCAAAATTATATTCCTTCTTAGAGAAAAAATGGTATCTGTGAGGATTTCTAGTCAGGATTTAGATCGTATCATAGTACTGAGACTGCTCTAATTACAGTTACAAATGACATGCTCTTATCAACTGATCGTGGTTGTATCTCTTTATTAGTGCTATTGGATCTTAGCGTTCGACACTATTGACCACAACATTCTTTTGCATAGACTAGAAAACTTTGTTGGCATTAATGGAAGTGCATTAGCATGGTTTAAATCGTACTTATATGACTGCCATCAATTTGTAGCAGTAAATGAAGAGGTATCATATCGATCACAAGGCTCAGTACTAGGGCCATTACTCTTCATGCTTTACATGATACCCTTGGGAGATATCATCAGGAAACTTGGTGTAAGTTTTGACTGTTATGCTGATGATACTCAGCTCTATATTTCTTCATGGCCCGGCAAAAAATACCAATTTGAAAAACTAGCGGAATACATAGTCGATATAAAAAACTGTATGACTAGTAATTTCTTAGTACTAAATTCTCAAAAAACAGAGGTGTTAATTATAGGACCTAAAAACTCTGCATGTAATAACCTAGAACGCTGTCTAAGAATTCATGGCTGCTCTGTCAATTCTTCGTCATCAGTTAGGAACCTAGGTGTGCTATTTGATAGCAATCTTTCCTTAGAAAGCCACGTTTCTAGCATTTGTAAAAACTACATTTTTCCATCTCAAAAATATATCTAAATTATGACCTATGCTCTCAATGTCAAATGCAGAAATGTTAATCCAGGCGTTTATGACCTCAAGGTTAGATTATTGTAATGCTTTATTGGGTGGTTGTTCTGCAGGCTTAATAAACAAACTCCAGCTGGTTCAAAATGCAGCAGCTAGAGTTCTTACTAGAACCAGGAAGTATGACCATATAAAACCGGTTCTGTCAACACTGCACTAGCTACCTATTAAACATTGTATAGATTTTAAAATCTTGCTTATTACTTATAAAGCCCTGAATGGTTTAGCACCTCAGTATCTGGAAAAGCTCTTGTTACATTATAATCCTCCACGTTCCCTGCGTTCTCAACACTCTGGCCTAAACTCTGAAATAACCTACATAACATTGTTCGGGAGGCAGACACACTATTGTAGTTTAAATCTAAATTAAAGACCCATCTCTTTAACCTGGCTTACACGTAACACACTAATATGCTTCTAATATCCAAATCTGTTAAAGGATTTTTAGGCTGCATTAATTAGATAAACTGGAACCGGGAACATTTCCCATAACACCCAATGTACTTGCTACATTGTTAGAAGAATGGCATCTTCGCTAATATTCGTCTGTTTCTCTCTTATTCCGAGGTCACCGTAGCCACCAGATCCATTCTGTATCCAGATCAGATGGTTAACGCTCTAAGGACGGCCGGAAGACAGTACAGGTGCAGTCAGTGTGGGTTAGGTGCGCTCTCACTGTGCCATGCAATGAGAGGTTGGTACCAGTACCATACTCACAAGAACTATAAACTGTGTCACCTAGATACCTGATTGGGTAGATAGCTGGTCAACTGATCAAAAAATAGAATGCATTTTACTATGGCACAATAATATAGTAATAATTTACTACTTTTTCCATCCAATATCTTTTATCCATTCAATATCTTTTATTTCCTGAATATTACTGATGAACTGATCAAAAAGTAGGCTATTGTTCACATGCGTTTTACTACTATATATAGCAATATAGTAATAATTTTGTGCTTTCTCCTGTTTTATTGTTGGCTTCCTCTTTTCTGATCATTTGGAATGAGGATAAAAAGACACACACACATACAATTTAGTAGTAAATTCAAATTTTGAAACAAAAAAAAAACATGCAAATAAGTTCAAAGATCAATTCAATATCTACTATTTCCGGAATATTATGAAATTCGAGATGGCCACCCCCAGATGACGTCATAATATGCAAATTAGATGAGTATATTTACACCCTACATAAACTTTCATTCATGCCCAATATTTATCTAATTTACAGTAGATCTCTATCTTTAAGCCCTTTCAAGCCACAAGCTTTTGAAATCTTGATATCAAAATACAGCATTTTTTCCAAAAAAATCCTGGCGCCTAAAGGGTTAAGATTAAAATAATTTTAATCTTGAGACTCCATCTGGTGGCAATCCTTGGTATTACACTATTCAGTTTTCACCTATTATGTGTGATAGTTTTTTTTTTTTGGTGGACCCTGAGCATGATACATTTCTGAACATTTTGCATGTTTCCTAAAAGTGACTTGTTCTCTATATGTAAAAAGTTTTGAAGAGTCAGAAAAACGACCTTTAATGATGTAAGAAAATTACAGTTATCTTTTTTTTGTTATTTTAATAAATTGCCATGGCAACACCATTTAACACATCCAAAATTTGTTCACAATTTGACATCATGTTGACAAAGTTTGGTGTGAATTGTATAATTTTTGCAAGAGCAGTATGCATTAATTCACAGCCATATTTTTCCAAAAATCCATATTCAAACCAAAATAGCTGACTTTCTGTTGGTCGTAGCTAATGGCTGTAAAATAGAAAGTTGTCCAGCTTGATGAGAACAATATATATACCGAGTTTGGTGGCTGTAGCTAAAACGAACCCCCAACTGTGTCTCATCCACGCCCATTTATGAGCTTTTGCCAGTGTCTAACTATCATTAATACTGATGTGTGTGTTAAGTTTTATGAAATTCTAAGCATGTTAAGGGCCTTAACACTAGAACTAGAACATTTTTAAATTTTAAAATGTAATAAATTTGCTGAAATAAAACCCATATAACTATAATACCCTGACTTTTCCTAAATGTGTGTATATTTTATTATAACATTGTTGTTTTATGAAAACTACAAAACACAAAAGAGTTATGAGTATTTCTACCTTGAAAGGCCAAAGCTGTCAAATTGACCATTCCGTTACATACGGCGTATATTTTCTGCTTTTGCTGATTTTTCCCGTTGTTGAAGATGCACGTCACTGTTGCTTATTTTCTTTTTTTATAGTTGTTTTTATATTCTATTGCTAAGCTAAAATTCTTGTTAGTAAAAAAGCAGGATGGACACCTCCAATACAAAAACTGCTCACATTCAAACTGTCACAGTATTATTATTTTATGCTAGTGTAATGCTATAGCTAATGCATATAGGCCAATTTTAGCCCCAACAAGACTGATATTGTGAAATAAAACAAACTAATTAGGCTTTTTTTTTTTTTTTTTGTGACAGCGATGATGTTTATTATTACCTATACTATCATAACAGATCAATTTATTCATGGATCACGATTCCTGTGGTGGCTGCATAGAATTGTTTTCAATTCATCTGATCCAAACATTCCCAATAGCTAACTCCAGAGCGTTGTAAAGTAAAAAAGTAAAAATGTATTGAAAAAAGATGTAACAATTTCCAAAATTCTCAACATCTTTTATTTTTAGGGTGATGATGTCATAAAATATGACAACAGACATTCATTGTAAAACCTCAAAAGAAGCTTTTAATGTAAATATGTGTTTTTAACACTAGAACTACCAGTTCCTCAATGTTTTGGCATCAAGTAGACAAAGTTTGGTGTTTATAGTATAATTCTCCTCTGAGGAGTATGCATTAATTCACAGCCATATTTTTCCAAAAATCCACATTCAAATCAAAATAGCAGACTTCCTGTTGGTCATAGCTAATGACTGTAAAATAGAAAGTTGTCCGGGTTGATGAGACCAATATATGCTATATAGCTAAAACTAAACCCCTAATTTTGTCAAAAGGTGGTTCTATAGAGTACCTCTTCCATGCTCTTTTATGAGCTTTTGACAGTGTCTATCTATCATTAATACTGATATGTGTGTTGAGTTTCATAAAATTATAAGCATGTTATCTGCCTCAAAAGCACAGGAAACAAATGTTAAAGTTTGTCACACTGCCATGGCAACAGTATTTATTATATCAATATCCTCTCAACAGTTTTACATCGGCCGTGTTTTGACATTTTTCTGATGAAGTTTGAGGTGGAAAAATGCAGTTTTGAGTGAGAGAATGGTTATGGGATTATGCCTCTGGTGGAACTATAGTGATATTTTGGGGGGGCGAGAGAATGGTTATGGGATGATGCCTCGGGTGGAACAGCCGCTTGCCACCTATTTAGCCCCCGAGTCTACATCATCCCTAAAAACCCCGGAGGGCTTATTTTGCTGCGGGTCGGGCTGGTGCTAGTCTGCATACAATGGCGGTACTACAAGCATACCAGGCTGACCTTCTTAAGGATATTGATGAGGGCGAGGGTCCGACTCAGGAAGATATTGTGGAGTTGAGGAAGGCTGCAGATCTGTCTCTCCGAGTCACCAAGGAAACGGCCCGCGCTGTCGGCCGTTCCATGGTGGCGATGATGGTCTCGGAGAGACACCTATGGTTAAATCTGACGGGCATCAGGGAGAAAGACAGGGCTTTCCTCCTCGATGCCCCGATTTCGCCTTCTGGCCTTTTCGGCGACTCGGTTAATATCATCGTCGACAGGTTTCAGGAGTCAAAGAAACAGTCTGCAGCCTTCAGACAATACCTCCTTCGCCGCTCAAAGCCTAAGAAGCCTGCCCCAAGCGGACAGCCACAGCCATCCGCCAGCTCCTCCGCCTACAGACAGGCGCAAAAAGAGAGTGTCGCTTCTAGAGCCCCCTCTCAAGCAGCCTGGGGGCATAGACGAAGCTCTCAGCCGAGGCCTCAGCCTAAGCAGGGCGACCTGAGGGCCGTCCTGCAGGTGAAGAAGGCTTCAACAGGGAGGTCCTAGCCAGCCTAGGTCTTCTGCGGGCGGCCCCACCCATGGGGGGGCGATCGAGGTCGCCTCCTCCGCGGAGCCTGCAGGAAATCGATGTCGACTTCCCACCGTCGAGTGCGCTTCAGGACACATCGGTTTCCAGTGAACGTGCCCTGCACTGTCCGCCCCACAGGCTTGTGGCCAGGCAGCATTCGCATCCGCACATCGAGAATCATTTCCGGTCGAACCCTGCCGGAGATCCGCCTCAGGGGGCCAAGAACGAATCCCGATTAATACCCAAAGCCAGCCTCGAGAGGCTGGCACCCTTAGTAGAGTATTTCGATGCATGGAAAAATCTCACAAATATTTCTCCTTGGGTTCTGCGCACCATTCAAAAGGGGTACAGACTACAGTTCGGTTCCCGCCCACCCAAGTTCAATGGGGTGGTCGGGACTATTCCCATCATCGTGAACCAAATTCAATCTGAGGATTGGTTTGTCACGATAGATCTGAGGGACGCATACTTCCACATTTCCATCCTTCCATCTCACAGGAAGTTCCTGAGGTTTGCTTTCAGGGGCGAGGCGTACCAATATCGGGTTCTTCCATTCGGCCTAGCTCTCTCCCCTCGCATATTTACAAAATGTATGGTTGCGGCTCTAGCACCGCTGAGGCTTCAGGGTTTCAGGGTCCTCAATTACATCGACGACTGGCTGATTCTAGCCCAGTCACAAGAGCTGACAGTTCAGCATCGAGATGTTGTCCTTGCCCACATCCAGAGCCTGCGGTTGAGACTCAACAAGAAAAAAGAGCGTGTTGGCACCAGCCCAGAGAACCACGTTCCTGGGAGTGGTGTGGGATTCAGTGACGATGCAGGCACAGTTGTCTCCTGCACGGATCGAATCTATCCTGGCCGCGGTGACCAGGATAAAGCTAGGCCAGGCCATCACTGTAAAACATTTTCAGAGAGTGTTAGGTCTCATGGCAGCAGCATCCAATATCATTCCATTCGGTCTCCTGCACATGGGGCCCTTGCAGTGGTGGTTGAAGACCAAGGGGTTCTCCCCGAGGGGAAACCCGTTTCGCATGATCAGGGTTATGCGCAGATGCCTTTGTTCACCATTTATGTGAAAGAGAGCTTGGTTTCTGTCCCAAGGTCCCATGCTGGGAGTGTCATGTCGCCGGAAAGCCGTCTCGACAGACGCCTCCCTCACGGGCTGGGGCACGGTCATGGACGCCCACTTTACGAGAGGTCTATGGCAAGACCGTCATTCCTCCTGGCATATAAACTGCCTGGAGATGTTGGCGGTGTTCCGGGCTCTGAGGAGCTTTCTGCCGGACCTCAAGGGTCATCACGTCCTTGTGAGGACAGACAATATGTCGGTGGTGGCCTATATAAACCATCATGGGGGTCTGAGGTCTCGCCCTCTATGCAGACTGGCACATCAGATCCTCCTGTGGTCCCAGGGGAAATTGTTGTCTCTCAGAGCAACATACATCCCAGGGAATCAGAGTCAGGGAGCAGACATCCTGTCGAGGCAGGGGCTGAGGCCCGGGGAATGGAGACTCCATCCCGAAGTGGTGGAGTCAATATGTCAGAGGTTCGGCCTACTGGAAGTGGATCTATTCGCGTATCGGAAGACGACTCACTGTCCACTGTGGTTCTCCCTCACACATCCAGCCCCACTGGGGTTGAATGCCATGGTACAGACGTGGCCGACGCTGCGTCTGTATGCTTTTCCCCCGATCGTTCTGCTCCCGGGAGTTCTAGAGAGGGTTCATCGCAACGGCATCAGTCTATTATTGGTAGTCCCATTGTGGCCGGCCCGAGTATGGCTCTCAGACATAATATTACTCCTGGACGGGTCTACATGGGGGTCCCGAACTATGGAAACTGTGGGTCTGGCCCCTGAGGGGGCACAGTACCGAGAGGCCGGCCTGTCAGCAGGAGTAGTGGAGACCATACTCAGCTCTAGAGCTCCTTCCACCAGGAAATTGTACAGTCTGAAATCGAATGTTTTCACTATTTGGTGCAGAGAGCGTGAGGTGGACCCAGTTAACTGCCCAGTGGCTTCAGTGCTGGAGTTCCTCCAAGATCGCTTCTTGGCTGGTCTTACCCCATCCACTCTCAAGGTGTACGTGGCTTCCATTTCGGCTTTCCACGCTCCTCTGAGTGATGGGCCTCTTGGGAGACAGCCATTGGTCGTACGTTTCCTCCGTGGGGCTTGGAGGATGAGACCTGTGGCTTGTACCAGGGTTCCCTCTTGGGACCTGGCGGTGGTTCTCGAAGGGTTGGTTGAGGACCCCTCCGAACCGCTGGAGTTGGCTGAGGCCAAGAACCTTTCCCTAAAGGTGGCTTTCTTGTTGGCTATTACCTCTCTGAGGAGGGTAGGAGATCTCCAGGCGCTCTCTATATCTAATGGGTGCCTGGAGTTTGCTCCAATTTGTAGGATGCTCAAAGCCATCCTACATCCTAGGCCGGGCTAGGGCTACATCCTAGGCCACGCTTATGCCGTCACACATTACGTCATGATGCAACACCAATCAGGATTGGCTTAGTTTCATTCATACTTCAGAGGCGCTACGCTGAGGGGAATTTTCCCCAAAGTGTCGGTCGACGCAGTTCTCATTCCCTTTCTCGGGGAACAAGGGTTACATTCGTAACCCCGAGACGTTCTTTGCACTCAAGGTGTTTTTTTTTTTATTTTTTTTTATTTTTTTTATGAGTCTTAATAACAGCCAGTTTGAAGGTTTTGGGGGCACATCCTAATGAAAATGACGAATTAATAATCTATGACTTCTAGAAGCACCACTTTTAGGATCTTAGATGGAATAGGGTCTAAAATACATGTTGTTGGTTTAGACAATTTCACAAGTTTATACAATTCTTCCTCTCCTATAGTAGAGAATAAGTGGAATTGTTCCTCAGGGGATCTATAGCACACTATCTGATGTCATACTGTAGCTGATGGATGCATGGTTACAATTTTATCTCTAATAGTATCAATCTTGGAAGTAAAGTAGTTCATAAAGTCATTACTGCTGTTACAACACCTGTTGATGCTTTATTGTTCATTAATTTAGCCAATGTATTGAATAAATACCTGGGATTATGTTTGTTTTCTTCTAAAAGAGATAAAAAGTAATCAGACCTAGCAGTTTTTAATGCTTTTCTTTTCTTGGTTTCTGATTTGAGTTTGTTGAATATCTATTGAAGAAGATAGGAGGGACACAAATGAAATATCGGTGTTGTAACTGCAGACTGATGTAGACTTACCCTTTGATGCTTGTCATTCAATGTCAAGGTATTACTGCATTACAATGTGTATAATATAATAAAGACATATATTACATTTTTGTTATGGACAACTTATTGTTTACAATTTACTGTCATTATCACAGAAATCTAATTGTAGGGCAACATTTGCATGTAGATAAAAAAGAAAATAATTTAAAAAGTTTATTTTGATTAGCATCTGATCTTAAAACCACGTTTTAGTTCTACTGTGTTGTTAACATGGTGAATTGTACAGAAAACCCTCATGGGGGCCCAAAATGGCAAATCTTCTTTCGGCCCGAATGGGCTACCCCACACGGGGCTCCAGGTGTTTTTTTTTTGTTTGTTTGTTTGTTTTTTTGGCCAAGCCCACAGTGGGTTGCCTACAGAAAATCATCATAGGTCCCGAAATCAGCAAAGTGCTATTTGCCCCGCATGGGCTAACTCACTCGGGGACCCTTGTGGGTTAGCCCATGTGGGGCCCATAGCAATTTGCTCATTTGGGGCCTTATGAGGAAAACCATCATGGGGGCCCCAAAGGGCAAAATCGCTGTGGGCCTGCATGGGTTAACCCACAAGGGCCCTCTGTGAATTTTCTGTGGGTTTGCTCTGCCCACACTGTCCAACAGAAAACCTGCAGTGGGCCCTTCATGGGCATATTTGCTGGGAAGTAAAATATCACGCGTTGTCATCTCAGAATTATGGTGATTATGACATGGTGTGAACACAGCTTAACTAGTGACCTCTTTAGAGTACATGCCCATGAAATTTCTGGAATTTTAGCCAAGATTTAAAAAAAAATGAAACATGAAGTAATGACCAAAGGACGACTAAATGGTAAAATCATCATCACAATGTACTGTCTTTGCTGGGAGATGATAAAAACAGGACTTCTAGAAAATATTTTATATATAAGTAAAAACATGTTACAAGATTTATGTATAATAAGTGGTTCCTTACATTATAACAGGAAAATATCTTGTGATTGCAGTACTGTGCCACTGCAACTGAGCAGATAATGTGCTATTACATTAATGGAGTGACTATTTACACTAGGTGCAAATAGCCCACCTTGTTGGCAGAGGATATTTACACTAACTCCGCCCACCAACGTGTGATAGGGCTAGGCAACACAACAAAAGACACTCATCAAACATCAGTTTCAGTGGCATAGATGGTAAACCGCATACTCTTTGATGTAATCGACCTGAGTTCGGGATCGCCATTTGCCAAACTTTTCTTTTTTCGGCCTTGTTAAATCTCATATCACATTGCAAAGGCATTTATTAAAAATATTTTAAATATTTTGCAGACACAGACACTAACAGTAAATCATCAAACTGATATAATATATGTATATATATATATTTGAAAAGAAACAATAAAAAAGTATACTAACCAAAAGGCAAACACAATAATGAATACACTTACAATGGACAATGGAGCCAGGACAGTGATTACAGCTCTCTCAATCAGACACATACACACATATTCTACAACTCTTATGGCACCATCAGGACCATTCCATATTTTTTCATTTAATCCTGCCTTTCTGATGCTACAGAAGATACTGTTATTCTCATAAGATTACATACCCCAGCACAGAGATTAGCAAATTCGGTTCTGGAGGGCAACTGCCATGCAGAGTTTTGCTCCAACCCTGATCAAACTCACCTGCCTGTAGCCTTCTGTTTAATTAGGGTTGGAGCAAAACTATGCATGGCAGATCATTATAACAAAATAAGAGGGATCACAATGCATGCTATTTTTATTTAGTACTGTCATGAATAAGCAATTTTACATAATATATATTTACTGATTTTATAAAAATGAAAATGTATAATTTATAAAAAAAATGTTCAAAAGTTTACATAAACTGGATGACCCACAGCTGTTTTTATGTTTTGGGACAGTTTTTCATGAGTCCAGAGCAGTTCAACTGCCTGCTGTTCTCAAGTCCCTCATTTTTTTTGGTTTTCTCTGATCACCCGATTCAAGTAGTTCACACCCTGTGTCTCTTAATGCACTGTGTTGCATTTTTGAGAATCAATAAATGCGTTTACCTTTTGAAATAGTTGTGTATGAGTCAGTCAATTGTCCTCAGTGTAAAAAAAATAAATCTAAAATCATACATTCATTGCTGGAAAGGGTTCAAATATGCAAAAGATGCTGAAAAACCTGAGAAAGTGAAGGATCTGGAGGATTTTTCTGAAGAAAAGAGGCCATTTAAACTGTTCAGGACAAAGGACTCATGAAACACTATCACAAAACAAACATGAACCACTATTTATTTTTTATTTAATCAGCTATAATTCTGACTAGCAGAATAAATGTAATTAAATTATATTATACATACTATACCCCTATCATCCTCTCCCATGTCCTTTCTATTTATCATGTGGAAACTATCACCGGTGGTTCAAAGGGTTCATATTTTCACAGTCCTTCAGATGAATGGTTGGGTCTGGGAACAGAGGATCCTGTAAAAATATAATAAAACACACTTTCTCTAAATACATTTTACAGTTTTCATTGTTTAAACACAAGTTAGTATGATGAAACATAAGATGATAATACAAATGTAATGAAAACTGGCAGCTATTTTGTTAGCTGAACTATACAGCAGTTCACAAGGTTACATATAATAGAGAGAATAAGCACATTTGGCCTGCTGTCGTCTGGGAACGGAGGTGAGAAAAGAGGTGATGTATAGATTTCTTCTGATGCCAATTGGTTGGATTATCTAAAAATGTTTCTCCTAAACTTTAAAATAAACTTAATTAATAATTGGAAAAATCAAAGCTAGTCAAAGTGATTTAGTAACTGAGTAAAATATAAGATAACTTTAGTAATTGAATGGTATTCAAAAACTGTGTTCAAGTTACCTGATTAATGACTGTTCTTTAAATACCAGCAGTTTTCCCGAAGAATGGCAACATTTGCTATCTGACCTAAAACATTTTAGGTCACTATATATATATATATATATATATATATATATATATGGGGGAAATATATATATATGGTTAGAGAGTTTGACTCCTAACCCTAAGGTTGTGGGTTCGAGTCTCGGGCCGGCAATATCACAACTGAGGTGCCCTAGAGCAAGGCACCGAATCCCCAACTGCTCCCCAGGTGCCACAGCATAAATGGCTGCCCACTCCTCCGGGTGTGTGTTCACTGCTGTAGGAACGTTGGATGGGTTAAAATGCAGAGCACGAATTCTGAGTATGGGTCACCATACTTGCTGTATGTCACATCACTTTCACTTTCATATATATACTTTCATATATACAGTAGGTAGACATCCAAAACGTTACTTCTACCGCCGCTCGTACCGCCGCCGCGGCGTCTGCAAAGTGCATTTGCAGCTTTTGAAACCGCTGAGTGGCGCTTTAATCACAAGTTTTCAAACAAGCGCATCAAAGCACATTTTCGCAAATAGACGTCAGTTTTGCCTCGCTGATGTGTTACATTTGACTGCAGTCGGGGAAAATTAAAGAAAAACACTATAGTTAAAATATTTAATATTCACAGATGAAAGTTTGGTAATTATGAAGTTATGTGCATTTCTTAGAACGAATTCAAGCAGGATAAATGTCAAGCCTGTGCCTGAGCCTGTGCTTATATTTTCTCTAAGCTACACAGTATTACACCATATTTTAGATTTGACACATTTAATAGGTGTGCAGTATTATTTATATAATATGAATTATGTGTTATATTATTCAAAAGAAATTGTGGTTTGCTTTGCATCAGAGCATTAAAAGTGGTAGCCTATTTTAGTGAGCTAGGCTACATTTATATGCAAAATGTCAATATTCTCATATATTAGGCCTATATTTTAATTTATATTTTAAAATTCCTTTAATAAAACAACATGCATTTTTGTTATTCGTTACCTGTCCTTTATTTTGACAGACAAAAAACTTCTTGGGAAAATATATTTGTCTGTAAGAAATTGATGCGTGTTTTATAAATTAATTTTCTTTATTTTAGTAAAACGTGAGGCACTGTATAATTTCGTTCCCATTATTTAGGCCTAAATAAAACAAGAAACGAATAAATTAAACCTGCACGATTTAGCTAAATCATTGAAATTCTAAAGAATGGACGGATTAATAAAACGTCCTCACGATTAAACTCAAGTTCTCTCATTATAATCACCAAAGTGCAAATGATGTAAAAAAGAGCTTCATTAATAGACAACTTCAGTGATTTTAATGGGAGCCGCCGTTACTTGCTTACATAGAATTTAAGTTAAAAAAATAAAATTGCAGCCGCATTTAAATGCAGGTGTGTAAAATGTCTGTGTACAAGATTTGTGCGGCGCGAGTGATGCTGAGTGCATGCGCAGCATTTATTCTTATTTGTTATATCTTAATTACAAATCTTGTTTGGTTTCATATTGGATAATTGCATGTAAAAAATTATTTACGTTGTAATGCATAGCCTATGCAAAATGTGAATAATTATTCATATTTAAGTGTTTGTGCGAAAATTATTAATGCGCATGCAGGACAGGGAGGCGCCCTCTAGATCACTTTAATTTTTTCCTGATAATGAATTAACTTAAAATTGTGGTGTCTCACATACATGAGAAATATATCTACAGAAAACTTGAAATGTCTTTTAAACTAATCAATTCAGAACGAAAGCATTATGTAATCTGTGAAGGTTGTATTTCTTTTTAAAGGCGCGTCCATGTGGAGAGAGTCAGCACTGTGAATTTCATCTTGCAGCCGACAAGAAAACATTTGTTTATTAATAAATAATTAAAATGTCTCCTTTTTTACAATTATTAGGCTACTTCTGCCTGTGCTTTGGGGCAAACTTAATGCATGTGCTTGAGCGCGAAATATATTAAGGCTCATTATGGATTATAGATGTAAATGTAATATAATCCTGCGATTAGTTGAATAATGACAAATGAACGACTAGTAACTAGAAAAATCTTACATGGGAGGCAGACCTATTAAATAGCCTCTAGACATCTCTGTTAAAGTTTTTAAAGCATTTTCTACACGTTTGCATAAATTCTTCTTTCAGAACGGTCTGTAATGGAGAGATGTCTTAACACTGATTTTTCCTCTGAAACACAAAAACGAAAATTTAAATAAAATTGATGTTTTTTTTTTTTGTTTTTGTTTTTTGAGAATGGCCAACCCTTCTCTGCAGATATTGTTGCTTCTGGTTTGTGCATTGTAAATAGGCTACAAAAAAAAAAAAAAAATTTTAATAATATTTTTTTTATTGTCTCCAAAAACTCCAAAATGTTTTTTGTCATGTCTGTAACGCATGTATATTCCCAAATCTAAAAAAGCCTATAAAACATCATAGACGGATCATACTGATGTCTGGACTGGTCTGGATGTCGTTTGCGAATTTATTTATTTATTTATTTATTTTTTTAGTTAAGGCAACTTCCTCTGAAGTTATAATAACTAATAAACTATATTGCGCTATAGGCCTACATTAGTCAACATTTGAAGTGGATCAAAACCTTTCTTCAAAGTTGCCCTAAAACCAAAATGAGGAGTCCTATCTAAACCTGTTCTGCAAGTTTGATACCCTCAGAAGACACTGTCCACATGAAAGAACAAGAGATTCACACCTTTATCTCGACCCCCACAAGCTAAACAGAACTTCCCTCCAGCTGAATTGAACTCGGTCTGTTTTTGGTCTGTGAGGAACGCTGTGTTGTCATGTTACTGGGTTGGAGCATGCCTGCACTCACAGCAGCCCTACTCTTTTTATTCATTATTTTCCCGCAGCCCATATTATTGTTTTCACAAGACCATAATAATAACAAATTATCAATTGATAATTAATCGTTATTTTACGAAAATCATTGTTATTTGTGAACGTAGCGTTTGCGGAAGGCTTTAAGACCAAGCGGAGTCCTCCGTCAGCTGCTCCCGCTTCACAGCGTGCGGGACTCGCGCTAACTGACCCAGCTTCAAAGTCCGCAAGTTTTGATTTAACTAAATCAATTTGAGCGAATACAACTTACTGATCATGAGCCCAACATTTAGCAAGACAGAAAAACATGCAGTCTACCTGAAGGAAGATGTATTTCATTGTAAGTTAATGCTATTAAATAGAGAGAGAGAGAGAGAGAGAGAAATAAAAAAAAAAAAAAAAAACGTGTTGGCTATTCCTAAACTTGGAGCTCATTATTGAAGTACAAATCCAAACACCAGAAGCAAACTCTCAGTGTTCTTTCATTGAAAAGTATGCATTTTGTTTATTCACAGGCTATATGGTTGAAATACTATTTTAGTTCAAAACTTTAAGTGCCATTGTTTAAAAAAAATGCTTTATTGGCTAACGTTTCATAGACCTTCAGTTATTATGCTTTAAAATCCCATAACATTTGTAATTTCACAGTATTTTCACCTCCTAAAATCACTAACCTTTAAAGTCACAATTCTATAATGGTCAAATTTACTCAGGCCGATGGCACTTTTAATGACATTATGTTTTTTTTTTTTTTTTTTTAGAATAATTGTAGCTTACATAAATAGGTGAAGCAAAACAAATATGAATAATATTTGGATCGTCCCCTATTTTTTCCCTTATTTTCTACAAGAATAAACACTTATTTTCTACAAGAATAAACATGATAACATATTATTAATTCATAGAAATAATTTAAGCAATTAAAACCTGATAACATATTATTAATTCATAGAAATAATTTAAGCATTTAAAACCTTTTTTTTTTTTTTTTTTTTTTTTTAAACTTGAACTTCAATACTATTAAACTGACTTTAAAATCACAAGGAGTTTATAAGTTAAAAAGGGTAAAATGTCACAGTGCATGTTAAATAGTCTAAATGAACTTGTGTTAACAATATATTTAGAACTAACAATATAATTCGATTTTTTTTTTTTTAAATGAACAATTCCTGTATAAAATGGGACAGCAACCTTTATATCAAACATTTTTAAATAGTCCACAGCTGAGCAACGCGCGAGGCAGGTTGAGCGTGCGAAGTGAATGTGTTGCAAAGTCATTTTCAGATGCAATGAAAATAAAAAAAAATTAAAACCCTGGATAGCCTAGATTAGGCCTAGACTCTGTTCCTAAGTATATAATAATTATAATTACCCCACAGTAACAAATTTTAACCGATTAATCGCCTATTTTCGTTTGCTGCATGTTATTTTATTTATCTATTTATTTATTTAAAACAGGCTAAAAAATAAATTAAGTTTGTGAGAGGAAAAAAAATATATAAGTCATGTATAAGTTGCATTTTATTACATTCAGAAATAATAACGGCTGGCCTAATAATGTTATAATGTGCCAACAGGATATTTTTAGTTCTCTTCACTTTACAACAAATCCTTTAAATTTAACAAATTTATCAGAACAGAACAATAATTACAAATATATAATTCGAATGGATAAATAAAATTGCAGTATATAATAATATAGGCTTAGCTATAAACAAACAAAAAAATAAATGAATAATATTTTAAAGCGAACCATAAGGTAAGGTTGGGCTCTCATTCGGGAGAAATCCAAACGTTTCCATATTCGTGATGTTGCCTATTTCAAGCTTAACTATTATTCATTAGGAAAAATAGGCTTTGTAGTTCACGCGTGTTTCAGTATCGACGGAAAAAAAAATAAAAAATCATAATTAACAAAAATATGCCAAAGTGGACCGCTGCTCGCACCGAATGGCACGGTGAACGGCTACTGTTTCCAATGAATGTGCGCGAGGCACCAGCATGATCAAACAGCTGAAACAGAAAATGCAAAATTTTTGGTCACACAGTAAAGGCATAATTCAAAAATGCAAAGTGTTAGCAGTTTGAAAAATCAAGAATAATAACAGAATTAATCATAATTATTGCTAAATGCTGGACCGTTCTCATTTCTATCTGCAAATGGAACCTGAAGGATTTTTTTTAAACCAAGAATGAACCGAAATGAAAACATTTAGCTTTTTATCCGTATATATAGGCCTTATTTAATGACTGTTTAATTACAATAGCAAGCATAAGATCCTTTGTGTAAAGGTCTTCTTTTAATTTTTGATGAGTAGACTGTAGCCTAAGACTATCCTACATTTTGAAATTAACTCACTGTACATTTTTTAATGGTTTTTTTAAAGATGGTACAATGTTATATCATAATGTTATTGTTTTTTACCTTCTCCTTTTGCGCCACCTGGCGGTAGTTTCGCGAATGAATTTAACACTTGACTGACTTGCAGTTAACGCCGCGGCCCTGCGGCGGCGGTACGCGCGGCGGTATTACTCATTTTGGTTGTCTACCATCTGTGTATATATATATATATATATATATATATATATATTTATATATATATATATACATACACAGGTCCTTCTCAAAAAAATTAGCATATTGTGAAAAAGTTCATTATTTTCCATAATGTAATGATAAAAATTAAACTTTCATATATTTTAGATTCATTGCACACCAACTGAAATATTTCAGGTCTTTTATTGTTTTTATACTGATGATTTTGGCATACAGCTCATGAAAACGCAAAACTCCTATCTCAAAAAATTAGCATATCATGAAAAGGTTCTCTAAACGAGCTATTAACCTAACCATCTGAATCAACTAATTAACTCTAAACACCTGCAAAAGATTCTTGAGGCTTTTAAAAACTCCCAGCCTGGTTCATTACTCAAAACCGCAATCATGGGTAAGAGGTTAACCCAGAAGGCCATCATTGACTCCCTCAAGTGAGAGGGTAAGACACAGAAAGAAATTTCTGAACGAATAGGCTGTTCCCAGAGTGCTGTATCAAGGCACCTCAGTGGGAAGTCTGTGGGAAGGAAAAAGTGTGGCAAAAAACGCTGCACAACGAGAAGAGGTGACCGGACCCTGAGGAAGATTGTGGAGAAGGACTGATTCCAGACCTTGGGGGACCTGCGGAAGCAGTGGACTGAGTCTGGAGTAGAAACATCCAGAGCCACCGTGCACAGGCGTGCGCTTTTGAACCAGAAACAGCGGCAGAAGCGCCTGACCTGGGCTACAGAGAAGCAGCACTGGACTGTTGCTCAGTGGTCCAAAGTACTTTTTTCGGATGAAAGCAAATTTTGCATGTCATTCGGAAATCAAGGTGCCAGAGTCTGGAGGAAGACTGGGGAGAAGAGAAATGCCAAAATGCCTGAAGTCCAGTGTCAAGTACCCACAGTCAGTGATGGTCTCGGGGGTGCCATGTCAGCTGCTGGTGTTGGTCCACTGTGTTTTATCAAGGGCAGGGTCAATGCAGCTAGCTATCAGGAGATTTTGGAGCACTTCATCCTTCCATCTGCTGAAAAGCTTTATGGAGATGAAGATTTCGTTTTTCAGTACGACCTGGCACCTGCTCACAGTGCCAAAACCACTGGTAAATGGTTTACTGACCATGGTATTACTGTGCTCAATTGGCCTGCCAACTCTCCTGACCTGAACCCCATAGAGAATCTGTGGGATATTGTGAAGAGAAAGTTGAGAGACGCAAGACCCAACACTCTGGATGAGCTTAAGTCCGCTATCGAAGCATCCTGGGCCTCCATAACACCTCAGCAGTGCCACAGGCTGATTGCCTCCATGCCACGCCGCATTGAAGCAGTCATTTCTGCAAAAGGATTCCCGACCAAGTATTGAGTGCATAACTGAACATAATTATTTGAAGGTTGACTTTTTTTGTATAAAAAAAACACTTTTCTTTTATTGGTCGGATGAAATATGCAAATTTTTTGAGATAGGAATTTGGGGTTTTCATGAGCTGTATGCCAAAATCATCAGTATCTTAGGGCAGTTATTGTCTGAAATATTTCAGTTGGTGTGCAATGAATCTAAAATATATGAAAGTTTAATTTTTATCATTACATTATGGAAAATAATGAACTTTTTCACACTATGGTGGTTTTTTTGAGAAGGACCTGTATATACGTATATATATATATATATATATATATATATATATATATATATAAAATATATATATATATATATATATATACAAAAATATATATATAGATAGATATATATACACACACACACACACATATTAAAACATATACATTAAATCACCTCATAATAAAACAAACTACATTGTACATTTCTAAACATTAAAACTAGAACACTGACAAAAACAAAAGGAGTGAAATTTATGCTGCACTTTGAAAATCATTATATATTAATAAATGAAGACACACCATTTCTCCTCCAAGGCTGTCTCCGGTGAATCAGAAGTCAGCTGCAGTGTTTGGAGCCTCTGAAATCAGATGAGCAGAATGTGTCTGCAGATTTGTCAATGGGGAATATATTAACAACTGAAGCACACTAGCTAAACTAACATTAATTAATAAATATGTATATTGTACTAAAAGCTAACTTTTTAAAATGTACGAAGTAGTTGCTAAGTAAGTTACCAGTTAGCAGTTTGCCAAGATAGCTGTACAAATTTTACAACATAAACCCACTTAAATATATCCATTACAACACTTAACATTAAGTTTTGGTAAATAGCCATATTTATAAATAGCTTATTTAAAATGTTTCTGTAAATTCTTCCTTAGTTTCTTGTGATATAAATCTCTCTGGACGCTGTGGCAGCGCACTAACTGAAGGCTGCTGAAGCGGGAACAAACGCTTGAAACATCGGGCTATAAATACAGTTTGAAAGAAATGATATTGAACAAATTTTAATGTTATGTTCGGATAAAAATGTTATTTAAATGGTTTTATGTATTCATACTAACCTTCGTCTGATGTAAATCTCTCCGAAAAAGCAAGAAGAAGAAGAAGACGCCTCACAAGCCTGGCCTGCTGCTGAGAACGCGCACAAAAAGACGCGCTCAGGAGAGTTCTAACAGTTCGGACATTGCGTGAATCAGAGGTAAAAAAAAAAAAAAAAAAAAAAAAACGATATAAATACTGTTCAATTTCTTGTACAGACTGATCATTTTGTTTCTTTACACATCAATGTATTGTCACGAGCCACAGGGTTTAATTTGGTTTTTTGTATTATTTTTGTTTGTTTGTTTTATTGTATGTTTTAGCCTTGATTCCCATCCACTAATAGACTGCCACAGTTTGAACTAAACATCTTGGTTTGTGTTGTACTGAAGAAACAAAGTCACCTACATCTTGGATGCCCTGGGGGTAAACAGATGAACATCAAATTTTCATTTTTGGGTGAACTATCCCTTTACGAATCTCGTTGGAAGTAGAAGGTCATCCAAGTAGTGATGGGAAGTTCGGATCATTTTACCGACTTGGACTTTTGAGTCTCGTTCAGCAAAATGAACGAATCTTTTTTCGAGTCATTTAGTTCATTCCGTTCATTTTAGCAAAATGTAATTAAAATGTTACTTGTTACTTCCCCAACACATCTACTACTTACGCAAACGTTGACCACGCTACAAACAATACAAAACTACAATGCTATAAGATACAGAAAAGATTAATTCATTCTTTATCTGGGTCTTCAGTCTATGATTAGCTCACCTCACCCCTTCTCTGACAAGACTTCATCTCATGAGTCTTTCGGTTTGAGTCGTTCCTTAATCACGTGACACTCCCATACACTAAACCAATGCAGTCTGAGCCGGAAAGAGAATTGATTAGTTCATCTCATGAGTCCTTCGGGTTTGAGTCATTCCTTAATCACGTGACACCCCCATACGCTAAATCAATGCAGTCTAAGCCGGAAAGAGCACATCTACAGCATCCAGTACACCAGCAGCACCCACCACCATCCAAGGAGCAGTTAGGCCAAGGAGGCCACAACAACAAACTTCAATGAGCAGTTTTGTAACAAGACGAATGGATCCATTAAGACAACGCAAACTTGATGAGGCTCTGGTGAGAATGATTGCTTGTGACTTTCAGCCATTTTCTATAGTGGAGGACAAAGGCTTTAAGGAGTATTCACATCTTCTGGACCCATCATACAGTCTACCTAGCAGAAAAACATTATCAAAAACTGTATGATGCCATTTTTTTTTTTTTTTTTTTTTTTTTTTGTTTTGTTTTAATTTTTGCTATAAAGCTTTTCTTGCACAAAAATAAACAATAAACAACCATTCAAAAGTATGTACACAGTGTTTCTAATGTTTATAAAGTGTCATATGTTACAAAAGTATGGTTTACACAGACAATCTGATTTATTTAATAACTGCACAATTAAGTTATCAAGTATAAAAGTAAATAGTTACAAGTAATTGATACAAGAGTATCATTGGCAAGTAAATGTGACTTTTAAGTTAAAAACAACTTAAAAAAACAACCTTGAAGGTAATTTATAATGGACTAAAGATATAGTGAGTGACTCAAAAGTGTTTCATGAATCCTAAACAAGTAACACTACAGTTCTATAGTCTAATCTGAATGGTGAACTCAAAAGACATAAATCATACAACAAAGTCATTTTTAAAGATTAGAATCCACTGTAAAAAAAAAAAAAAAAAAAAAAAAAAATCTCTTCATCAAAGTGATTTCGCCATCATATAGACAAAATTTAAAGTATAACCAACTCTTTATTACCACATTCAGTGTTATGGAAAAGTACCATCATGACAGAAATTAAAAGCAACAATTTGAGACCAGAAATGCATCATGTAACTGTAAGAGTAAATAATAAATATAATAAAAAATTATAATAATAATTACTATGCACCCATTTGTAAGGAAGGTTGTAAATTAACTAATTTCTCAAACCAATGTTGTCACGTCACGGGACAAAAAAAAAAAAAAAAAAAACTAACAACCCGAAGACCCGAAAAATGAACTAATCAATTCTCTTTCCGGCTCATACTGCATTGTTTAACGTATGGGGGTGTCACGTGATTAAGGAATGACTCAAAAACCCGAAAGACTCATGAGATGAACTAATCAATTCTCTTTCCAGCTCATAGTGCATTGGTTTAGCGTATGGGGGTGTCACGTGATTAAGGAACGACTCAAAAACCCGAAAGACTCATGAGATGAACTAATCAATTCTCTCTCCGGCTCAGACAGCACTGGTTTAGCGTATGGGTCTGTCACGTGTTTAAGGAATGGCTCAAAAACCCAAAAGACTCATGAGATGAACTAATCAATTCTCTTTCCGGCTCATACTGCATTGACTGAAACAGGTGAACTACTACTAGCAGTACAGAACCTATAGAATATTGCGCATGCGCGACTGAACGAATCACTCCCCGAGACGACTCGTTCTTCCCAAGTCACATTCAAAATGAACGAATCATTCAAGAATGGCACATCACTACATCCAAATACTTTTTCTATTCTTTTATGAGATCTGTGTATTCAGACATACCGTTTTTTTTTTTTGTTGTTTTTTTTTTGTTTGTTTTTTTTGTTACATATCCTACTGTCTTTTGCTTACTATACAGTATAGTAGGAAACTGTGATTTCTGATGCAGTTTAAAATTCCCCTGGTTATTTCAATACAGTATGCGACTATCATTTTGATGCATTATTTATGTAATTTAGATACTAATAGACTATCTCATATGATGCTCAAGAGACAGACAATATTAGCGGCAATGAATGTGGGGGGAATTTTAATCATTTTAATGAGTGAAATCAAACATTAGCAACCATTGTTTATTTATAGTTTTATGAAATTTGACAAGCTTTCTTTAATTTCAAATGCTGACAAATGTTTTATTTTCAAAAACCTTTTTCATGCACAGTTAAAAGTGAAGATTTAAGAACATACATACATCTCCTACCTTTCCAGTCCATGTACAGTATGTGGCCAACCAAAATGCCTATTACCGCCGCATGTACCTCCGCCACAGGGCCACGGCATTAACTGCAAGTCAGTTGCGTGTTGAAGTTGTTCATAAAACTACCGCCAGGTGGCACCATGGGACAGTTTGCAAACTGACTGAAATTTATATTTTGTTTTGTAAATTGAGATCAAATAAGGAAATAAAACATCAATAACATTATAATATAACATTATAACGTCCTTAAAAATCAGAAAATTAATTTAAAATAAATTTTTAGAAAATTGATTTCAAAACGTGTGATAGTTGTAGGCTGCAGCCTGCGTCAAAAATTTAAACATAAAAAAAAAAAAAACCTTAACATAAAGGTTCTTAATGCATGTTATGGTTACTAAACAGTCATTATGAAAACCATTAAAACTACACAATTTCCTTATGTTGTATTAAGAGGCTGTCATTTCATTCTAATTTTTTGAATGAAACATTGTCGGTCCTCTCTGTACAAGGCTCCATGTTCATGGCAGTCTATTAGTGTTGCAATTTACTCTGACTCACACCACCAAAAAAAAAAAAAAAAGTTGTGAGAAATCAAGATTTACAGACTAAAACTGCGACATGAAAAATGCCTAGAAATTGTACAAAAAGTAGATTAATATCTTGGAATGTTTAGATTACATTTAAGCAGGTGTGCATTAGCCAGTGCCACAAAAACATAAAACGATTGAAAATGTGGCTTATTGATGAGTGTTATAGGCTAGGCCTTGTTCTAAGACATATTTTGGCACTCACATTAATGCCACAAATTATGAAATTCTTGAAACATACATTTTATAATTCGCTGATGTATTTCAGCAGGTCACACATACTTATTCGTTATCTGGCCTTTTTTAAACATATTTATTTCCGAATATAGAGCCCATGACATGCTGAAAATGATGTCCCTGAATTAAGAAATGTATCACTTTTTATCGTTCCTTTGTATTAATTAAAACGTGTTTAAATAATATATATATTTTTTTAATAATAATAATAATAATAATAATAATAATAATATGATTTAGCATACAGAGTTTGGGCGTCCGAGAGATTGGGGTAATCTGTAAAATGATAAAATAATAATAGAATTAGACAACAAAACAAAATTTAAGAATTTTCTCATTAAATTAGAAAACAACCCCTGATTCACAACATTCATTTCCAAATGCATAAATCTGGTATAGACCTGCATGGGCTTCTAACCTAGGCCCTATAGCAGCCCTTGGCCGACAGCTTACCAGTTTCCTCGGCCCGAGCCCATGTCTTTTTTCTCTCTTTGTTGCTTCCTAATTACACTGCTGTTGCAGCCATTAAAATAAGTAGGTTTTGTTTTTAATTGCAAAGTTATATTTCTTATTGTTTCATAATTAATTAATTTAGAAAAATGTTTTAACATTTTTGTTTGTTAAATTCAAGTTGTTGTTGTTTTAATTGATGACCAAGCGGATAGCAGCAGATAGCTGAGTTGATCACGTTTAATCAATTTAGCATTCTCAAATAATCATGACTTGCTTAAAATAAAATCTGTAGTTATTAAACACTTTAAGCATAGTACCATTTTAGCTTAAACATTTAACCTGAATAAAAGTGTACTGTTAGGCGTATATCTAAGCATTTGTGCGGAAAGTGGAAGCTGAAGTGCGCTTAATGCATGAGGCGCCAGGGCGATCACTTCATTTTGTTCTTCAGTGTAAACAAGTATACTACGCCATCATTTTTGCTCATACAGATAAGATTAACACTTCATTCGGAACTGTAATTGGTCTACCTTTATTTTTGTGTGCACTCACAGTATCAACAAAATATTGTGTCTTTTGTAAAATAGAGAAAACAAACAGGATGCGCTCGCTGATCATCTGCATGAACAGGAAAATTTTGAGCTCGGGCTGAAATGCAAAGTTCTAAAATCAGGTGCAGTTTAGCTTTGCCGTGTCCGAAACTGATGGGTTATATTCACAATAAGCTACAGAATATATGTAAGACTGGATCCATGAATGGCTAATAATGACAGTTAGACGTCAATAATGTATGATCGCACATTTGGTTTATATTTAAGAAACGACTTTTAAAAAAGTTGTATATTGTTACAGCAAAAATATGTTTTTGTTCAATTAATAATTTTAATGTGAGGTTGAAAAATAAATGGTGCTATTATCACCAGTGCTATAAGTTAGTTTTGCTGTAGGCTATTCATCAAAAGCAGCAGCAACAAGCAGCATGCTCACTGGCAGTCCAGTTCATTATAATAAAACAAAATATATATTAAGCCTACATAAGATCTGCATTTGAACACTATAATAAACACAAAAATTATCTACATGGTGACACTGTTAATTTTATTATTGCGAAGTGGGATGAATGAAGAGTGCGTCTGTCTTGCATGCGCAAACACGCAATGTTTATCAAGTTAATTTGTCCAGTGGTAAAAGCTAGCCAGTGATTTCAACTACACAGGTTTGTGTGTGTGTTTTTTTATTATTATTATTATTATTATTATTTTAATAATAGGCAAAGTGTCTGTTTTAGGATGAATGCCTAGTTTGGTTTTTGCAATATTTTGCAACGGCATACAGAGTATTACATACAATATAATATGGTTTTGTTTTGTCTCAGGAGAGATGAGGTGCCTCTGAGAGAGAGACAAAGAAACTGGCCAAAAGAGCCAGACGTCTGCCAGAGAAACAAAAAGTATTGTTCTTAATTTATAGGCTATGCTGCTTTGTACTATTTTCAATTTTGCACTGTTTTAATTGTACGCAGCAACTCTGCAGTTGTTTTGTCAATACAAATGCAAAAATATATTGCAGTAATAAGAAGCTGTCCCGAGACTTCATGTAGGTCCAATAATTTTTAGTTTCATTATTGGGCAGTTCCAGGTTTATTGAAGTTATATTAGGATTTAAAGAGTGTTATTTTAGTTCTAATAGTTTTTAGTTTTTACCAATATATTGAACCATCTCTATGTTTTTCTAAATCCCAAGTAAAGTCCAGACATCAGAAAAGTATCCGTCTATGAACGTGTTTTATTGGCTATTTTGGGTTTGGGAAATACACGTTATGGGCTTGACAAAAAAAAAGAAAAAAAAGAAAAAAAAAGAAAAAAAAAGACCTGAGTTTTTGGGAGACAATATATTTTGTAGATTTTCTGTGATTTACAATGTACAAACCAGAAGCAACAATATCTGCAGAATGGAGAAGGGTCGACCATTCACAAAAAAAAAAAAAAAAAAAAACAATTTTATTTAAATTTTCATTTTTATGTTTAGAGGAAAAAGCAATGTTAAGGATGTGACATCTCTCCATTACGGACTGTTCTGAAAGCAGAATTTATGCAATAAATGCTTTAAAAACTTTAACAAAGATGTCTAGTAGCCTATTGGACTTCATTCAAATTATATAATCAGGGAGTATTTGCTTTTGTTTTGAATTGGTTCCTTTAAAAGTAAACATTTTTATCATGTATGTGAGGTACCCCAGTTTTTTGTTATTTAGTTATCAGGAAAAATTAAAGTGATCACACGGACGCCTCCCTGTCATGCATCCATACTTTTCCACACAAACACTTAAATAAGTGATGTGACATACAGCCAAGTATGGTGACCCATACTTCAGAACACACACACACACGCACACACACACGCACCGTGAACACACACACCGTGAACACACACCCGGAGCAGTGGGCAGCCATTTTTGCTGCGGCGCCAGGGGAGCAGTTGGGGGTTCGGTGCCTTGCTCAAGGGCACCTAAGTCGTGGTATTGCCGGCCCGAGACTCGAACCCACAACCTTAGGGTTAGGAGTCAAACTCTCTAACTATTTAGGCCACGATTTCCCCTAATATGAATAGTAATAGAGCAAATTTATTTTAGGTTAACGCTAGAGTATGGGATCCGCATTAAAATAAATCTTCACAAGTCTATATCCGAGACAGGTACAGTTATAACCTGTCAATTGAAGGCCATTAGATATTTTAAAATGATCTGCCGCTCCTAAGTGATTTTTTTTTTAACATGCAATGATACAAAATAAAAACAAACAAGATTAGTAACAAAGAAAAAAAATAGACAAACAGGAATAAATGATGTTACCCCTCAGCACATCTCTTGAGCGTCGCTCTCAGCAGCATGCACGCCAAACAACCAAATCTTGCACTCTCAGAGCAGATAGCGATACAAGTTATGTGAAACCCATGAAATTTTTAAATAAAATAATAGTGACAATGAACATTATATGACATTTAAATTAGTTTTGACTATTTGTCCTTCAGTCCGCCTGTGCATTTCTGACCGGCACAGGGCTGAAATCTCTACGATGTTCTCGTTGAGAATGCAGTTTCTAAAATGTTATTAGAATAAAATCATTTCTAAAATGTTATGACACGGAAAGCCTGGAACAGATCACAGCAGTATATAGACCTACACAATAGGCTATCAGTCATCAGCATGATTATATGAGAGAACTTGTGTTTAAACAGAGGATGTTTTATTAATCCGTCCCTTCTTTTTAGTTTCAATGATTTAGCTAAATTGTGCCAAGTTTGTTGAGGAGGTCATATGGGTTTTTGAAAAATCTCTCTTTTGCAGTTTATAACGTAGCTATCCTTAAATGAAAAACAATCTGCAAAGTTGTTAATCAAAAAAGTGAATGATAAATAAAGATATTGTCTCTCAAAAGAGAGAGTCGGTTCTGAATCGCCGTAACGAGTCGTTATATTTTTGACTCTTTTGCCTGTTACCGGTGTACGTCACTGGGTAACACATTTGCATAATCGCAGCCTGCCCGCGAAATACGAACAGAGTCTGATCTGCCCACAAACACTTTTGCTATTAGTGCGTTTACATCATGTTGAGAAGACGCGGTGTTCAAGGATACCACAGAAATACAATTCGAGCCTTTTGTTGTGTGCATGTCAATTTTATCAAGAACTGCTTCTCTAATCTGGGCTTTTATCTTCGTTGGCTTCTAATCTTCTTATTTGGACTAACAAGCTCTTTGAACCACGACCTGTAAGTAGTACGATTGATACGTTAGGTGTACATTTTCAATTGAGTGCTCAAAATATAATTTTTTGTGCCAATATGTGATGTATACCTAGTGCAGCTTTAGGTTTCCAGATAAAGCTTACTGAAGTAGTTCTAAAAATTCGCAATATGTTGATTATTGTAGACTGACGTTGTTCTAATTACTTTGTTTAATAATAAAGAATGTAGTGTAGCACACAGACTTTATAATAATTGTGAAACTGCTGTTTATTGTGCTGCACTGGCAGTTACAGGGTTAATGCGGGAGAGATGAGTGATTTCGGCTGGTGCTCCTGTGATACAACTGTTCTGCGTTCTGATTAAAAGTTAAGACCAAGCGTCTTTTGTCTTTCGTTCTTCAAACATTACAGTAGACATATTTTTGGTTTACAAACTGTATTGTTTAATCAGTTAGTCACATTAGCACTCGGCTAACGTATCCACCTAGTGTTCACAGTTTAGCAGCTAAACTTTAGGTGTGGGCACGATTCGCTTGCATAAGTGTTTTTGTATTTTATGTCATTATAAGAACGGATTGACTATATTATTGGTTTTATGTAAAGGTGCTTTGTCAATGGTAGCGCTGGCTAACTGGCTCAAGGACTCATCTCTGTGCCAATCACAACAGGTTTGGCCAGCTGACCAATCAGAGCAGAGTAGGCTTGAGGAAGGGAGGGGCTTGCTCCGAACTTGCTTGAAACAAATCATTTCCTAATCATTGGCAAATGATTCTAATATTAAATGTATATTCTGAGAAAATTACAATGTTTTCTGACCTTAGATGCATTTAAACCTGATGTAGGGGACTCCAATACAATATTGGGACACTTTAAAATACCATATGACCTGCTCTTTAATTGATCCGTTTCTTGTTTTAGTTAGGCCTAAATAATGGTAGCGAAATTATACAGTGCCTCACGTTGTACTAAAATAAAGGAAAGAATTCATAAATTACACAACAATTTCTTAATTATTGAACAGATATCTTTTACCCCTGTAGTTCTTATGTAAAATAAAGTACAGGTAACGAATAGCAAAGTATGTGCGTGACAAAAATGCATGCTGTTTTATTAAATGAATTTTAATATATAAATTAAAATGTATTTGTGACAGGTATTAAGTAATGGAAGAATATTGACATTTAGAATCCATGTATGTAGCCTAGCCTGAAATAGGCTACCGCTTTTAATACTCCGATGAAAGGAAACCACCATTTCTTTAAGGTAATATAACACATGATTTATATTATATAAATAATGCTGCACACCTGTTAAATGTTTCACATCTGAAATAAAGTGTAATACTTAGCTAAGCTTAAATATAAGCAAAGGCTCATAGACTTGCCATTTATCCTGCTTAAATTTGCACTAAATGAGAAATGCACATAACTTCTTAATTACTAAATTTGCATCTGTGAATATGAAATATTTTATCTAGGCCTACAGTGTTCTTCTTTCATTTTCTTCCAACTGCAGCCATCAAATGTAACACCGGCGAGTCAAAGCTGACAGCTATTTGTGAAAATGCACTTTGAAGAGTTGGCTTGATGACTTGTGGTTAAAGCGCCACTCAGCAGTCAAATGTTGCAAATGCATTTCACAGACGCAGCGGCGGCTGGCGCCCAGGGCAGTAGAAAGCATGCTCTGGTTGGCCACATACTGTACTACTCTTCAACTTAAATTGTTTATGTTTTCTTAGCTTTTGCAAAGAACACACCAGTGACATCATCCACTCCCACTTTCATGTCTGGAGGCAGGTGGTAAATACACAACTGCAACAGCTCATATCCACTGGCCTTCAGGCTAGCACAGACCTGAGACTCATCCAGAGGGACCACAGGTATGTACAGCCCTGGTGCCCCCATGTAGAAGCTCTCTCCCAGGGCACCAATAAGCAGGAGGTAACCACCTTTTTTAAGCAGGCTGGAGATGTTGTCTAATGCATGGTTGAAGGAAAGCAAGTCATGGCTTACACTCTCCAGGCAGAAAGATGAAACCAGACAGTCTGCTCCAGAAGGGTGCAAGAACTCTGGTGATAATGGAAAGGACTGGTGTACATCAACTGGCACCACATCAGACACAACTGAGCGAAGACGTGTTGCCTTTTCTGCCCAAGCCGATGAACTAGAGAAAATTAAAAGGTTCAGGACATTGGATTAGATTATTAGATATTAAGTGCAAATTTTACATCTGGACTGTTTATATTTATTTTTGTCAACATGAAATGGCATTTGCAAAATAAATATGTAAAGAGTGAAATAGGTTGCAAATCTGAGTGAAAGAAAATAGTAAATACATACATAAAAGACTTAAAGTAAAATAAGACCAGGAACACAAATGGGACATGATTTCATGTGCAACTGTGAGAGAATTATGTAATATCATAAAGACAATGGCATGTTTTCAAAATACTTTGTTATTTGACCTTACTGCCTTAACTTAAAGGGGTCCTATTATGCTTTTTCACTTTTTGAATTTTAGTCAATGTGTAGTGTATATGTTTGGGCATAAAAAAAAGATCTTCAAATTTACAAATCTCCACTCCAAAGTGAGTTATTTCGTTTTTTTAAAAAAAATCCCTTTTCAAGAATTACAACGAACGGCTTGTTTGGACTACAGCGTTGTTTTCTGGGTTTTGTGATATCAAAAAGCGGCCCATTAGAATATCATTAAAATAATTATCGCCTACGGAAATTCTAATTGTTGGGGGTGGGGAGGAGCGAGGTTGTGGTTAGAACACTTGGTTGAGTGCATCAGACAAGACATTGACCAAGAAGAAGAGCTTCATGTTTTGTAATACGTAAAGTAATTCATAAATAACTATTAAAATTGACAGCAATGCATATTTACAGTACCTTTTGAATTTCTGATTTTGAAAAAAAATAAACATAATACATATTAACGTTGCACTTATCTGTACGTAAATGCAGTTATTTGTCAGCAGGTGGGGTGTGTGCCTGAAGCATGAATCCGTATTCAGAAAGGCACGGAAAACAAATAACATTTGCTAATGGTTGCCTGTTACATTACAGTACATACAATTTGACTTACCACATAAACAGAGTAAATAGGAGAGATGAATGAGGACAATAGCAAATGATTTGTAGATTCTGAGCACCACTGACAAAACATCTAATCTTGTACAATGTGTGGTAAGTACTGCTGCTCCATATAAGCAGAGTACATTCGATCGCGAATCTCGAAAGTGAAAGTGAAACTAAAAAGTGATCGTACACTCAAAAGCAGTTTCAATGCCAGGCATAATATCAACTCCCAGATGCTCGCAATTTATATAGGTGTAACCCGCCTTGTCTGTCTGCATTGTGTTCGGGGTTGTTCTCAAGTAGACACAGGGGCACTGGCTGTCACAATGTAGTTTATTATCTGCGGTCATAAACAATATGGCAATGAGTGTTGCGTGACATCAGATTAGCATTATAGTCAAATCCAGCATTGCTCTGACTGTATTTACATTAATCACATTTAACCTCTTTTCATAAAGAAAAACTACATACATTTGTAATCAAAAAAATACAAAGAAAAATATCACAGATATTCCCAATAGAAAAACACATTGTAAATTCCCCTTTGTCATTCATTATTTCCATTAGATAAACCACACATATATTCATTCATTCATCTAGAACAAATATGCACAAACACACAAAAAAAACATACCTGGGGTCATAAACAATATGGCAATGAGTGTTGCGTGACATCAGATTAGCATCAAAATCAAAAAATAGCATCGCGTCAATACAATGTTAATGGCCTGCCGAACAGCTAGCTCACCACGTGCTGCAGCAGCTACCGAACTGCATTTAACATATAAAAGACACAATATCGCGGCTCGTAGTTCATTAAGACTACTGCAAGATTCACTCATCATCATAGACACTCTTACACAGTGATAAATCAACAAATAAGTGATAATAGCAACTTATATATCCTTTTTATTATCGGAGAGACCTGACGTTAACTCACCTCAGTCAAATCCAGCATTGCTCTGACTGAGGTCAACCTTGCGCGGCGCAAGTTCCCGGTCTGATGACGTCACACGCACGCACTGCACTAACCCGACGCGCAGGCAGAATGAAGCCAAAACGAAACTCCCAGTAATACAAAAAGAAATATTTTTCCCCCCTGAATTCCACCAAAATAATGACAAAAATGCATTAATGTAAACACACTCGTACCCGGACCAAATAACAATGAAATCTAATCCCAAAGTTCAGTAAAAACCATCCGTAAAACAGATCAAGAGAAAAAAAGAAGGTTGATCAGGCCCTCATCCTCTCAGGAACATAAAGGTGCAGCCTACACCCCTAAACATCTGGTCCCCTGGCTTGAAAAACCCCACAGTACGGTTTCACATTTAAGGAAGGAAAAAAAACAAAAACCCCGTTTGAAAAGAGAAAAACTTAACGGTGTGCACTCTAAATCAAACTTTCTGAGGCAAAGAGAGGCCCCATATAACAGGTCTCTGAACCATACTCTCAATAAGCCTATTGACAGACCTAACCACCCTCCCAGTTCTAGTTACGACCCTGCCTTGAATTCTGTTATCAACTACAGCAGTCTGAGTCGCAGTAGAGTCAGCAGGTGAGCAGGCTTGAGTGGGGGTTGAGTCAGTCGGAGTCGTATCAACGTCAGTAGGTGCATTTGACTGAACAAGGTCTGGGTCAGACAGAGTCGCTTCAGGTGAACCGGCCATGTCTTCATGAGCGTGAGACTCATCCTCAAATTCAGGAATAGAAACTTCTTCGTCTGCTGAAGCCTCAGCAGCTCGATCTGGGTCTAACAGAACCCATGAGGACGTCCGTGCCAAGGAAGACTCTCGCTCCAGATTGCTCAGGCTATCCACATCTCCGCAGACACTTGTGCCTTCAACTTCTGTTGAGCTGACAAAAGACTGATTCTCCAGGGTGTCTTGGATAGTAAGGAAGCTCAAGTCAAGCAAAAGTTTCCTGTGCACAACCTTGCTCTGGCCAGAGGCATCACTGATCTTGTAGATGTGAGTCTTGGGGTTCCGCTCCACTACCGTATACATTGCAGGTTCCCACTTGTCGGCCAACTTCTTTTTTCCTTTCTCTCCCTTGTTCGCGAGCAGCACTTGGGCTCCAACATGTAAGGAAACCCCTCTGACCTTTTTATTGTACTGACGAGCCCGCTGTTCCTGCTCTTTAGTGGCATGCTGCTGGGCGATGTTGGCTGCCTCAGACAGGTAAGATAGCAGGGTCCTCGAGTAGCTGCTGAAGTCAGTCACAGTGAGGTCATGCAGAACAGACTGAAAGACAACATCAACTGGGAGCCTCGGAACGCGGCCAAACATTAAGTGGAAGGGTGCATAGCCGGTCGTTTCGTGAGCAGTCGCATTGTATGCAAATGTCAGCGTCTGGATCTGCTGTGGCCATTCTTGCTTGGCTCTCAGAGGAAGACTCCGTATCATGTTGCCCAGTGTGCGGTTAAAGCGCTCTGTGCCCCCGTTGCCCATTGGGTGATATGCCGTTGTATGAGACTTTGCCACCCCCGACAGCTGCAGCAACTCAGACACCAGCTCACTCTCAAAACTAGGGCCCTGGTCAGAGTGGATGCGCTCAGGGAACCCGTAGACACAAAAGACACAATCCCATAACTTTCTGGCCACTAGCTTGGCTGTCTGGTTCCTGCAAAGAAAGGCAAAAGCCATTTTCGTAAAGTGGTCAGTCGCCACCAGCACATAAACAGAGTTCTTGTTCTTATCCTCTGCTGACCAAAAATCAATGCAGACCAGTTCCATGGCAGCGGAAGTTTTAATACTTTCCAAGGGGGCTCGTGCTGAGGGCTCCAGGGATTTTGCAAGTACACACCTCTCACAGCATCGCACATACTCTCTCGTATCTCTCTCCATATTGGGCCAGAAGAAGCGCTGTCTCGCTAGATGGAGCGTCCTCGCCTGTCCTTGATGCCCTGCTAAGTCATGAACTCCCTTCAAGGCATCACCCCTCAAACTGGCTGGCAGTAGCAACTGGAATCTTTTCATCCTACTCACAGTATCCCTCGTTTCTCGGTACAAGACACCATTCCGAATGACTAGCCTCTCCCAGTGTTTCAGTAATGCCAACGAACTGGGGCCCATACTGTGCCTTTCTCGTCTGGATGGCCGACGTCTGCGGACCACAAACGGGAGAACCGAAGATATAGTGGGATCCTGAAGCTGCTTATCTTCCAATTCGCGCAGAGTGAGTGAGGGCAGGGTACACTGCCCTGCAGGTTGCAGCTGTTGGACATGTTGGCCAAGACAAAGCCAAGCCCTGTTCTCCACACCACTCCTCCAGAAACTGTGAGAGGCTAGAGCAGCTTTGACTTCAGCTGCACTGTAGGAGCCTGCGGTGTCATGTGGCGGCTCGTGCTGTTGAACCGCTTGGTGGTGTTGGACGCCCAGTCTGAATGTCTGTTGCACCTCCTCAGCCTCCGCACCTTCAGCCTCCTGCACTAGGCTACCATATGGCTCTTGGATCAGACGCCTGCTAACTGAAGTGGTAAAGGGATCTTGACTGAGTGCGTCTGCTACAACATTTTTTGGGCCTGGGATGTATTTCAGGTCGAAGTTGTATGAAGACAGTTTGGCTACCCATCTCTGTTCGTATGCATCGAGCTTGGGCTTGGTCATGATGTGGGTCAGCGGGTTGTTGTCTGTCCACACGGTAAAGTCATGTCCCTTCAGCCAGTGACTGAACTTCTCAGAGACGCTCAATTTCAGTGCCATAAACTCAAGACGATGAACGGGATATCTTTGCTGTGACTTGCTGAGGGTCTTACTGGCAAAAGCAATGGGGCGAGCCTTGTCCTCCCCTACTGGCAATTGTGACAACACAGCCCCAAGCCCGTCCAGGGATGCATCAACGGACAGGATGAATGGTCTGGAGAAATCATGATGGGCCAATACAGCACAGTTGAGCAGATCTGTCTTGAGCTTCTGGAAAGCTTTCTCGCATTCAGGAGTCCAATCTGCCGCAGTCAGTTTCCTGTACATACCCGCACCTCCTCCACTCCTACCAGTCTGGCCTCTCCTCTTCTGGCCTGCTGTCAGGGCAAACAGGGGCTTGGCAATGGCTGAGCAGCCAGGGATGAAAGACTGGTAGAAGAACACCATGCCAAGAAATGACTTCAGCCTCTTTACAGATGGAGTACGACCATCCTCCTCCATCAGAGCCTCCTTTGGCATCTTGCAGATGACATCAACCTTGGTGGGATCCACTGCAACCGCAACCCCACTTTGGTCGATGACGTGACCAAGGAACCTCACTGACCACATCAGAAGATGGCATTTCTTGGGGCTCAGCTTAAGGTTGTTGTCTCTGAGCTTGCTGAAGACCACTTGGAGCCTGTTTAGTGCTTCCTCTTCAGTGGGCGCAAAGACAAGTAGGTCGTCTAAGTTGCAGAGCATCCTGTTGTACTCGTACAAACCAACAGGTGTACAAAGCCCCTGTGGTGAACGTACAAACCAACAGGTGTCGTGAAGGCTGTATACTTCTTGTGGTCTTCACACATCGGAACATTATAGAAGCCTGAGGTCAGATCCATTGTACTGAAAACAGCATTACCTCCCAGTGCTGCTAGACAGTCGGCTTGATGAGGCAGTGGGTGAGCATCCTTTAAAGTCCGTGCATTCAGCCACCTGAAGTCTGTGCAGATTCTGAGCCCACCATCTTTCTTCCACACCATGACGAGAGGGGATGCATACTCACTGACGGACTTGCGGATGATCCCCCTCTCCTCCATGTCTGAGAGCGCGCGTCGTAGCTGTTGGTAATGTGCAGGAGGGACTCTCCTATATGGCATACGAAATGGGCGATCATCTGTCAGGCGAATGTTGTGCACAAACTCTCTCGCCTCGCCACAATCAAGTGAGTGTCTGGAGAAGATGTCGTCATACTCTCCAACCAGTTCGACAAGACGTTTCTTCGCCCAAAAGCTAGCCTGGCATGAGTCAATGTCCAAATCGCTCAACCCCAGGTTGGACAGGCGTTCTTTGAGGTCAGCATCCGTGGCAGCTGAAACTATAACACTCTCTGGCTCCAAGCCCTCTATCTCACACAGACCTTGCTGAATGTTGAAGTCCTCCACAGCAAGACACGGGAACACATCAGCGATGATGGCATTACGTCTCAATGTGATTGGCTTCGGCGAAAGGTTCATCATCTTCAAGGGCACCCACCTGTCAGCCCACATCGCAGTGATGACACGACCCACAAGGACATCCCGTGGACTTGACCTGGAACCACATGGCTCCACAATGACTGTGCTGCCTGGAGACATCGGCACCTTGCTGGATTGCCTACCCCACACCAGGTGTTCGTGCTGCGGTTCCAGTGTGACAGCATGAGGCAGCTTCAAAGGGCCGATCTTGTCTGGGACATCCTCACTCTTCCATCTTGTGGAGCAGGACAGCATGTCAAGGAACTGGTCACAGTCTGACTGTACTTTCTTGCCTCCAGCTGATATGAGTCTCCAGTAGTTTTCATCGCTCTTCATGGTACGTGCGAGGTGCTTGAGGACGTTTAAACCAATGATGAGCTCATCACGCTGGCCCGGCACAAGCAGAACAGGAACAGCGCACTTCACTCCATACACAGACAGCGTCAAGTCATAAACACCTTTGGGACGTGTCTGCTTTCCCCCACAAACGACAAGCACAATTCTTTCGGCTGATTCAGGCTCTTCAAGAAGGACTCCCACCGCCTTGAGTAATGCTTCAGCCCCCTCACTCATCGTACAAGCCATGGATCCTGAGTCAATCATGCCCTTCAGCTCCACCTTGTCATTAACCACAACCTGGACGTAGAATAATTCACTGAAAGCTGGCACCTCTGCAGACCCTTGAACCACGACCTGAAGACCTTCTGGTACGGCTGAACAGGCATTAACGTAAAGTAGCTCCAAGTCCTCGTCTCCAATGAGGGTTTCGTGTTGATCCCCCACACTGCCCCTCTTCAAGTGTGGGCTCTCTAGTTTCCCGCCGGCAGGCCCTCGACTGGCATCAGCCTGGCCCACCCGCTTCCGTCCATACTTGTCACAGTCCTTCTTCCAGTGACCAGGAGCAAAACACGCGAGACACAGGTTTTCTCTCCTGCAATGTGCGAGCGTGGAATGTCTGACATCATCACAGACTCTACAACTCCTCCTCTGAAAGGGCATTGGAGCATATGATGGCTCATGTGCAGGGGCTTGGACATTCTGACGCACCACCAAGTGATCTAGAAGACTGATCAGTGCATTCATGCTATTCACACCAACAGCTGCGGCAGTGGCTGTGGTGGCGTGACTGGACTGGGGAGCTTGAAAGAATGCTGGTGACTGTGCATGTTGTGGAACAGACTGTGCATGGGATGGTTGAGGCAAGTGAACAGCTGGGGAATTGGGCACAAACTGTTCTGCTAAAGGTGAAAGCTGTGATGTTGGCATCTGAACTGATGCGTTAGCAAACATAGTGGCTTGAGGTGGAACGAGCCCCTGGGAAAAAGGCAGCTGAAACTGGGGCTCTGCTGGTGCTGGTTGAGACAGCTCTGGCTCTCGTGACATGGCTGACTGGGTGTGAGTGACTATGTGTCTCTTTGGGGTATGAGAACTGGTCAGCGTGCGCATCCTGAGTTCCCTCTGGTAGGCGTCAATGCGTTCCTGGACCTCGCTCGTGGTCCATTCCTCGGCCGCCTTGAAGCTGAGTCTGTTAGAGAGTATGGGGTCTGGGCAAAACTTGATAAACATCATGCATACCTCTCGTCCCGGATCTTCAACACTTCGTCTCTGTCTCTTTAAGCACTCGTCAGCGATATCAATGGCATTATTCAACCTGATCCAGTAGTCCATCACCCCTTTGTCTCACAGTGGCCTGATGTTGTAAAAGTCAGCCATTGGCATGGATGAGTAGATCAACTCACTAAAGTGTTGTTTCAGTATGTCAAAGACAAAGTCGGGAGTCGCGTCAGTGGAGTTATGTCGTAGGGTAACCCGTACTACATCTCTAGCCTTCCCCCTTAGCTTAGCTAGTATCTCCTGTAGCTGCTGGTGTACTGGAACATTACTCTTACGAAAATATGCCCCTACCATTTCCACCCACTCCCGGACAGAACACTTATCACTGCTATCACCCCTATAAATAGGAGGCTCCTTAGCATCAGATTGCATTACTAGCCTAACACCGGACAAATTAAACTCTGTCGGTTGCTGTTCAGGCTGTGAACCCCCCTTTTTTTCAGAGGTGTCGTGTGCTGTTACATCCCTATTACGTTGCAGCTGGTCTGCAATAGACTGGCCAATTTGGCTGGCTAACTCTGTAATAAGGGCTCTTACATCATCACTAGGGGCTGATTGGGTACGCCGCTCACTTGGGGAAAGACAGGGGGAAAACTGGACACGACTGGAACACACCCTGGGCATTCTCAACCCTCCCACATCAGGTGACTGAACCTCGTCCTTGAATAACCTCCCCCTCCCAAACCCCACAGTAGCATACACATCCCGATCAGAAACACCCATACCCACTGGTGTATTTACTGAGTCCATTGTGCAACACTTGGGTGAAACAATGCAGTCCCCACGGTGATCGAAGTGGCGTCGATACTCGAAGAATCCAGAAGGTCACGGCACCAATGTAACCTGCCTTGTCTGTCTGCGTTGTGTTCGGGGTTGTTTTCAAGTAGACACATAGGCACTGGCTGTCACAATGTAGTTTATTATCTGCGGTCATAAACAATAAGGCAATGAGTGTTGCGTGACATCAGATTAGCATCTCAGTCAAATCCAGCATTGCTCTGACTGTATTTACATTAACCCTCTGGAGTCGATTAACGCGTATACGCGTTTTGGGGTATTTTCTCCTGATAACCCCGAAAAGAACTTAAATTACACTTTCAGTTTTTATCGTACAGATAAGAGCAATACATCAATCGAATCTGTAAAGGGTCTACTTTTTTTTGTATACAGACATAATAACAACAAAACTTTGTGCACTTATAAAATAAAGATAACAAACAAGGAGTGCTGTCTGCAGCCTTTGTCTGCACTGATCTTCAGTTACAAATGCGTCATTAAAATGAACTGTAACTCAGTGAATACTCAACGAAGAGACATGAGAGAGATGTCTATAGAAAGCCTGGCATGTCTAGTTTTAAACTAAACAAGTGCTGCTGAAAACAAATATTCTGTGATAAAGTAATCCATATGAAAAGAATGAGGTTTTTGTTTTTTTTTTTTGCATTAGTTGTCTTCTAATGCGACCACGCCCCCGCGCCGAGCGCGCTTTTGAGATTCAAATGTTTCACTGAAGCGCGCGGCTTTTGAATACGCCCACACAACAGAAGACAACGCTGCGAGACTGTTCTTGAAGTTTTTTTTTATTTTACTGTTTGCTTCGCGATGAGAGGAATAAGACATAATTCACCCCAAAAAGATGTGATGTGGTTGAGGATTTGAGATTTGGATTTCCTCAGAAAAAAAGAATGAAACACTTTATCCAGCAGAGATCATAAACATGAGTAAGTCTCTTTTTATTTATTTATATACTTGTACTAGTTTTCACATAACGTGTAAACATTTTACTAGTTAGTCTTTTTCCAAAGACTTTTTCCAAAACTATAATTCCTGACTAAATGTATAATCAAGTGAAATATTATGAAGTTTCAAATAACAATATACACTAATATACCATTCAAAAGCTTGATGTAAATAATATAAATGTAACAATAAATGTAACTGTAACAAATGTAACAATCATTGCTGTTCTTTCAATTTATCCCCCCTAAAAAACCTAAAAAAAATATTCTCAGCTCTTTTCAACATTAATAATAATAATAATAATAATGATAATAATGATAATAATAACAATAAATGTTTTTTGTAGAAAATAAGATTGTTAAAAGGATTTCTGAAGGATTGTGTGACTGGAGTAATGATGCAAAAAATTCAGTTTGAAAGTCAGCTTTGATTGATCCTAATAAACTGTTTAACTGGACTCACAAGGGAATATTAAATTATGTTGTGGGATAATTAAATATATTCTAAATAAACTACAAACATAAAATTATATACATTTATTTTGTCCTCACATTCTTTCTTGTAACTCATCCCTCTCAGTGACACAGCTGACTGAATGGCTCATTATGCAGCTCATTATGCAGGCCTTTGTCTTCTCAGGTGTGAATTCATGATAGTTGACGCCTACTAGCATATGAATTTTACCAACAAAAAGTGTCTTAGAAAATTTAAATCAATATATTGTTTTCTGTACGTGAGTAAACAAGATGATTTTCACATCATTTAGAAAAAAAAAAATTCTAGGCTACAAGCTCCAGTTCTCAAAATTCCTGGGAACCAATTTTCTGTATGTGTTTTATTGCCTTATTCAAGTGATTTAACATTTTTAGTTTTTCACTAACCACGCATAACATTTTTTTTCTCAAAAACACAATCATGTACATACATGCTGCTCACATATTATTATAGCCTAGTTTGTGCTGATTACAGTGAGATTAGACTTTAGCCATTTAGATATTTATAAGAAACTGAAAAAAGCACAAATGTCAGGGCATGACAAAACTTCTCCAGGCCCCAAAAATACCCTTAGACTCCAGAGGGTTAATCACATTTAACCTCTTTTCATAAAGAAAAAACTACATACATTTGTAATCAAAACAAATACAAAGAAAAATATCACAGATATTCCCAATAGAAAAACACATTGTAAATTCCCCTTAGTCATTCATTAACCCTCTAAGCGCCAAAGTCGCAAAATTGCGACAAGACGTCATACTTAATAAAACAGGCTGTAGATCCTAATATGGTGTAATATCTCATTTGTATTCCCTACCACTAGATGGCAGACATGTAGTACTTTGATTGTAGACCAACATTACGTCATGTTCCTATTCAAAGTGTTCGAGCAAATAGCAGAGCAAGTGAGCTCTCGTGTCATTGACGCGGAAACAGTTCAGTTCAGAGCGTCTGAGTAAATCGTGAGATTTATGAGAGAAAATCGCCCAAATGGCCAATAAAAGGTTGTACCGTGAGGATGTGTTGCAAAATGTTATTCGCCGATTCAGACTCTGAAGGGGAATATTTTCCTTTTGGAAATGACGATCGGTCGTCTAATGATAGCGCTTCTCCCGGTACATCTTTGCAGCGTAATGGTGCCGCCATGCAAGGCGCGAGTGTTCACGAAGCACAAACAAATGATAATTTCGACCCTTTGCCCAACGGGGATGGTGGTGGCAGGGGTGAACGTGGTCGTAGTGTCCATAGGAGAGCTGTTGCTAGAGGTAGAGGCAGCAGGGGTAGAAGAAATAGGGTTGGAAGTAGCACTAGTTCTTTGGATCCAGCGCCCCAAAGAGGTGGGAGTGGCCGCGGTAGACGTGGCCGTGCTGTGCGTGTGAGAGCCGGGAGATGTGGTAGAGGCAGCAGGGGTGATCTGGCTCTAAATAGGGCTGGAAATAGCGATGCCAATGGAGGCTGGGTTTTTTTGAGAAATGAAGAAGTGTATCAGGACTGGATCAAACGCTTTGATGAGCCTTTTGGTTATCTAGGAGAGAAAGATTTGACCAGTGCTGCACCCTTAGACTTTCTGTCCCTCTTTCTGACTGATGACTTCTGGAACCTCATTACAAATTAAACCAACAGATATGCTTATCAGTTTCTAAACTCCCAACAGCTGAAACCCAATTCCAGATTTCATAATTGGTATGATGTCTCTGTCTCAGAGATGAAGGCCTTCCTAGCACTGCATTTGTGTATGGGGCTGGTAGAGAAGGCAGAAATTGAGGATTACTGGGCAGAATTTTGGCCAAGTTACACACCTGGGTTTGGCAAAGTAATGTCTAGGAATAGATTTGAGATCATTCTGTCTTTCCTCCATTTCGCAAACAATAGTGATTATGTGGGCAGGGGTCAGCCAGGTCATGACAGGCTGTTCAAGGTGCGTCCAGTAATTGATCTGATAATCCCTCTTTTCTCAGCCGTTTATGGTCCACTCAAGGAGCTTTCTCTGGATGAAATGACCATAGCATTCAAAGGAATGTCCACCTTGAAACAGTACAATCCTAAAAAACCTGACAAATATGGCTACAAAGTGTATGTGTTGAGTGAGGCCAGCTCAGGTTATGTTTTGCAGTGGTCCATGTACACTGGCCACAATGTTGATGCTGATGCTGATGCTGATTTAGGTGCCACCCATCTAATAGTTCGTCAGCTGATGGCCCAATACACAGGGAAAGGGCATGAGGTGTACATGGATAGTTACTACACATCACCAGCCATAGCAAACGAGCTGGCAAATAATGACACTGGTATGTGTGGGACAGTGAACTGCAAAAGGCGTGGTATGCCTAGGTGCCTGAGACAATCTGAGTTGCCTTTGAGCAAAGGAGATGACCCAGTGTTCATGAGACATGGCAAACTCTTAGTTTGTGCATGGCATGACACAAAGCGTCTCACTATGCTCTCGTCGATTCAAGGAAACTCATGTGTTCAGAAACGTATCAGGTCAAAGCAAAGCGACACTGGTTTTCGTGAGATAAACAGACCTGTGTGCGTTGACAGGTACAACACCTTCATGGGAGGTGTGTTCAGAGATGTTTAGGGTATGAGAAATTAGATATTTGTTTTCGTTTGTAGGAAATGGTACAATCGCATCTTCAATGCGATTCTGAGCTTCAGTGTGGTGAACTCCCATATAATCTATTCCAAGTGTGCTCCTGGTCCGCCCAAGCAACTGAAGGCCTTCGTCCAGGACATTATTACTGCTTTGCTTGAGGGCTATTCCAAGAGGGAAAGCAAAAAAACAGGAAGGCCTTCAATGGAGTTGGGGGAAATGCCACAGAGGCTCACTGAGCGCCACTGGCTGTGCATTGCTGATGATCGGCCAGATTGCGTTGTTTGTTCTGATCGTGCACGCTCTAAGGGCCGCCGGCAGACAAAGTACAGGTGCAGTCAGTGTGGGGTAGGTCTGTGCGCTGTGCCTTGCAATGAGAGGTACCATACTCTCAAGAACTATAAACTTTGTCACCTAGATACCTGATTGGGCAGATAGCTGGTCAACTGATCAAAAAAAAAAACACATGCATTTTACTATGGCACAGTAATATAGTAATAATTTACTATAGCTACTATAGTTCTACTGTTGATTTCCTCTTTTCCTGATCATTTAGAATGAGGATAAAAAGACAAAAAAACAAAAAAAACATGCTAATAAGTTCAAATATCCACTCCATATATATTTTTTTCCTGAATATTACCGATGAACTGATCAAAAAGTAGGCTACTGTTCACATGTGTTTTACTACTATATAGTTTTGTAATATAGTAATAATTTAGTACTTTCTCCTTTTGTTATTGTTGGTTTTTCTCTATTCTGATCATTTGGAATGAGGATAAAAAGACAAAAAAAAAAAAAAAACTTTTAAATAAGTTCAAACATCCACTCCATATATATTTTTTCCTGAATATTACTGATGAACTGATCAAAAAGTAGGTTACTGTTCACATGCGTTTTACTACTATTTAGTATAGTAATATAGTAATAATTTAGTACTTTCTCCTGTTTTATTGTTGGTTTCCTCTTTTCTGATCACTTTGAATGAGGATAAAAAAAAACAAAAAAAAAAACAATACATGCATATAAGTTCAAACATCAATTCAATATCTACTATTTCCTGAATATTATGAAATTCAAGATGGTCGCCCCTGATGACGTCATAATATCCAAATTAGATGAGTATATTTACACCCCACATAAACTTTCGGTCATGCCCAACGTTTTTCTTTAAGCCCTTTCAAGCCACAAGCTTTTGAAATCTTGATGTCAAAATCCAGCATTTTTTCAAAAAAACCCTGGCGCCTAAAGGGTTAATTCCATTAGATAAACCACACATATATTCATTCATTCATCTAGAACAAATATGCACAAACACACAAAAAAAACATACCTGCGGTCATAAACAATATGGCAATGAGTGTTGCGTGACATCAGATTAGCATCTAAAAAAAAATAGCATCGCGTCAATACAATGTTAATGGCCTGCCGAACAGCTAGCTCACCACGTGCTGCAGCAGCTACCGAACTGCATTTAATATATAAAAGACACAATATCGCGGCTCATAGTTCATTAAGACTACTGCAAGATTCACTCATCATCATAGACACTCTTACACAGTGATAAATCAACAAATAAGTGATAATAGCAACTTATATATCCGTTTTATTATCGGAGAGACCTGACGTGAACTCACCTCAGTCAAATCCAGCATTGCTCTGACTGAGGTCAACCTTGCGCGGTGCAAGTCCCCGGTCTGATGACGTCACACGCACGCACTGCACTAACCCGAGGGGCAGGCAGAATGAAGCCAAAACGAAACTCCCAGTAATACAAAAAGAAATATTTTTTGGTGGAATTCATAAGTATACAAATAAACCTGCTACATAGGCCTACAGTATAATTACACAATGATAATTTGAGTATTTATTCCCTTTAGGGGTTCGGGTTCCGTATACACATCATTTTCTTTCCGAAAACAGTATTGGGATGCGGCAGATTGCGGACTGGGGATCACAATTCGTTTTTCAGAAGCCTTCATCAAACCCAGAACTAATCAAGCCATTTGTGCAAGGCTGGGGATAAAGGTATTGTAATAATGTAAATTTTGTGAAAAATAATGTGTTTTTTTTAAACACCAAGCATGAGTGCATGTTCTAGTGCACCCCTAAAACAAAATCAAGACTTTGTAAAAGAGTATTATAGGACCCCTTTAATGACATTATATATATATATATATTGTATTTTTAAACACCATATATATATATATATATATATATATATATATATATATATATATTTTTTTTTTTTTTTTTTTTGTTATGGACAATTTACTGTTTACATTTTACTGTCATTGTCACAGAAATCTTGCAACGTTTGCATGTAGATTAAAAAAAAAATGTTTATTTTGAATAGCATCCAATCTTAAAACAAAGTTGTAGCTCTCCTGTGTTGTTAACATGGTGGATTGACCACAGAAAACCCTCATGGGGGCCCAAAATGGCAAAACTTCTGTGGGCCCCGAATGGGCTACACCTCAAGGGGCCCCAGGTGGATTTATTGTTGGTAAGCCCACAGTGGGTTGCCCACAGAAAACCATCATGGGGCCCAAAAGGGCAAAATCGCTGTGGTCCCACATGGGCTCACCCACACTGGTTTAGTGTGGGTTTGCTGTACCCGCACTGTCCCACAGAAAACCTGCAGTAGGCCCGCGCGGGCATGTTTGCTAAAGAGTAGCACTGCTCAGCTGCACACTGCTTTCAGTATGCTGTGCTTGTCTGTTTGGTTTACTGTTTAATGTTTTTTGTTAAATGTTTATCTATGGTTTTAATAAAGTAAAATAATGAATATTTAGAAAGTTTTATTCCTATTCTTGGTTTTGGTTCTAAAGACTATTGGCCTAGCTGAGTTATGTTTAGAGACGCAAACCACAGTCGCACGTGGGAGCTGGAGGATGGATGCAAACAGCGTAAAGCCACCGCTAATATGGCAGTACAGCTGAAAGACTTTGCTGGAGATAAGCTTAAAAATGTCTCGAAAGCTTGATGGTGGAAAATATACATGAAATGATTAGATCGAAATACAAGGAATGAGGAAGGAGAAGCGGTATTCGGAATCACTTCTGATGGACATGTATTCGGCTGCCTTTGCCATCCTTCACCTTCAGTAACATGTGCTCACTGAACAAGATGGACATCATAAGATCTTATACAAGATACTGTAATGAATTCCAAGTGGCATATTTGTTATGCTTTACAGAAAGTTTGTTACAATCTACAATGACTGACTCTCTTTTTGGGGTACCTGGATTCACCTTTCATAAGACTAAACTTAAAAGAGGTAAACAGGAAGAGAAAGTGATGAGGCTGTGGTCAAATGAAACTAGAGAATAATTTGGTTTGAATGGACAGACTGGGAAATCTTTCATGAAGTTTCGCTAGATAAAAGGAAGTTTAAAGATGAAAGATGAAGTGATTAAATTAACTTTTGTATACAGTTATTCCTACTAAAGAGATCATAGTTTATCCAAATAATCATATGTAACCAAATATATTAAGGAAGTTATGAATCAGAGGAAAGCATCTTTTAAAAATAAAACTTTACATTACTTAGGCAGAAAAAAAAAACAAAAAACACTAAAATTCAAACTAAAGGAAGCTAAAGCATCTTATAGACAGCGTTTAGATTGTCAGAGTTTAAGGCCAATAACAATAAGAAGGTGTTGGATATTTTTAAAAGAATGACATGACTAACATCTATAAATTAATCTATCATGACAGATAATGAAATTTGTTTTTGCCAATTAATTAAATACATATTTTATTAGATTTGAAATGACTGAAAATTATGTCAACTATAATGAACTACTTGGCACAGTTGTACTTTCTCCCTCAGAAAGGATTGTTGTTGATGTTACATTTACATTTAGTCATTTAGCAGACCCTTTTATCTAAAGCAACTTACAAATGAGGACAATGGAAGCAATCAAAATCAACTAAAAATCAATGATATGCAAGTGCTATAATAAGGGTCTGTGAATCTCTTGGTCATTTGATTTTCTACTTAAAAAGAAATAAAGAGAAATGAGAAATTGTTTGATTTTCGTTTTTTCGTTTTGTTTAAGAAACCGAAAACAAAAATGTAGATGGATTTTTTGTAGTTTTGTTTATGGGTAAAAATTTTGATTATGTTTTGAATGTTTAGGCGGTGCTAAAACGCCCCTTTCATCCCTTACTGCACCGATATGCGGCAACCGTCAGTTCATTTTCAACAGGAGGGAAGCGGCAGACGAGCCGAGTTAATTAATCCCGCGGATTGTTTGCTAGCTGCGCTTACAAGATAAAAGTGTTTTTTTTTTTTTTTTTTTTTTTGTTACATAATAACATAGTTTCATGGGAAAAACCCACACACACACACACACACACACACATATATATATATATACATATATATATATATATACGTATATATATATATATATGTAGGGAAAATGTAAAATGTTTCTCCCAGCCTTAGGGGGGAGCTGTGTTCTTTGAGTATTTTCACTGAGTGAGCCCTTCTTCACATGGGTGGAGCTGTTGTTTAATTCAGTTCTATTTTCCTTGTGAAAAGGTAAGGATGGTTTTCACTGTTCTCTGTTACATCTATTACATTTCTTTAATTATATTGGCCATCCATGTTATTTGAAGAAATATACTGCTGTTAAAAATGTTAACTAACATATATGTGCAGTTATTTGCGAAGGATTGTTTTGTATTTCTGATATTATTTAATGGGTTGTACCTTCCATGTGGTGGGGAATATTTTTCTGTATATTGTCTTGTGTTTAACGTTTATCTGAGTATTTTGGGTTTTATTTTTTTGTATTTGGGATGCATGTGCCATTTAACATTAATTGTCATATGTGGAAAGTTATTTTTCCAGTCTTTGAGAACCCCCCTGATTTAAGGTTGAATATAATGGCAGCTAAAACTTTGTTTCTTTTATGATTTTGTATGCATTTTTATTTTTTTATATTAGTAACTAACAGTTCTATTTTCCTTGTGAAAAGTGGATGATGCAGATAAAGAGCCCAATAAATAAGCTTCACTGCTGTGACGACAACGATCTTTGTGTCCTCCTCATTCGACCATCACCCAAACACAACGCAGAGACATTTGGGGGAGCACACAGATGAAGAGGGTTACATCTTTATATATATATATATAATATTATAATAAAATACTACAATAATTATTAATAAATAATAAATCTTTACTTAAGTTTTCACCATAATTATTCTACTGTAATTCTTAAATCCAAATTATAGGTTATACTTTAGAATTATGAATTACTCGGAAAAGAGTAAAAAAGTTTCAAGGTATGTATTTAAGAATTGTTAAAACAATTTAAAAAGGTGTTTAAGTTTGTTACAAATTAAAAAAAAAAGAAAACTAGGTAATTGATTATCCATCTATCTATCTATCTAAAATAAACAACACATGAGTCAAAGTTTGTAACATTACAATTTAAAAAGGTGTTAGAGTTTGTTACCAATTAGAAAAGAAAAGAAAACTATGTTACAGAGTTTTATAGTATTTGTATCTTACCTCAAACTAAAACAAAAAAGAAGCGAACGTAAAGCAAACGGTAGTTTTTCAATGTTACAAATCAGGAAAAGTTAGCCTTTTGTCATGACGGTAGAAAAAGTTAAAACAAAAGAAATAACATCCCACAGCAGAGCTTATCCGACGGATCAACCTCACGAGCCACTGCCAAACTCAGAATGAGCTCAGGAGAGCTTTGGTCAAGCCACGCCTACAGCCCTGCCCCTCTAACGATCAAGCCATGCCTACAGCCCTGCCCCTCTAATGATAGAGAAGAGAACAGCATGAAATGGATTTAAATGTATGTTAAAAGAATTAAACAAAGTAGCGTTTTTAATAAATATACACCATTTCTTAATTGGTGAAAACGTTCTACCTGTTTAAACATTAGACCAATGTTTTTTTACTTTAAAATGAGGTTAGTCTATATGATTTTTCATCTAAACAAAAGTTCTTGTTGAAAAAAAAAGTGTTGTTTGTTTTTATTTTAATTAACCACTAAATCCTTTAATATGTCTTTTATTTTTTTCAGTATTAACTTCTGTAACGCTTGTGACGTGTTATCTAGCACATAAAATAGACGTATGTAATTAAAATCCTGAGGCTTTACAACATGGTACGAAATGTAAATATTTTGTCTCACGTATTGCATCGAAACGAGAACAGCACAGGATGTCTTACTGGTGCGACCATATCAGTGTACCATACTTCAAAAGACTGGGGGTTTGTAACTCATTAGCAGACTAATGAGTTTTGAGGTTCTGACATTGTAAATGGTGGTGCTGTGTGTCAGCTAAAGCTCAACATTTCATGCTCACTGATCAAAGGGTGACAATTTAAACTATTTTATAACCTACAGCTGTGAGGTGTGCTTTGCCAAAGTTAAGCCAAAAGTTCATTTACTGGTCAAAAGGATGTGAGATCTATGATTGTTTTTAACAAGTCAGACTATGGTATATAGGAAAATGTTGTTTAATTTGAGTTAATTTAGTTTATTTTAGTTACATTTATTATTTTATTCACACCTCAATTTTTCAAGTCTCAACACAAACATACACTGCAAATGCAAACAAGTACACACACATACATATACTTAAATATACAAAAAGCATAAACATACACGTAAATATACACAAACATACATATGCAAACACATGTACAAACAAACATACAGAATGTGACTTACAAACAAACACACACACACACACACTCTTATGAGACATACCAAATACAAACAGATATCATAGCTTTTGATTTTAGAGTTGTTAAAAAAAAAAAATCCATGCATGCAAACAGTCGAAGCTAAGGCTATATCTACCCCGTCGAGATGAAAGGCGGTTTCTACGCACCAGGATATGCGATAAAGGCCAGACACTCAGTTAAGTTGTAAAAGAAAAAAATCTAAAAGATGTCGCAGCTGTCGTTGCATATGCATAAATCAACATTATACATGTATTAAAGATTTATGTTATTAGGGTACCCTCTACTGATGGTTATCGGATTTTACGTGGTATTCTCAAGAGCCGCCCACACACCAAATCCCGTTAAAAACCAAAAGTTGTGTTACGCTCATTACCTGTAAAATCTATCTACAAGTTGTGCTACGCTGCTATCTCAACAATACATAAAACAATGGCTGACAATTACCAGGGTAAGTGTTTTTCATCTGAGTTATTTAAATATATTTGAACGTGAATATTTGTTTAATGTCTCGTGGTTATAATCTCTAGGTGGTTTTGAGAATCAGGATTTCGACGATGGTTTGGAACAGATCCTTGAAGAGCAATGTGAGTATTTCAATGTCTAATAATAGCGCCAATAACTTTGTTGTCATTTTACCCAGTCGATGAGGCGGAGCTATTTGCTTGTGATGATGACGGCGCTGTTAATAACGGTAGGTCACATATGCAGACAATCTTTTCTCATCAAGTTAAAAGTGTCAGTTTCACATAAAGTGATTACCAAAAATAAATAAATAATAATGATGTTATAGGTTTTATTTTTATTTTTATTTATTATTTTTTTTTTTTTTGGCAGGTGAGCACGTTGTTTCCGACAGGTACGTGGTAAAGTTACCTACAGAGGATGCTTTACAAGAGGTTGTGGTTAGTGCGGAATCACATCACGATCTAAATAACGTCACAAATCCCGCACCCATTCCGTCTTCAGAGGAACAGTCTCACAAGCTCCCAGACGGCTCAAATGTTCACATCCCAGGTGCTTCCAGACCGCGTCACTCGCAGGGTCAGGGGGTAAAACGTTTGAGGTTACCGGAGCACGAAACGGATTATGTTCCGACCACCAGCCGTTTAAGGACTTCGGAGAATAACGGTATGTATTAAAGCAGAAAATCTTGTTATTACATTTTATGTTTTGCCTTTCATTCAGTAAATTAATAAACTGTTGTCATTATTTTACAGAACAAGGGTACGACGAAGGCGGCCTAACAGCATGGACTGATTCGCAGATACGTGCGTGGGATCAAGTGTCCTTCAGTGCTTCGGAAAGCGAGGAAGAGGAGGAGGAGGAATTACCTCACGAAATTCCTCAGGAATTGTTCCGTGAGCATGATTTAAACAGGAGGCTCGAATATGATATGCTGCGCTGTGTTAACTGGAACTTTGAGACACTTTTCGACTTGAACGGACAAACGTTATCTTATCGGGAAGCAGAAGACATCGTTGCTAGCGCACAAAGTGATGTGGTATCGATTTTGAGAAACATCATTGCATGTCAGCAACAGCACAACGAATCTTTACGTCACACGGCTGAATTTTGGAGAAGCTGTATGGTGAATTTCTGCAGTTTCAACAGAGCATGAGCGGTGTACCAGTGGCAATCCATCAGGTACAAGTCGAGCAAAATCTTTCTGTTAACGTCCCTTACGCTGATCACAGAACGTATAAATCTTATTCAAAGAATGTTAATAGATTTGTTCAGTCGTATGATGAGAGGTTGTCCGTGATATGTATTGAATTGTTGCTTGTTTTTTTTTTTTTGTTATTGACGTTGATTCGTTATTATCATTGAGTATTTCTTACATTTATTATTGTTTGTTACTGACAACGAATCATTATTATCATTAGTTATTTCTAACTTTTATTAATATTGTTTGTTATTCCTTACAATATTGTATGTCATTGTCCCCGCCATTTGGTGTTGTTTTACTTGTGGAGAAACGGTGGTTTTGAATTTATATATGTTTCTGTATTGTTATATCTGGTTATGACACATTGTGAACTGACGTTGGTGTTTTCAGGAGTGTACACGCTTGTCTTTAAACTTGAAAAAGGTGCATTTCTGATAAAAAAACAAAACAATAATAATTCAAAATGAGCAGGAAAATATGTCACGATGATTTACAGCCCCACACTTCAGAAGATGATCAGAGGTCATCAAGACCCATATATGATTTTCAAAACAATAGCGAACAGTTACGTGAAATTATTAACAATCATTTACAGATGTTACTATCTGATCCGCTTAACATGGTGGATAGATTACATGAGCTTATAGACGAACAACACGAATGGTTGGGTGCAGTTATAAACAGCGATGAACAGATCGGTACAGGGCCATCTAATAATGAATCCTCAGGTTATGATCCCTCAGCTCCAGATATGGGTCTCAGTCAGACTTGCATAGCTAGACTAGTGAGAGAAGGAGGTCATGTGGGTGATTTTACGATTGTCCCAAGACCCCGATTTAATGGTTTAGAAATTCGCAGAACTTTACATTTTCGTGAAATAAACACAGATGACTTTGCAGCTTATAAAATCTTTTTGCAGGATATTTTGAATGAGATTTTAGCGCTTTCCAGATTGTTGTCAGGTGACAATGGTTTTTTTAATACATCTCTGCAAGGTGCAAGTCTCCCCACAGATATTAATGCCATTCTAACACCTGATAACAATCACGACGTTAATGTATTTGTTGACCAAATCGAACGGACAGTTCAAAGCAATATGGATGTGAGTTTTGATACCACTTTAGAGTTATGTGTATCTGTAGCGTGAAACAAACAAGGTGGTGCGCGTAGGAGGTTGGCCGACCTAGCTCATAATCAGGTCATACAGAAAAATAGAATGCATTTGTTTAGCCCGAAAAATTTCACATATAATATGTGTTTTAGTACGTGCATAGCTCACTTTTTAAATCCTCAAAGTCCCGACTACGAATTGATGAGAATAGCCAGAAATATACATAATGCTCTGGGTTACAATCCCGAGATAAAATTGCATTGCATGATGTTTCTAAATTTGAAGCATTTCTAGACCTGAAAATTGTTATCTTTCACAGATCTGGTTCAGGTAAATTGGAAGTGTATAAAAATACAGATGAGATACATCTCAAGACGTTGCATTTGTATCTGCATGAAGATCATTATTACGGTATAAAAAATCTGAAAGGTTTCTTAGCATACTCGTATGTTTGTGAGTACTGCTACCACATATTTAATGATCATGCTTTACTTTATTCCAATTTACATGCAATGTCTGCAAAAACAATATGTGCTACACGCATCCTAAGAAATCGCTGCAATGTGACGATTGTTTGAGATATTGTAGATCTGATTTATGTTATGAAATGCATAAACAAGCACAAAGTGACGGTTCGAGGTCTCAGTGTGATCTCATAAAATACTGTGACAAATGTTACAGACAGTACAGAGCAAAATGGTCTGGTGATAAACTATTAACGCACAAATGTGCACCATCGAGATTTGTGCATTGCGCTGAAGTTCTGATGGATGAAGGTCACCATTGTTGCTATATTCAGCCTGTCAAACCTAGCGAACATAGCCAAGACTATATTTATTTTGACTTCGAAATGATGTATGAAAACGGTAGGCATACGGCAAATTATATTTGTGCAGCCACGCAAGCTGGGGATGAATTTATGGCAAAAGGTGTAGACTGTGTAGATCAGATGGTTAAGCATTTCAGATGTCTGAAATTTGAGAGTTTCACATTTATCGCCCACAATTCTTCGGGTTTCGACTCTTTTATATTGCTCGAGTATTTCACTAGTCAGGGACTAACGCCAAAAATTATACTCCAAGGCTGTAGACTTGTTTACATGTATGACCAAGCCTTTAAACAGAGATACATAGACAGCTATAGCTTTTTGCCGATGAAACTGTCAAAGATGACATCTGCTTTAAACATAAACACCAGCGAAAAAGGATTCTTTCCCCATCATTTTAATCGCTTGCAGAATGCAAATTATATAGGCCCGTATCCATCAAAGATATATTATGGATATCAGACGATGTCTGACGCTGAACGCGTGAAATTTGATTCGTGGTACGAAAGCATGACAGGAGAGGTGTTTGACTTCAAAAAGCAACTAGCCTTGTACTGCAAGAATGACGTTGTTTTGCTGCGAGAGGCTTGTATGAAATACAGAAAAGAGTTTATAGAGTGTACAAACGTAGACCCTTTCGGTTGTACAACGTTAGCCGGATGTGCTATGAAAGTGTTCAAAACTCTTTTTTTAACCAAAGACACAATTGCCCTAACGCAAAAAAAATGCCTACATCAATCAGTACAAATCTTACTCAAACACTTCCATCCAATGGTTTGAATACATTAAAGCAAGAATAAATGTCGATGTTCATCACGCATTAAATCATGGCGAAGCCAAATTTGGACCTTATCATGTGGACGGCTATTATGAGGCTGATAACGGCGATAGAATAGCTTTGGAGTTTTTAGGCTGTTTCTGGCACGGACATTGTTGCCATTTTAATCCTAACGAATTGAATCCGGTATCAAAAATACCTTTTGGTATACTCAGAAGACAATCTGACAATAAAATGAAGGTTTTGCGTAATACCTATAATCTCAAAGTGCACAAGATTTGGGAATGTCAGTGGGGGGAAGCTAAACAAAATGATCCTGATGTCATTGCTTTTATGAGTAATTATAATGTGCCAGTGAGACTGAACCCCAGAGAATCGCTTTTTGGGGGGAGAACGAATGCCCTCCACTTGTACCACGAGACCGCTGCGGGTGAACGTGTCATCTGGATTTCACATCTCTCTATCCTTACGTACAGTCGTGTACAACTTACCCTATCGGACAACCTGAGATCATTTTAAAAGATTTTGAACCAGTCGAATCGTATTTCGGCCTTATTAAATGCAGCGTACTCCCCCCGCGTAAACTACCACATCCGGTGTTGCCCGTCAAATCTTCTCAGGGGAAATTATTATTTGCGCTGTGTCGCACCTGTGCTGAGGCACAGTATCAGGGTCTGTGTCAGCACGGTGACGAAGAAAGAGTCATTTCAGGATTTTGGACCACTGTTGAGCTCTCCAGAGCTATTGATAAAGTTATTCGGTAGTCAGAATTGAGGAAGTCTGGCATTTTCCACAGACATCAGAAACTTTATTCAGTGGTTATGTTAAGTCGTTTATCAAATTCAAACAGGATGCTTCAGGTTTTCCATCGCACATAGTAACAGACGCTGATAAGCAGTCTTACGTCAAAGGATATTTTGAGAAGGAGGGAGTTCAGCTTGACATTGACAAAATCGTACTCAACCCTGCACGTAGATCTATAAATAAATATTTATTGAATTTGCTTTGGGGGAGGTTTGGACTTAGGTGCAATCAAGCTACAGCGGAGCTTTTAACAGATCCTGAAGATTTCGCCCGCCATATCTTTGGAAACGGCCACATCATTAAACACTTCTCATTCGTGTCAGACACAGTAGCATTAGTGCAGTGGTGTTACGCGGACGAAGACCCAGCCCCCACGTGGGATGTTAATTTGTTTATTGCCGCGTTTACAACTGCTTACGGGCGTTTGGAGTTATACAATCTTATGGATCAGTTAGGCCCCCGTGTTTTTTACACAGATACAGACAGTGTTATCTTTGTATCGAAAGATGGAGATTGGATCCCAAAAACAGTTGCATATCTTGGTGAGCTGACGGACGAACTTGATGAATCAGATTATATAACGACTTTCGCCTTGACTGGTCCGAAATCTTACAGCTTTAGAATGGCGAAAAATAAAGTCACGCTTAAAGCTAAAGGTGTCACACTTCATTCTACTAATGCGAAGATTGTCACCTTAGAAAGTATTGCATGTCTGATACAGGGGTATGTAACATCACGTGACACTAGCCACCTGCTCACTTGCACAGAGACCATTGTGCGGGATAAAAAGAGGTTCACGCTGCATAATAGAGCAGTTCTGAAAAGATTCAAAGTGGTATATGACAAGTGAGTGCTGCTACCTGACTACACCACACTTCCTAATCAGTGTTGTGGGTAACGCGTTACTTTGTACTCTAATTACTCTAATTAGAGTACTCTAATTACTTTTTTTCTGAAATGTGTAACTTAACGCGTTAGTTTCGTCCGTAAGTAATCAGTAACTTTGTTATTTTAAGGAAAGGAAAATCCCGACTGCAGCCTGCTTTTTGTCAGACAGTAGGCCTAGGTCTACTGTGCCACCTGCGGATGTATCAGCGGAGCCGAAGCTCTGTGATCGTAAAGTCAATGGCTGTGATACGTCTGTGCCCTGCGCCTGACCCTGTGTGTGTGGGGTTTTTTTTTTTTCGAACTCCCGGCAAGATGGCAGAGAGGACAGCGTTTGGTTTATGGAAGTACGCACATTATTTTCAATTTGTCAACGAAAAAAAAAAAGAACATAACGGTAAAATGCACACTCTGCGTTGGTGAAAAGCTTCTGTTGACCGCCAAAAAGGATTTAATTCGGTTTGTTATCATTTTTGTTTGACAGGCAGCTGTTAATTTCTGTTAGATCGTTGGCTGGCTGGTTGTTCATCATTTCTAAATGGATTTAAATCTGCAAGCCTGTTTAAGGTTGTGTTTACAAGTAACCATACTTGTACTTTGATAACTGCATTATTTAAAGTTAAAGAAAAATCAGGAGTTATCTTGTGGTGCTCATAATATACAGTAGCCTAGGCTACCCGGGCTGGGTAGGTGCGAATTTTGATTAATAATATGGTCTGTGATAATAAATAAATAAAACGCCATGTGGAATAGCCTATTGCTGATTGTCTTTCCTGTTATTGTTATCCTGCAGTGTTAATTTAGTCGGATGACTGACGTTATTCATTGTCGGGAGTCATGACTTCTAGGTGCATTTAAAGGGGCCGGGGGCTGTGTCTGTCATGTGTGAGCCGCTGCAAACGGCTTTTAATTTTTGGTAACGCATGAGTACTCTAACGCTTTACTTTTATGAATAGGTAACGCTGTATCATAACTGATTACTTTTAATTGATGGTAACGTTGTAACCTAACTAACTACTTTCCAAAGTAACTATACCCAACACTGTTCCTAATGGCTACTAATGCTATTTCTAGCTCACAAAATGTGTATGTTGAGAAAGATTTTGACTTCCGTTTGCTATATCCATTTTCAGCCGTGATCTCTGGCCCGTCTGGAAGCGGGAAAACTGTCTTTGTGAAAAATTTATTGTGTAATGCACAGAAGTTGATCAATGTAAAAATTTATAATATTGTATTTTTATACAGTTGTTGGCAACCTTTGTATGACGAACTGTTGTCATTGTATGATATCAAATTTATTGAAGGTATTCCAAACTCTTTAACGGATGAAACTTTATTGCCTCCTAATGTCAATAGTTGCTATATCTGTGATGATTTGATGGATCTTGCATTTTCAAACGATGAACTCTCACAAGCTTTCACGCAATATGTTCATCATAAATCATTTTCCATCATATTAATAACCCAGAATCTGTTTTTTTCACGGTAAAACCAGCAGGACTATCACGCTCAATACTCACTACCTCGTTTTGTACAAGAGTCCTAGAGACTCGATGCAAATAATGGCATTAGGAGGTCAGATTTACCCTGGAAATACAAAATTCTTTATGGAATGTTATAAGGATGCGACCAATCAGCCTTTTGGTTTCCTTTTGATTGACTTTAAAGCTAAAACACCTAAGCATTTTCACCTCAGATCAGGGTTGTTTTCAGATCAACAGGTGGTGTACATGCAGAAAAGACTACAGTGAAAACTGTTGCTGAAAATGAGTGATAGGCTCTGTAAAAATGTACCTCTTTTAAAACTGTTATATAAGGCTTCACCGAAGTAACGTTGCGTTATTTTACAGTCTGCGTCAGATCAGCTGATTCTATCTCTGTGTAGCGTATGAGCAGTTCATTCATTCATTGGTTCTGAATTAATGAATCATGGCTCGTTGAATCTAAAACCATGCAGATTCCTTGGCTAAAACCCAAAGCTTTTAGCCCCTGAACTCATGCAGGTAAATCAAACTCTCTGCAAGCTGAATGACCGGCCTGGTGCCAGCATGGCTGGGTTTAAATTCCTGACCAAGCCATAAAACTTTATTACTCAACTGGGAGAAACAGAAAAAGCCCAGCTCGCTAGGAATTCTTGTAAGGAACAAGGAAAGTAAATGTATTGACTATTTCCTTTCTGTGCTTAGATGTCTTCCATATCAAATTGGAGTATCTGCAATTTGATCGTGTGTTAATCAAACTTTAAATGTGTGTAATTCTGCATATGAATGTAACTTTATGTTTCTCCTCCCTTTACCTGTCATTCTTGGTATCTGTTTAACCGTCTTGCTTTGACCGAACCACTCATACACAGGAAATTACAGTAAAATGTATTATTCTGGAATTACCATCTTGCTGGAATATAACTGCTGAATTCGGACAACACCATAACTCACTCGAGTGGGTGTCTTCCCAGAGACAAAGAAACTTTTTCCCGCTTCAGATCATGGACGTTCATTGGTTGTTCACGCGAACAGAGGCGTGAACCCAGTTGCTCCATAAGAGACTGACACAGAACTTTCTCGTTGCACTTTTGTTTCGGCACTTCGTCCGAGAGAACGTCTGTCGCGATGGCTCCTTAGGGAGCTTTCATCTCCGCTTTTCTTTTCTTTTCTTTTCTTTTCTTTTCTTTTCTTTTCTTTTCTTTCATATTCGCCTCTCCTTACACGAGGGAGACGAACTCTGAATCATTTCTTTGGTAACTCCACGTTCGTTGAACCTTTGAAACTTCGCGCGAGTCTGCTCGCCCCGGAAGACACGAGAGAACACGCCCAGCTCCAACACAGATGACACACGCACGCTCATCTTTAGCAAGCACAAAGATACCCACATGCAAGTATTATTTCCTATAGAGATTTAAACGCTGCTTAAGGTTGTCTATTCCCTTTTTCAAGCTGATCTGATTCCTTGTTGTCTTTCAAAAGGTTACTGTATGTGATTTTGGCCATACTGCGCGATAATCCCATATGATCTAGCCTATTTCTCTCTCACCTTCTCTCGCTCACCCTTTCACTCTCTCTCTCTCTTTCTCATTTGTTATCCGTTTTTTTGTATTGTATTTGTTTTTACTGTTTGTGTTGTTATACACATATTTACTCTGTGTGAATCGTAGTTTGATGTATTAGTTCAATTATTAAAAGCCAATATATATTCATGATTGCTTCTGTCTAAAATGCTCACATTACGAAGTCAATGAAATGTTTGATCTTAGCTACAAAGCTTATTTGTTACTTTTCAGTAACCTAAATTTTATAAGGACGGGAGAATGGTTTCATGGCGAGAAACTATTTTTCCTGGAATTATTAGAAGTGATAACTTTATTGAAAGTTGATAAGTTAATCTTACGGCCGTTTGCTGGACAAACCACTGTTTGATTTGCATTAATTCCCAGTAAAAGATATCACGTTAATTGATATGAAGAATGGAATATTGACATATTGAGTAAATTTTTCATCTTCAATAATTTTAATGTAACTGTTACATGAGATATATATTTATATATATATTAATCATATTCCTGATTAATAATTAAAATTCCCTATATATCATTTGAGCTAACTTAATGTACTACCCAGTGCGGCTAAACCTGTGTGAGATAGCTCTTAATGTACTCAACGGTAACATACCTCTAAACACCAACCAGCTCCGGAGGTTAAAAAAGAAAAAAGAGGAGATCAAATACGCTGCTAGTGAAAAGATTAACATCAGAAGAAAAAAAGCAGTTGATTAATAAACGAGGCGGTTTTCTTGTACCTGTTAAGTGTGGCAATACCATTTATCAGTAGTTTAATAACCTCCAGAAAGCATTAGAAATGGAATATTCACACTTTTTACCTGCTACTGCACCTGCCAACGGGATTGCCCCATCGTCTGATGAAGGTGAGGATCAGATTGTCATCGAAATCTTAAACAATGTACCGCAAAGGAGTTTAAAAAACCAAACTCATTCTGAATAAAATGTCAAATGCTAAACAAGTGTCTTCATGGACAACTTCTGGCGAGTTTGTATTTAAAAGGAATGTAATCGCAGGTTCGCACATGTTGGATTTGGTTAAAAGTATAGCAGCGCATCACACGATCAGCGATGAATACAGACCACGTGGTTGGAGTGAATTTCTGGATGCTTTTGCAGCTTAAAATATACAATTTTCCACTATCACAAACCCACAGGTTAAACACACAGTTGAGACCTTTAAAAGGAAATCGCCTACCCCCTTGAAAAAAGGTGGAAAAAGAGGTGTAAAAAGCATGCGTCAAAGACTACTTCACAATCTAATTTTAATTGTTTTATGGTGTTTAATTCACCCTCTCTTGATACTAGTGCCTGGTTGTCTTTTTAATATTGTTTTTTTTTTTTTTTTTTTTTTTTTTTTTTTTTTTAAATATGTTTGAAATAATTGTGTTATGTTACGTGTTAAGTTCTTGATGTTAATAAAAAAAGATGGAAAAAGATGTCTGTCTATATGTTATCTTTATTTATACAGTACATCCATATTCTTAATACATTCATGATTACATAGTGTTTTATTTATTACACATGAAATAATAGGACGGTATTAGGTGTACTACAGACACCTTTTACAATTTTGTACGCACTGAATACAATTAAATGTATCACAGAGAGAAGGTTTCAGTCTCTTTACAAATCGAGCAACCATGTTATCATTTTTAAACAGGTCGTCATGGTACAGTTTAACAACATTTTCATAATCATAACCCTTTGACATGTGATACAGAAAAAACACACAATGTTGTCTGCAAGTATCTGATGTGAAGTCTTGAACCTGTTTGTTAGAGTATTGCACACAGATAGAATTGTTTTTTAAAAAGGTTTGTACGGTCTTTGGAAAACGGGGGTCTTTTGGAGATCCTCCAAAGGTGTCAAAAAAGCAGCTCACACCATCCTTGGTTATGTAAATTGCTAACCAATGCAACTCCGGTTTTGTGGAGGGGTCCGAATTAAAAATACGTGTAGTGATGTGATCAACCATTTTTTTTGGGAAAGTGGTACATTCCACCTGTATAAAAGGGGATGTGATTGTCATCCAGGTAGCGTGTCATTTGGGGTCTCAGACGTGACGTCATTCTTTGTGCGACGTGTTTATGTCCAGCAGGTAAGAGCTACTGGTGGCAGTGGCAGCATAACTATCTGTTGTCGGGAGGGGTAATTTGACACCAGTTTAATTTGCAGTGTGGCTGAGGAGAGATTTTAGATGTGGATAAACGTTTATCTCTGCAAACCTCCAACTCGTACGCCAGTGAGTGCGCGGGTCAGTGCGAGTCATTATCTGCAGGTATGTCACATGTGTATGTCTCATATAGGTGTACATGTAGGGGTTTGCTGGGGATCTTGAGGCGGTAAATTATATTTCTGCATTTAACACGTTTTTGTGTTTTTAGTGACACGGGGGGGGGGGCAGGAGGTGTTGCAGCAGGCTTTTGGTGATCTATTTGAAAATACGAGTATCTGCATGCGTTTGAGTCTCGGCACCGGAGAGCTTTCGGGCGGAGCGGATTGTCTTTCATTGTGCCTGCTAATTCTTTCGACTACTCTTCTGCCATTTACCGGACGGTGAATGTTGTTGTTGTTGCACCGCATACTCTGATTTAATTGACCGACTTCCTTGTAGTGCACGTGGATTACCGTGACGACTGGAACAATCGTGTTCCTGGCCTGAAGCGACGCATTGCCCTCAAATATTCATTGACCAAAAACTTGTGGTGGGGTAATTACAGTGACGAATCACTAAGTGTTTGACACGACCATTGTGTTTGACTGTTGTTCCTTTGTCAAAGGATTTCCTTTTGAACTGCTTCATTGAAGGTTGTATTTTATTGTATTTTGTTTGTATATGCATACTGTTGACACTTCACAAGATGTTATGCTGCCCACAGTCTGTGAGTACCAGTGAGTGAGGATTGCCAGTAACCTGGTGTCCTTGGTTCCGTCAGGCAGCAAGTGATAAGTGTTTCTGACAAACTATAGCTTGACGTGCATATGTGACTGTGTGTGTGTGTGAATGTGTGTATTTGTTTCTTATCTTGTTCTGTTTTCTTTCCCTTCAGAATTGGGGTACCAGTCCTAGCCAGTGTCCTGTGTGTGGTGGTGGTGCGGCTGTGGATTTGCAGTGTTCACAAAGTGGTTGTTGGTGCTGTGTTGTGAGAGCACGAGTGGTTGCTTTGTTCATTGGATAAGTAACTTGAATCCCCCAATTCTGAAGTTGGAAAAATGTGTTTGCATTTCATGTTTTTATGATCAACGCCTATCTTTTTTACTGCTTATGAAAATATTCAATTTTTGTATGTATTAAATAGTGATTTTGAATAAATTTGTTGAATCCTTTATACTGTTGTCTGATATCTGTCTCAGCCACCACGTATCTATGTGCTGGTGGTACATTGTATACCGGTAGGTCCCCGGCCAATTTCCGGGGTGGCGTAGTCTATATTTCTTGCCATAGTTGGCGCTGGGTTAAATTCCCGACAGCAGCTTGCCACATAAGCATAGACGGGGTATTCTTTATCATCACTTTGGGTAGATAATTGCTCGGAAGCACTCCTAAAAAACATGTGTTGTGAGCAATTTTATCCGTAACAGACGTTAGTTGAACCGTGTTCATTTTGCCCCATCTCAGTAATAATCCACTAACACCTGTCTTCGATTGGATATCTCCACAACTGAATCAAAAATCGCATATACGATAATGGTTATGGATTGTCTGAGAGGTTGTCTGAAAAAGGCTTCTAGTCTAATATTTCCCATTCTAATTAGTGAAACATGATTCGAACAATCTTCATCAGGGGCTAAATTAAAGGCATAGAGCGTGTATCCATTTAGAAAGTCCTGCCGATCTATTGCAAGAGGTTGATTTTTAAGATGTCTTCCGGTAGCTAACACGAGTTGATAAAAGTCCCTAACAGCAGATCCGCTCTCATGTTCCGGCTGAAACGGTTTGGACGGAATTTGGATACCGTCTTGATATAAAGCCAAAAACTCCAGGTTAAAATGTTTAAAAGCAAAGGGATTTTTATCATACGGCCCTGAAAAGGCAGAATTTTCTGTCATTGCTAAAATTATTGATTTTGGTAGTGTCACAAGAAAAAGATTTTCTTGATTAGACACACGAGATCCAGCGGGGATAGAAAAATTTTTCAGACACACACGGTCTATGGGGTATTTAGCAGTGGTTGATAGAAGTTCCTGCGCGTGTCCCAACCGGATGCCGGGTGAAACAGAAACTTTTTTTCACAAAAAGAGATGCTGATACAATATTGAGTTTATAACCAACATCGTCATCTCGCATTAGACAGAACTCATCTTTAGCTCTTGTCATTTTTATTTTTATATCTACACCATTCAACATTAATTTTTCTTGAAAGAAAATATCACTATGAATGGGTGCTAGTAATTTTATCACATTACTAGCATTGGTAAATGCAGCTCTCTTCATTAACCCCGTATTTTCTCCTGCGGGGTCAGTAGCATCCATGTGACCCGGTGTATCTTTGTGGAACAAACCTGCTGAATAGACATTTTCGAGTGTATTTTTTCAAAAATTAATCAGAGCTTCGATCGAACACCTGTAGGGGTACAGTAGGTACTGGAACTCTGGGTTATCAGACGATCGCCCAGAGAAACATCCACCTGTTAGAATATACACGCTCCTGGATAGTTTATTAAACCAACAGGTGATCCATCTGGTATATTAGAACCATCGGGTCTGGTTATTTTGAGTCTGGTGTATAAAAGACTGTTGTTAAGATCAAGATAAGCTGTGCCTGTGCCAGCGATAAAAAATTCTAATGGTGATGAATCAGTTATTGCAGATAGAGGTGGTATTTCAACGTAAGTATTTTTTTTTTTCAATCGATGTTTGGGTCATGGGAATTGTAAATAAATCCAACTCTGATTTAATACACTCCTCGGACATGTTGTGGAATAGAGCCATGTTTAGAAAATAGTGTTCAGAGGTCTTTTGGCGCGGACAGTTTTCTTTACACGTTTAGTGCGGGGCCGCCGGGTACGTTTTGCGACTGTGTGCTTGTTACTGCAACGTTTAGCTTTCTTCACACGGCCACTCCCCCTACGCAGTCGCTCACCCGGGGGCTTAAAAGATCCTTGTGACATCAACATTAAGCCGTTGCCATTTTGTCCATTATTATTAGGGGCTAAGCACCGAAGGTGCGTAGGCACCTATTGTATCCGTTGGCGTTATTAGGGGCCAAGCACCGAAGGTGCTTAGGCACCTATTGTATCCGTTGGCGTTATTAGGGGCCAAGCACCGAAGGTGCTTAGGCACCTATTGTATCCGTTGGCGTTATTAGGGGCCAAGCACCGAAGGTTATTCGTTATTCTTCTTCTTCTTCATCTTCATCTTCTTATTCTTCTTCTTCCGTCGCAAGTCTATGGCAGACCATAGAACCGATTGCGGGAAAGTTGTATAATTTGGCACACTCATAGAGGACAGTCCCAGCATTAACTATAGCAAATTTGAAGTCTCTATCTCCTACTCTCTAGCGCCACCACTTGTCCAAAGTTTCAATATTTTTATGCTAATAACTTTTGAACCGTAAGCCACAAAATGATTTTTTTTTTTCCTCTGAATCCTTGGCTCATGCCGAGTCGAATGAACCCCGAAATTCAAAAATCGCAAGGTTTAGTTTTTTCGCTATTTTCAATTGTTCGAAAAACCTACTTTTTCGAACTCGTCCTAGACGGTTAGTCTGATTTTCACGAAAATTGGCTCAGTTCATCTTCTGACGATGCCGACAAAAAGTTATGGAATTCAAGTTGATTCGTCCAACCGTTCTCGACTACCACTCGAAAAAATTCTATGAAAAACACGCAAAAATGCTTGTGAGGCTATAACTCCGCAACGGTTTGGCGTATTGAGACCAAACTTGGTGTGTGTTATAACAAGCATGACGTGAGACTACCTGCAGTGTTTCGACGCAGCGCCACCTAGTGGTCAGGAGATATAAAAAAAGCATATTTTTGCTTATAACTTCTGAATGGTTTTGCCAAAAATCACAAAACTGGTCTATTTGTATTCGGTGCATCATGCTGAGTCGAATGATTTCCAATTTTCCCGTGTCAGCCATTTTAGGTGTCGGCCATTTTGAATTATGTTTCAAAATGCTGTATTTTTTGAACGCATTATCGTATCGTTACAAAAATAATTACAAAAATGTTTGGCTCCATGCCCTGATTCTACTCAAAAAGTTTGTTGGCAGCGCCACCTTGTGGTCAAAAGTTATAATGAAATATCTTTAAAATGCTAATAACTTTTGAATAAATTGGACTATTGAAATGAAAATCGTCTCCATATATTCTTTGGGTCATGCTGAGAACATCGATACCAATTATGCCAAAATTGGCCATACTTCCTGTCCATCATTTTGATTAAAGTTGAAAACCTACTTTTTCGAACTCCTCCTAGACCGTTAGTCTGATTTTCACCAAATTTGGTTCGGATCATCTTCAGACCAACCTGATAAAATGTTATGGAATTCGTGTCAATATACGAAACCTTTTTCGTTTAGCGCATCCACGAATTTGTTCGTAAGATGCCAAAATACATCTGAGGCTGTATCTCGGCAAAGCTTTGACATATTTGCACCAAACTTTGCATGTGCCATTGTCACCTCACACTGACCATGCCACATTAATTTGGTAATTTCGACACCTATTGGTCAAGAATAATAAACCATTCATTAAACATTAATAATTACATTTATAAAAATGTTTATAACTTTTTATTGCATTAGCCTATTGCAATGAAACTGGTCTCAAAATATTCCTTGGCTTATGCCGACAACATAGATACCAAATATGCCAGAGTACGCTGAACTTCCTGTCCGCCATTTTGATTTATGTTGAAAACAGTGTTTCGACGCAGCTCCACCTAGTGGTCAGGAGATATGAAAAATGCATATTTTTGCTTATAACTTCTGAATGGTCCTACCAACAATCACAAAACTGATCTCTTTAGATTCGGTGGGTTATGCCGAGTCGAATGCTATCAAATTTTCATGTGTCAGCCATTTTAGGTGTCGGCCATTTTGAATTATGTTTCAAAATGCTGTATTTTTTGAACGCATTATCGTATCGTTACGAAAATAATTTCAAAAATGTTTGGCTCCATGCCCTGAAGCTACTCAAAAAGTTTGGTGGCAGCGCCACCTTGTGGTCAAAAATTATAATGAAATATCTAATATATGCTAATAACTTTTGAAAATATTAAACTATTGAAATGAAAGTCATCTCTCTATATTCTTTGGGTCATCCCGAGAACATCGAAACCAATTATGCCAAAATTGGCCATACTTCCTGCTGCCATTTTGATTAAGCATGCTTTACTTTGTCAGACAGATTCTATTTAAGTGATTTCTTGATTCATCAGGTCTGGCAGTAATCAGGCCTGGGTGTGGCTATTGAAATTTAATTCATCTTTCTAAAATAATATGGTTAATCACAGTTCTTTCATGATTTAGCAGGAGGGGGTAATTCATTTGTCATGTAGGGCCAGGTAGGTTTCGGACATTTTTTTTTTCCCTTAATAAATAAAATCATCGTTTAAAAACTGCATTTTGTATTTACTTGCATTATTTTTGTGTAATATTAAAATTTGTCCGATGATCTGAATCTTTTACGAGTGACAAATATGCAAAAAATAACAAAACAGGAAGGGGGCAAGAACCTTTTCACGGCACTGTAAAGATACAATAGTGGCTACAGCCTGCAGCTTGGCCCCTAATAAATATAGCTGTAAGCAGAGATACGGGGCAAAGCCTCTGAAGGGGCTGTAGCGCAGTGCAGAACAGGAACAGTAGAAATTGATGAAAAATTAAATGAGCATGAAAAACAGCCGGTTCAGAATTATAGCTGCGAATGAATTTGGAATGGACAGAAGTTCAAATGAAAATTAACACAGCATTTATAAAAAATATTTATTTCTAATCCAGAAGAAATAATGGTTTGTACAATACTGATCTGATAATAAACTAATCAAAACAGCACAATATTACACAATTTTATAAAGTTCCACCACACTGGACTCAAACCCAAAATCTGCAGGTGACGCACTTGTCACTCATCTCGATGTCCCACTGGGAAGATGGGTGTTCACACAGATGCGGAAGTTCAGAAGTTCAACTGAGAATCAGTTCGAACAAACTCAGGGATGCTCAACTTTGAGGTGTTTCACAGTAATGGAAGTGAATATCAAAAATCTGTTCAGTCATTTCTATGCAGTTTAGTCCAAAGATCATATGATCAAATTTTGGACAAAATTTGTTGAAGGAGTAGAAAAAAAAAAGGTTTAATTTTAATTTTTTATTTACTTCAATATGGCGGAAAAGCACATTAATGGAAAAGGACAAATGAGACATTGTCAGAATCGGCATAACCCAGGGAATGAAAGAATACAAAAATACAAAAACGATAGGTTGCACTGTGTTCAAAATTGCCAGGTACCTTCAGGACATGCTGCTGAAGATCTCTACCAATGTTTGTTCAGATATTTTGTTTTTGTTTGTTCAGACCCAAGGAATATTTTGAGACCAGTTTCATTACAATAGCCTAATGCAATCAAAAGTTATTAGCATTTTGGAAAATTTCATACTTAAAGGTTAATGAATGGTTTATTACTATTTGCCAATAGGTGGCGCTGTTACCAAATTGATGTGTCATGGTCAGTGTGAGTAGACAATGGCACATACAAAGTTTGGTGCAAATATGTCAAACCTTTGCAGAGATATAGCCCTCAGATGCACTTTGGCATCTTTCCAGCAAATTCGTTAATGCGCTAAACAAAAACCGTTTTGTATATACGAAATCCATAACTTTTTGCCAGGTTGGTCTGAAAATGATCCGAGTCAAATTTGGTGAAAACTGGACTAACGGCCTAGGGAGAGTCCAAAAAAGTAGGTTTTCAACATGAATCAAAATGGCGGACAGGAAGTTTGGCCAATTTTGGCATAATTGGTATTGATGTTCTCTGCATGATCAAATGTATATAGGGAGACCAATTTCATTTCAATAGTCTAATTTATTCAAAAGTTATTAGCATTTTTGTAAATTTCTTTATAACTTTTGACCACAAGGTGGCGCTGCACCCAAACATTTTGAGTACCATCAGGGCATTGTGCTGAAGATTTTTGTAATTAGTTTCGTAACGATACGCTAATGCGTTTATAAAATCAAAATGGCCGATGCCCAAAATGGCTGACAAGGGAAAACTGGACAACAGTTTTATGATTTTTGGTCAAACCATTTAGAAGTTATAAGCAAAAATATGCATTTTTTGTATCTTCTGACCACTAGTTGGCACTGCGTCGAAACACTGCAGGTAGTCTCAGGTCATGCTTATTATAACACACACCAAGTTTGGTCTCAATACGCCAAACCATTGCTGAGCTATAGCCTCACACGCATTTTTGCGTGCATTTTGATAAATTTGTTCATGTGTCATTTGAGAACGGTTGGACGAATCAACTTAAATTCCATAACTTTTTCCCAGCTTGGTCTGGAGATGATCTGAGCCAAACAATTGGAAACTTATTGAAAAAATAAACCTTGCGATTTTTAAATTTTGGGGTTCATTCGACTTGGCATGAGCTAAGGATTCAGAGGAAAAAATGAAAAAAAAAACTTCATTTTCTGGCTTACGGTTCAAAAGTTATTAGCATAAATAAATTGCAACTTTGGACAAGTGGTGGCGCTAGAGAATTTGAGTCAGAGACTCCAAATTTGCTATGGCGACTTTTCTCACTGTCCTCTATCAGTGTGCCAAATCTCACAACTTTCCCAAAAGCGGTTCTATGGGCTGCCATAGACTTGCAGCGAAAGAAGAATAATAATAATAGGAATCCTAACGGATACAATAGGTGCCTAAGCACCTTCCGTGCTTGGCCCCTAATAATAAAGAACACATTCAAATGCAATTGGGTCTATGTTCATTTTTATTATTTTGTTGAGAATTGTTTGCAGGCGATGACTGCCTTAAGTCTTGAACTCATGGACATCACCAGAGAGTGGGTTTCCTCCTTTGTGATGCTTTGCTAGGCCTTTTCAGTTGTTGTTTGTTTGTGGGTCTTTCTGTCTTTAGTTTTGTCTTCAGCAAGTGAAATGCGTGCTCAATCAGGTTGAGATCAGGAGATTGACTTGGCCATTGCAGAATATTATTTTTTTTTTTTTTACCTTCAAAAACTCCTGGGTTGCTTTTGCTGTATGTTTTGGGTCATCCTCCATTTGTACTATGAAGTGCTGCCCAATCAACTTTGCTCCATTTGACTGAATCTGGGCAGAGAGTACATCCCTGTAACTTCAGAATTCTTCCGGCTGCTTCTGTCCTCTGTCACGTCATCAGTAAACACCAGTAACCCAGTGCCTTGAATGCCCATGCCATCACACTGTTCCACCATGTTGCACAGATGATGTTGTATGCTTTGGATCATGAGATGTACCAAGCTTTCTCAATACTTTTTTTTCTCCCTCTGGTACAGGTTGATCTTGATTTCAGCCATCCAAAGATGATTTTCAAGAAGTGGTTTGGCTTTTTTAGATATTTCTTGGCAAATTCTAATCTAGCCTTGTTTGCACCTCATGGTGAACCCTTTGTACCCTCTCGCAAAGTTTTCTCTTAATTGCAAACTTTCACAGTGACATGCCTACCTCATGGAGAGTGTTCTTCACTTGGCTGGATGTTGTGAAGGGGTTTTTCTTTACCATGGAGAGGATCATCCGATCAGCCACCAGCATTGTCCTCCATGGATATCAGAATCAGAATCAGAATCAGAATGAGCTTTATTGCCAGGTATGTTTACACATACGAGGAATTTGTTTTCATGACACAAGCTCCGCAGTGCAACAGAATGATGGTGACAGAACAAAAAACACATAATAAAAGAATAAAAAATACAAATAAGTTGGTAAGGAATGACAATATACAAATTGACAATTGTATGTGCAGGTATATTACAAAATGCAGTTATGTATGTACATGTATATTATGTGCAAAATTTAAGTGTATACTAAGTATGTGTGTTAGATAAATAAAGTGTTTGTGTATATAAATATAAAGAGTGTTTGTGTTAGATAGTTATTGTGTTTTGTTCATTAGATGGATTGCCTGAGGGAAGAAACTGTTCCTGTGTCTGGTTGTTCAGGTGCTCAGGGCTCTGTAGCTTCGACCAAATGGCAACAGTTCAAAGAGGTAGTGTGCTGGATGTGAGGGGTCCAGAGTGATTTTGCCAGCCCTTTTGCTTACTCTGGATAAGTACAGTTCTTGAATAGAAGGGAGGGTTGTACCGATGATTCGCTCAGCAGTCCGGACTACCCTCTGTAGTCTTCTGAGTTCATATTTAGAAGCTGAGCTGAACCAAACAGTTACTGAAATGCAGAGGACGGATTCAATGATGGCAGAGTAGAACTGTTTCAGCAGCTCATGAAAACTTCCTCAGCTGGCGAAGGAAGTACAACTTCTGCTGGGCCTTTTTTCACAATGGAGTTAATGTGAATGTCCCACTTAAGGTCCTGAGAGATTGTGGTGCCCAGGAACCTGAATGACTCCACTGCAGTCACAGTGCTGTTCATGATGGTGAGTGGGGGGAGAGCAGGGGGGTTTCTCCTGAAATACACTATCATCTCCACTGTTTTGAACATGTTAAGCTCCAGATTGTTGAGAGTGCACCAGACAGCCAGCTCTTTAACCTCCTGTCTGTAAGCAGACTCGTCACCGTCCTGAATGAGGCCGATGAGTGTGGTGTCGTCTGCAAACTTCAGGAGCTTGACAGAGGGGTCCTTAGATGTGCAATCATTGGTGTACAGGGAGAAGAGAAGTGGGGAGAGAATCCAGCCCTGGGGAGCTCCAGTGTTGATTGTACTGGTCCTGGATGTGTATTTTCCCAGCCTCACTAGCTGCTGCTGTCTGTCAGGAAGCTGTTGATCCACTGACAGATGGAGGTGGGCACGGAGAGCTAGTTAGAGTTAGTTTGGGCAGGAGAAGGTTTGGGACGATAGTGTTAAATGCCGAGCTGAAGTCCACAAACAGGATCCTCACATAAGTCCCTGGTCTGTCTAGGTGTTGCAGAACATAATGCAGTGCAGTGTTTACTGCATCATCCACAGACCTGTTTGCTCTGTAGGCAAACTGAAGAGGATCCAGCAAGGGTCCAGTAATGTCCTTCAGGTGAGCCAGCACCAGTTTTTCAAATGACTTCATGACCACAGACGTTAAAGCCACAGGCCGGTAGTCATTTAGTCCTGTAATTTTGGATTTCTTTGGGATGGGTATGATGGAGGAGCGTTTGAAGCATGAAGGGACTTCACACAGCTCCAGTGATCTGTGGAAGATCTGTGTGAAGATGGGGGCCAGGTGGTCAGCACAGGATTTCAGACAGGCTGGTGTAACACAATCTGGGTCTGGTGCTTTTTTCCTTTTCTGCTTCCAGAAGACCTGGTGCACCACATCCTCGCTTATCTGTATTGCAGGTGTGGGGGAGAGGGGGGTTGCAGGAGGTGTGAATGGTGAGAGTGGTTGTTTGGAGAGGTGTTCAGGATGGGTTGGAAGAGTTGTGAATGGTGTGAACAGTTGTGTGGAGAGGTGTTCAGGGTGGGTTGCAAGAGTTGTGAATGGTGTGAACGGTTGTT